>NC_061467.1:10501570-11111932 GCF_022581195.2 Helicoverpa zea
ATGAACAAAGCCCGTCCACGCGGATACCAACCTCCTACGAAATTCACTTTATCGCCATCTCTAACCACCGCTAACGTTCGATTTCTATGTATTAAAAAAAATAGTAGTTAAGAAGAAATTGTAACAATGAAAAGCGATAACTTCTTTTTACTATAGAAAATGTTGGCTATCTACAAGTTGTCACGAAAAAAAAATACTCATATAAGGTAGACAGCTCAATTTTTACTTTTGCCTTAGGTATACACTCGCTTATTCAGTAGCCATACACACACTCGGTCAGAAAAATGGGATGTTCTTTGCGATTTCGTGCTGAATTTCAGAACCTATTTGAATGAGAGCCGTTGTTATTATACGCAGGTGACGGAAGAAAGAAAGATAGCGGAGATGCCACATGGAAGGTAGGTCAGGTGACTTCTTGTAGGTCAAGTGGGCGTCATCAGTTACTGGAACTCACGAAGCGTTCAGGTTTCTTGTGAAATCAAAACCAATCTGTTAAAGATTGATCTTGATTAATTGGGGTATTTTATTTAAACTTCTATTTTACAAAATAATGGGTGGGTTCCAGGGAAGGTATATGACGGCTGAGCCAGTAACGTTCCTCGTCCCCCGAACACCCGCATTTTGGTGCGCTACTTTCTTAAGAGATTTTGCGTTATGACATCTCCGCTAGACATTTTATTCTCCGTAACGAGATACATTCTGGCTTATAATACATTTTTGCATGTTCGCGCATGTCTCGCTTGCGTATTACTTGCATTGTTATTTTGTCCTTTTGAACTGCTTTGTTCTTGATATTTTAAGCTGAATAATATGAGTATTGTAGTTTTTGTATATGTTTTTGGATAAACGATAATAGTATTGTTTTCATAAATATTAAGAGAATAAGAGGAAGAAACTGTAAATGGCTCCTAGAATTCGCATATTCATCTTAATTTTATCTTAAATGATGTATCTAAATCACAATTGTAAATTAAAAGTGTTCGATAACCGATCATCATCATCATCATCATCTCAGCCATAGGACGTCCACTGCTGAACATAGGCCTCCCGCTTAGATCCCCAATCAATTAATGTATTTTTTGAGGAAAAAATGTGTAAAAATATCTTGAAAAAATCTCAGCATAAACACGTAATTACAAACCGATTACAGAATAAGGAAAAGTTCATGCAGTAACCTAACCTGACGTACCATTAGTTAGGTTAATCATTTCAACTAAATAGACTCCAGTGACACTATTAAACCAGAAATTATATTACTTAATTCATGTTTCACAACATAATTTGATTGGTTATTAACATAATTAAAAACGGAACATAATACTGCAATAATTATTTATAGTCAATACCGGCGCAATTAAAGTTATTAAATCTAGTCCTTTTATGACTGGTAGTCACAATTTTATAGCTACGTTTTGTATCCAATAATGTTAATAAACTAATACAAAAATGTATTGAAAGTCTAGTAAGACGACCGACTATTTTTAGTATTCAGAATGACTTTTTACTACACAACTTTATTCGAAATTATTACCTACTAATCAAGCACGAATCCCAATTTTCAGAACTACTTGGAAAAAGCCAATTTACCTTTTTCCACTTGGAAATCGGACCAGTGACTTCTCTCAAACATTATGCTGATAAACTCGAAGACCAAACACAGTTTGGATCCAATTTCCATTATAATATTTGACCACACCAAATATTAGTAGTTAATTCCACGAACCAACTGAAACTGCCATTCATTCGAAAATCGAACCATTTCAATTCAAACTTCGAAACTCTAATTTCAAATTTCAAAAACACCAAACGCGACCACTAAAGGCCCAATCACGGTCCGTAATTTCAAATATCGAACAAAAAGTTCTTCGAACCGTTATTCATTTAACCCCTCTGCTCGACAAGATTTTGACATATGACTTTACCGTTGATTCGGCGGGATATTTTGAATCGCGACATGGAAGTCAAAAATTTGTACTAACTTTCAACACATGAATTCTAAGTCCGTAATGCCTGATCAGAAGTATTTTAACTATAACTTTAGAGCTCACTTATTTGACAACAACGTGCAAAGGTCAAATGGGGTCAGTTAATTCAGAAAAAGATAATAATTACGGTGTTTTTAAGTCTATCGAAAAGTTAGGCATTTCAAATTTGGTGAAAACTTACCAATAAGTAATCGCATCACTTTCTCAAACACAACACAAACGTCATATTTATAACATTTTCAATCCGTTGCAATACATTTCGTGCACTTATTTATGTTCAATAACTAAAAAATCAGCACATAAAATACACAATAAAAATGAACAATTTACAAGATCAGTCAAGTCACAGACAAGTAGAGTTTGGAATGGAGTATTTTTTTTTTTCAATCAGCGGTGTGCATTCGATACCTAAATCGGAAATTTATTATAAATAATCGAATACCAATTTTATATATACCTATTTTTTAATAGCAACTTATTTCAATTTTATTTATTAATTTTAAATTATAGGTTCAATTTGTTTTTGTTGTTAAGAAAAAAGATATTTAAGTTTTTAGCATTACATTTTTATATGTATTATTTATTTTGGTGTTGCGTCATTCGTAATAATTTTTAACTTTAATTGAATTTTTATTACCTATTACGGAATTTTAATTTATTCTTATATTATTTCTCAACAATTCTAACATTTTTGTTTCGGCGGAGGGTATGCGGATGTTCTGAAATATAATGCAATTTGTAACTACCAAAGGTATGTACTTATTTGATGATGAGAAACAATAATAATAATTGATTGATTTGCCCCGCAGGGCATCTGAGGCGGATGACGGGGAGTAGCGACCCCGCGGGGCTATATATCCGAGTGCTCCAGGGAGAGTATACTGTCCCCCATCTCCGGCTTGCCGGAGTGAAGCATGACGGGGGAGAGGTCTCCCGCCTCTTGGCTTGCCTTCACCGGCCGGTCAGAGTGGAGTCGCTAGAGTAGGGATAGCAGCCCGCTCGGAGGGTAGGTGCCTCGTGGTAAGTGGCGAGTGGGCCGGTGATGCTGGACCCACAGGGAGCGCGTGATCTGCGTTTAAAGTCCGCCGAGGTATCCTCACCCTTCAGCCGCTCATGTACCTGTTGCCCTCTTGTTGCGATTTAGCGACTGATTCCCGGGGCCCAGTAAGTGAGTTGGCGAGCCTCCACCTGCCATTTTTACGTGTATTTATTACATTGTTATCGGCAGGTGCCATAGTTCCCGTAGTTTCCCCATTCCTAGTCCACTAGCATCCCATCACAATAGCCCAAGTAGTTTTCATCCATAGTTAGCAATAGTTTAGCACAGAACCGGGCATTGTCCTTGGGTATATTTCTATAGTGTATACAGGGATAATCGTCGGTTTTGTGTCACCATTTCATTAAAGTTATCTCAAAAGGGCTTCAGCGTGTTGGCTTCGGCCCCACGTTCGCCTTCCAAAAATCCGGGACTCTGTAGTCCCGTGGTCGGTAGAGACATAATAATTGATTGATTTTAAAGTCACCAAATATTTTTAACCGAATCCCAAAAAGGAGGTGGTTCTCAATTTGGATGTTTGTTTTTGGTCGAAAGGGTATATTCCCCATATTTGTTATTAGGTCCAGGATCTGATGATGGAAACCTTGAGAAATCGAGGGCAGCTCTCGAAAATTGTAAGCATAGATAAGGTTATAACTTGACACTCAGATGTATATCTGATAACACTATGAGACAGTAAAGGTTTGGAGCTGACCTGATGATGGAGACCAGAGAAGGTCGAGGGAACTCGACAACCGTACTTCTCTCGTCTCCATCTCCTTCACTGTTGCAGAGGCCTCGTAAATACGAATAATATAAGCACAAACACGAGAAAGTTTAAATATTCAGTTGTCGAGTTCCCTCGACCTTCACTGGTCTCCATCATCAGGTCAGCTCAAAGCCTTCACTGTTGAATAGTGCTACCAGGCAAACACCTGAGTGATAAGATTTCAACCTATGTATTTCTGCAACTTTCGAAAGTCGCCCTCGATTTCTCAAGGTTCCATCATCAGATCCTGACCTAATGATAATGGGACCACCTCGGAAGTACACGCTATCAAACAAAAAAGAATCATCAAAATCGATAAATAAATGGCTGACTAATCGCGTAACAAACATACAAAAAAAAAACGGTCGAATTGAGAACCTCCGCTTTTTGGGAAGTCGGTTAAAAATAAGTCGGCGGCGGCCATCTTTCCATCTTGGACCAGCTTTCGATGAACAGCGAACTATTTGCCCTTCAAACAATAAAATCGTCATAAAATTTTGCGATAACTACACCTAACTACGGCTCTCGTCAAATAGCTTTGCCGCTCAGTTAAAAAGTTGGAAGTAACGAATCGCCATTAAGTTTGGCAGATCTACAGGAATCCTGCACATAAAACACCCGAAGAATAAGTCTTCATTTGCCGTCTTCAGAAACCCTAAAAACCGAAGATTTTTTTTATTCCGGCTACAACGTATTTTCTACCACTGATTTTCTAGCATTTTTTTCAAAATAAATTAAGTCATTTTACTTTTCCTAATTTATTTTCAGATTATGGTAAGTATACAAAAGTGCAATTTAGTAATATTATAATATCAAATAATATAAAATTATTAAATCGATTCTTTATTTTAACGAATCGGATCATTCGATGCAAAACTTCTATCACCGTCGCCATCTTGTCTATGCGTCTTCAAATTTAAAAAAACAACTAATGTAAACAAACATGGCGAGTTCGATCAGAATTCCCGGTAATTACGATTGGATTTTAAAAAGGTATATTTCTAACAGGATGCTAAATATGAAAGGTTTGAATGCGTAATATTAATTTAAATTTATTTAGTTATTTTATTTAGTACTCACAAATGTGGTTTGATTGGAAAGAAAATAAATATGAGCGTAAATAATTAGGAAAGTGTATGACTGATTCGCAGACCCCAATTGGGGTCTAAACCGAGCTTACGGTGACATTGATGTTCAGACCCCGATTGGGGTCCGCTACGGATTTGACGGTTAAGATAAAAGATCTATTTCCCTCTCTGGACGTGACCTAGAAATGAATGGCGCATTTTTTTGCATTCCACGATGCAGAAGGCTTTATTGCACTCATTAGTCCAGAGTTTTTTGTATTCTATGAATGTACTATATTCTGTGGGATTTAGCCTTGATATGTTGGGCAGGCTGTTTATTAAAAATGTGGAATGGTTTAATTAGTGGATGGGAGTAAAATCTTTTTTTAAACCTTTGGAAATGTGAGTGGGTATTTTTTTTTTCGGAGTGTAATAAAGACTCCGTGGTTTATTGAAAGTGCTGCTGTCATATTCAACTCCGGACTGAAAGGGTTAAAATTGGAGGTATACAGCTGTTATGAAAGTTTACGATATGTGGTGTATAAAAGAGTAATCTCTCTCTTTTAAAACTTTGCGCAAATGTATCTACACAAACAGACAATCCAGTTAAATATACTTAATGTATTTACTTTTAATTAAAGAGCCAAAAGAATTTCTTTCGATAAACGTTACCTGAGAACCCAAGCCTATAAGACCTTTATAACCCACCCAATGAGGTAGTATGTTGCTCAAATATTTCCATATTAACGTGAAAAAGAGGCGAAACAAAAAGAATCAATGGAAATTGTTATTTACATGTAAATAAGGGGCTTAAAAATGTATTCGGGATTCGTTGAGAAAGAAAATTCCCGCAACAAGAATTAATGGGGATTCCGAACGAAACCGGGGTATTTCATTTGTTTACGAAGATCTAAGGAGGTGGGCTAACGTGGCCGTAAGTAGGATTTAGAGGCATCGTTGAATATTTTACTTTTAATGCTTGTGACATTAAAAAGTATGAGGGTACGAGAAGGTGATCAAAGCGATTCGAGTATTTATGTAGTGTCTGTCTTAGTGAATGTCTATGTAATTATTTATTTAGTGACTAGCTTCTGCCAGCGACTTCGTCCGCATTAAATTCGCATTTTGTGTAAAGAGAGGAAGAAATAGGTACCACACACCAGCCAATCCAATTCTAAATCTATGCGTACCTACCACTACTTCACGTAGAAAGAAATAAAATGTAAACTATGGTATTATTGTAATAAAACGAATATTTAAACACTACCAAAATAACGAATTCTTACCTATTTTATAAAATAACAACAAAAGCAAGTTTAAAATAAATTATAAGGTTTGTTAATATCAATTATTGTCAGTCAATAAGGTTGAACTTGAACACTCTGAACGTCTATTCGCACCAATCGCATCAACAGCCAAATAATGTATGAAGCTCGCGCACCCACCGCGCTGTGAGCCGCGTCGAGCACGGCGACCGTTACACAAAAATGATCCTTATAGCATGATATTCACGCGCGATGGCTTATTACCGTATTTCATGTATAACTTTGGTTTTTCTTTACCGATTTATATGCTTCTTTTTTATTGAATAGGTAATAATGTTAACCTTTATTATTTAGTGTGAGTCAGAGTCTAAGAAACGTAATAGTACACAAATATAATCAGAAAGCTCCGAACTACTAAGCTATCGAGACTTACACGTGTTAATGTGAATCAACCATAAAAGGTAGACATATGCTGTCGAGGGATGTTTTTTACATAATTGTAAGAAGAACATTTCCGTCATACATGGTTTTGAGGTAGCTTTAACCATTAAGGCTGCACACGCGACGGAAGCTTAAAAAATGGAGTAACTTATCCCGTTTTCCCAACATTTACCTTCACTGCTCTGCTCCTATTGATCGTAGCGTGATGAAAAGTATCCTATAACCTGCCCAGGAGTATGAAGAATAATTGTACCAAGTTTCGTTAAAATCCGTCAAATAGTTTTTGTTTCTATAACGAACATACAGACAGACAGACATACAGACAGACAGACAAAATTTTACTGATTGCATTTTTGGCATCAGTATCGATCACTAATCACCCCTGATAGTTTTTTTGGAAATATATTCAATGTACAGAATTGACCTCTCTACAGATTTATTATAAGTATAGATGATTTCCACGGCTTGCGAAAAATTACATAAACATTTAACAATTCATATTGTAATATAA
The DNA here is from genome assembly GCF_022581195.2 of Helicoverpa zea. Classification (NCBI taxonomy): domain Eukaryota; kingdom Metazoa; phylum Arthropoda; class Insecta; order Lepidoptera; family Noctuidae; genus Helicoverpa; species Helicoverpa zea. The sequence goes on from NC_061467.1 coordinate 10,508,645, forward strand.
AAAAATAACTTATTGCTTAAAATACTTCATAGGTACACTATTATTATTATCATTGATATGGAAGCAGCTAAACAATAATTAAGGAAAAGGTTTAGATAGGAGCCGGAGATCATCGCTTTCACTTAATTTCTAACAATATCAAAACATCATCATATTATTAAGATTCACTCTTGAAAGTATTGTGATAAAAATGCATTTTAATTAAATAGTCTCTGTATGTTCTTTCTTTTAATAATTAGAACTGTATCACTAAACATTTGTATTACAATTAATTTATTCCGCAGCTTGTCGTGGTTTCTATTACAATGTAGACAGATTTATTGCTTTGGAAGTTAATTAATTGATTCTACATGTAAATACCTTGTATTGTCTACAAATTGTATGTTTGTTACAGACGTGTAATCAATTTGTCGTAACAATAGATAGTTGTGATACATATTGGCGAAACGATTTAATTCCCAGTCCCTATAAACCAAACATGATTCTCTTAAGTTACAGATGGTTTTTTTTTACTAAACGTTAATATTCAGGGTTAGGTTCAGGCTTATGTAAGAACAACAACCTTTTTGTTTGACACACAGAAAATGAATGAGCGTTAGTTACCACGCTTGCTCAAGGCAGCAATTGGTATTTTCAGACATTAACTTCCCGGTTTCCTTTAGATGTTATTCTTCACCTTTACTAAGTCATTGGTGTCCTAGTTACACTAAGAAAGTATTTGTAGTTACACTAACTCAAAAAATGTTACATTTGTGCTTGCTTATCCTGGAATTAAGCCCACACACTCAAGCTTGAGAGAGGCTGGTACTTGGACCAGTAGCCCACCACAACTCTCCACGACTCTAAAGGCTTAACCAACCATTAAAATGTGACGATAAATCTTTAAAATGTTCAGTAAACTGTCCGATATAGTGATCCATCTTTGTTTAGATCCCGTACAGATATTAACAAGTTGATACATTCGTGTTATAAGTCTCACTTCAAATCTGTATTTGACGTTGCCGCTCTTGAGTTTAAATGTCAATGATATATTATTTTGTGGGTCTGTCAGTTGCAAGTTTATTGGGATGCTAATATTATGTATATATATCTAATATGTTAATTTAATTGTGTTGGGAAAATTAGTGAAATTTTTAAGGAAATGAGATATTGTACTTTCACATGTAGCTACAATTTGTAGTGCAATATAAGTTTTGGTGTAACTAGCAACAGATTTTTTCATGTTTTTCCAGTAAAAAATATGTTTACAGACCCGAAGATTTCTATGGCATTGAAAAGCAAAAATATCCTTGTTCTGATGATTTTGAAAATTATTGATGCATTTTTGCAAATAATTTTAATAATAAAATACTGTCTAAGAAAGTTCTAGTTGAATGTACTTTTGGCTTTATTGAATAAAGTAAATAATGTTCTACCATAAACTTATAAGGAAGCAAGATGCTATATTTATCCTCCCAGAAACAAATAACCACTATATTCTATGAATTCCTTTGTTACAAACTCCAAGTTGTAATAAAATACAATAGCGATGTTTGTAAGGTGCTGTTTTGTAAAGTTTTCTCTTCAATGAATAAGGTCGTAAGTCAATAACCAACGTCAGAGAGTTACTGTATATATTTTCCTTTCTAACAACACTATAATATATACTATACTATATATACCATAGTCTGAAATAACTGTCTTTCACTCTTACACCTGGACAAAACTAATGAACCGATTTAAAGAGAAACGACATAATCCTGAAAAGGGAGATAAGTTATTTTTATTCGGTTGCGGGAAGAGGTACGCCTGTAATGTGGGTAAAACCACGGGTAACATCTAGTAATTATTTTAAAATTAAATATTATTATACCTATGAGGCCGACCCCAACTTAGTTGGGAAAAGGCTTGGGAGATCATGACATAATGTGGTTACACTGTAAGATCTTACAACAATATTAAGAACATACAAAAAACAATACCTTTTTAAAAAATATAATATACTATATATATCCTATACCTATCCTACAGATTTCAAAAATTCTTTACTTCAAGGTCTGACCCGCTGAGTGGAACGACACACGAATTTGAATTGCAAAATGGCCGCCAGCCCGGCTCTGTTACTATAAATTGTGTTATCTATGTGCAAGAGCGTGAATAGTCTATTTCAAGGACATTCCTTTAGATAAAACTAGTGAGTTCCCGCAGATTCACCCGCATATTAACGAAAACTTTAGGCTTAGGGGCGTAACTGACAGCAGTAGTCTTCAGACATACATATTATTATGTACTTTTTCATTATATTAATAAAGATACGTTTGGCTCTTCCGATTTTGATGCATAGCTTATTATTTTGTCAGACTTAGAAGAAGATTTAAGACTTATTGTATTTTTTTTATACCTCTAAAGAGTGTTCTTGATTATTTTCATTTCTAAAATTTTACAACATACCTTCATCAATCGATTTACAGGTCTGTTCACCAGACAATATTCGAGTAATACTGATGTGTTTTCGCGGTATCGTACCTGTTACGAACGATACTAGGTACAGTGAACTACTTCTCGGAACGGTGTACCATATAGATGTTATTTTTGCATAGCAATAAAGACGTGGATTTCGTTTAAAATTGGAATAGTTTTTAAATATCCGAATATGGTTTGACCGCTTTTTGGTGTAGTTGACATTTCTGTCAGTCAGTACAAAAAAGGCATTTTTAGGAAATCGGTAAAGAGTAGGTATGCGTAATATTTTACTATCTTTTTGTTAACCCAAAAACTATTCCTTAAAATCTAGAATTAATTAAATAAACCTGTTAATTGCTATGTTTGTATTCACTGAACCTACAACAATGACTGAAAGTTTGGAAGTGAATAATACTTTAGAAAACGCTTTCAAAAATCCAGCATGAAAGAAACTTCAAAAGTATAACACAAGTATATCGCGCGATGCAGCCAAGGATACAGTTGAGCCATTTTACGGCTCTCTGGCATCGTAAACTGTTTTCACATCGCGTATTTTATGACGAAGCAGAGCCAAGACTCAATCCGTGCGGCTTAGCGCAAGGGGTAATGTGAACCGCTTTGATTGTGCCGCTAATGTTATTGTGCAGGTTAAGAAAGATTTTAGGGTTAAGGCTGCATAGAGCACATGCTTTTTATCGACAATACCCTGCCGGGGTACGGGATTTATTGCTATAATCATCGGCACGAATCTTGAGCTCTGTACGTCGATTCTGTAAAATTCAGACAACAACTCGCATTTCACTTCGCTATTCACTCTCACTTCGCATTCGGTTCAAAACATTCTAAAAGTCATCTCATACTTTATCTGTCAAAATCTCGAGTTTAATTTAGTTCAACTCGCAAACACGCTCGCAAGAGTAGCGCTTGTGTGGTAACTCACGGCGGATTCAGATGCGAAGTTTAGAGTGAAGTCTTATAGAATCACACTGCTGATCTTCACCTGCGCAGAAGAAATTTATTGGGTCCCTTTTGTGATATGAAGTGAGGCGCGGGGGCGGGCTAAAGCGGTGATAGGCCCGCAGCTCATCGCGTCATAGCCGTCACTCGGGATTGGTTTTTTGCTAATAAATCACTTCTGCGCAAATGAAGGTCAAGGCTCAAGATTCGTGCCGATAACTATACCTACGATTTCACTGTCCGTCTAAGCGTTCAGTCAGGCTGTTCCCATGAGTTGCGGGATTTTTCGAAAGACTGCGGGATTGTTCGAGCGAGTTACCGCTGCTCTGGTACATGAAAGGCTTCAGAAGGAACATGGGGGTTTTGCGCTTTCTCGCCAAAACTACTCAACTGATATAAATGTTTGATACACATACTTCGTCTGAGTAAAGACATATTCTCATTTCTATCTGGTTGCGGGAAGTGGAACCGTGGTTACATCAAGTATAATACAGGAATGAATTTTATCCAGTGCGCAAACTTTGTTAACTTATAGTTAAATAAGTTTTATAGATACGTTTATTTTTATTTTGTCGTGTTTTAGTACAAAAAAAGAAAAGTTATTGATATCGAAAGATGTTTATTTTGTAACCGATTCTACGGTCACAGTCGTCACAGTAGGCACGGCGGCAACGCGAAACCGGTTTACTGACGAGAGCGCTACTCGGCGCGCGTACGAATTGTTGGTGTCCATATTTCGCTGATTTTAGGGTGGAAAAAAGAATGAAAATTTTTTTTTTACTGATGATGCAGATATGTTCTGTTAATGATTCTGGACCACCAGTTTTTTTTTGCGCACTGCTTAAAATTCATTCTTGTATACAAGCATACTTTGACATACATAAATATAAAGAATCGCTGGATATACGAGCGAAACCAGTCATATTTTGATACCGATATACAATTTTGTACTGGCCACGACTTTTCAATCGTCAATAAATTTTACTTTTCAACTATCATTCTTGCCAAGTGCATATGCGGTATCTGACTAGTATTACGATTTACGTTCTCAGATGACTACTAAAGATTATACTTGGGTACTTCAAACTTTTCCTTATAGGAAAACTTTGACTATTTTTGGTTCTAGTGTTGGGAAATAGTTTCCGTTACATAGTTTAATGTGTCGTTTGGAAGACGGGTAGCATGTAAATTGTGTAGATAATGGCCATTGATATTATTTTGCAATTCTGAATGAGGAACCTATACGTATAGTTACTATTAGTACCTTTTTTTACCGATTTTCATAATAAAAAAATGTGTTGTGCGTGGAAAAATCGTGTATATACGCGCGAAATAAAATAAAGAAAAAAAAAAATTTAAGTGACACCTTTTGAGAGAAGGGCAGACAAACAAGAAACTCTATGGTAACTCTTTTTTAAACAGTTTTTATCATTTGTATTAAATAACTTTATTTACATAGTTATATACATAGATATTTACAACACAAAAAAAAACTATCCTAGTAAAACAATTAAAAAAAACATATATATATACACTATATCTAAAAGGCGTCAAAAAATTCATCCCCATCGCTGTCAACTGGGAGCGTACCCAAGAGGCTGGCAGCATTACCTCGTTGGATGGCCATGCTGATCCTTTGTCCGAGGTAATAGCCAGCCTTTTGGTCACGAGAAGCATCAATCAGCCGCCTAGACAGATCTTTTATTTGTATTTAATATATACGAAGATTGTATGTAAAGATCACGTAGGACCATAAAATAAAATAATGATGAGACGCTTACAGAAACAACTTAGTCGACCATCTACCTACGTATATACTTACTTACTTCTATCAAAATTCCGTGTACTTCTTAAGATCAAGAACTAAATAAAATAAACAAAAGAAGGCTCCTATTCAGCCGAACAAACTATCCCAACTAAAAACATCTTAAGTACTACAAACAATAGCCACGAGCCACCCTTTTTCTTCCGAAGTGATTAACATATAGATAGCTTTAATGTCCTGTTTCCTTCAAGTCAATACAAATGTACCAAATTGTTTTTATGTTCATTGAAATGGTTTTCTTTATGGAGTAGGTAGATGTAACATGGTGTTTGTTTATTTTATATTAAACACCCTGTATGTTGGCTACGTGAAATCCACGTTTCGAGATAACTACTTTCAATAATCTGTTTAAAAATTCATCTGATTCAGTATCTTTTAAATTTACAATAGCAGTAATAAGTCAACAAGAATTGAAATTATTCGTAGATAGAAGAAATAAATGCTTTCTTTTTAATAAGTCTGTACTATCGTTGGTTTGCTTTGCTTGTTAGACGTCAGATTTTTTTTTTTCAGTGTTAGACAGCTCAATACTGGGAAAGATTGTACAATTTTTATCCAAGTGCCAAATAGTCTCCAAAGGATGCGGTTGAAACCTTCGGTGAAAGTTAGTAATCACATCAAATTAGAAAGTTTTTTCTTTTTTCCATAAACTGCTTAGTGTGTAGTAATAAGGGATTAGCGAAATTCATAAAGAAACGTATGAGAAATATCTCAGTATGTATGTATAATTCATCTTGCGAATTTCCCACACTTACGACAAGTGTCTACCGCACAGTACGGATAATTGAAGATCAAACGAACTTACCCGCGAAGTTCGATCCCAATTATACGAGCTTCATTCCACGCGATTTATTGTTAACACGTACTTGTATAATGTAGGTATATTTATGTACAACATAATATTAACTGTGTACGATTTAACTAACGGTTTTTTGGACTGAAAATTCTGTAGGATTTGAAGGCAGTTGCTTTACCTGTTGGACAAAAGAAAAACAGTATTAATTAGGGTCATCGTCATATGAGTAGCTTTGTTCTAATTATGTTGGGTTTGGTTTCTAATCTAAGCAGACACAGCTACCGGAATTTTACATGGGGTGACTTAATCTGACTTCCTCGACCCAGTTACCGTGGCAACCCAATACCCTTAACAAAACTGGTTGTCTGACTTACTCGATTTTGACTTACCCGTTCCGACTGCTAAAGATATTATTAAATGACAGCCAGGACCCACCAATTTAACATGCCTTTCCAAACAAGAAGGAGTTCAACATTATTCAAAAATCTACCGCCAATAAGAAAACGAATAATTTCTTTACAAAAACCACCAATTACTCTTCAATTAAGCAAGAATCTCAACAATATAGCTTGTCAACAATGTCCTTACAATGTATGTTAACCGTAAAACAACCACTCGAAACATGTTGTAAGAAGCCAACATTCAGAGTACACACTGCAAACTTTTAGTCGGCCGATAGTTTGTTAGTATTCATAAAGCAGTATAAAGGTGAATGATAGTAAGCATATTACAAAGATCAGGTTGGTATTTATCCAGTTTTTTATTGAATTCACGATCATTATAATCTCCCGAGCCTTTTCCTAACAATGTTGGGGTCGGCTTCCAATTTAAACAGATGCAGCTGAGTACCAGTCTTTTACAAAGAGCTACTGTCTATCCAGACAGTAGCTCTTTAGCTAGTAGTTTTTAGGTCTATGTTTAGATAGACAGTAGCTCCTTGTAGTAGTAGTAGTAGTAGTTTTTAGCAGTAGATAGTAGTAGTAGTAGAGGTCAGATGACCTCTTCAACCATTACTTCCTACCCGTCATTACCCGACTGGTTATCAGATTTAGTGGCTTCTGACGATCCTACTATATTATTGAATTCACGATATTCTTTAAGAAAACTTGCAACCAACGGGTCAACTGTCGGCCGACTATTTAGTCTGCAGTGTACTCTATCTTATGTGGTTTATATACAATTTTATGAACACCGTAAACTATGGTCAATGATTGAACGATGTCGTATAACGGTCAAGTTAAACTTTATATTTTGAAGATGGATAGAGATTAAGTTGGTGTAGTTATTGGTCAGATTGATATGACTGGAAAATATGTTATTTGTGTGATGACGTCAGATAGACATGTATTTATGTATGGCAGTAGGATAAATATAAATTGAAAAGTGTAGGAATGATGGTGATGATTTTTTTTAAGGTCACAAGATTTTTTTAGGAAGATGTCTTGTTTCATCTTTTTTATTTGTAATACGTACTAAGGTTTCTTACTTTCATACATAAATTATGAACTTTTAACGCAGAATCTCAAAAACGATTACTGAATACTTTTATCCGTGCATACATTTCTGAGTCAAAAATTTGTCTAATTTGAAAATTATCAGTTCTACTGACTTTTGGAATTCTAACGTTATTTTAAACTTATTCATATTTAACCATTGACAGTTAAAGCAATTAAATCAAATTGTTTTATTTAATACTAAATCTTGGTTTACTATGTTTGGAACGTTAACGCTAAGGAATCTCTAAAATAAACGAATTAGTTTCAGCACTGTCTGTAACTAAGTAAAACTTGATATTAATTGGATTGCGACTGAAAATAAAATCTTTTGTTTAGAAGCTGTTATTAATGGAATTTAGGTATTTACGATTATAGACTAGATATTAAATTAAAAGTTGATCTTGTTGTCTAGTTGTTATCGTTTTAGGCTTAATCTATTTAATAATTGGTTGTTTGCTTTTCAATTAAATTTAACCATTGTTCAAAAATACAGCTGCATTATACATATGTCGGAGACGGTCAATAGTACGGACACTAAACGTCACGCAAGCGCGCCCTCTGGTGGCGTTTCCGGTGAAACAACATTTTGGCGCGCTTGGCAGAGTCGTGGTGGTCGGCGTGGCGTCCGCGGAGCTCAGTCTTCGTTGATCCGTCGTGTTGCACACATCTCGAAACTGCCCTACGTCACGTCTAGTGTACCTAGTGTTATTGTGTACCTAGTGTTGTGTTGTAGTACCATTGTAGGTCCATATTGTAAAGTGTAAAGGTTATTGTAACGTCTATCGTATGGTAAGGTTCTTCTAACCTAACAGACAGACATGTGTTGCTGGGGAGTTTGTTCCGCCACTTCTTCTCCCCAGCCAAAACACATAGTAAGTGGCGAAGGGCGGGCGTTTTGGGGGCTGTCTTTTGTTCTGACTAATTTGAATAAACGTTTGAGTTTTTAGTTTGTTTGAGTTTTGAGTTTCTTTGAGTTATCTCTTTGCTTGATTACCCTAACTGATGTCGGACGATAGTGCCATCCTGATGACGCCTCCGACACATATAATATATATGCAGTGATTGCAAATCTAATTTAATCAATTTATTGCAATTTACACGTTAAGATCTATTTCTATTTCTCAACACCAACAAAAAAACTCGACACCCATTTCTTCTAATAAAAACGCCCAACACATGTCCACATCTACATACAGACACAACAATTTTCCCTATATTAATACTATAAACAAAACCAAATGGTCGGTAACACCGTAAGTCTTAGCTTTAATTAAATTCGGGTATGTTACCTAAATAAGGCACTTCGGCTATGCTCGGCTCATTGTTTTGTATTAAGGCGCGCTATAAACGAAAATTGACAACAATAGGGGAAATTTACCAGAAGGCCTTGTGTTAGGTAATTTTGTTTTCAAAGGAATTTTGTATGGATAAGGTTCAGTGTAAGTATGTTATTTAAGTCACCAAATTAATGGGATTGCAATTTTCTGGTAAGAAAATGTGTGTAAAAAATTTAGTATTTTCAATAAAATTAAGTTGCGGAAAAATAACTTCAAATCGATTTGTTATTTTATTTGAAAAAACCTGGTTACCGAGCTACGGTTGTAAGGCAATTTGTTATTAATGTTTTATCTAGTATTTAGTGTATGTTTATTTGCCAAAGTGTTTAGTCAAAAAAACTATTTAGTCAGTAGTTATTACAAAAATAAGGCAATATTTTCGAAACTTTTATTAAAGAAAATACCTACATTTCAAACATTCTTGATACTTCGTGAAACCTTTATACGCGACTCAGATCCACTTTACAATGTTACTACAATAAAATCCCGAAGTCACCGTACCGAGCTGTCTACGCGAGTGCTACGAAATGCTACGAACCGCTACGAGACTACGAGCGTAGCGCTGTCATTCTAAATCTTACAAGCGTCGTAGCCTGTTAAATAAATATTTTACCCTCTTTTCAAGAGTGTTTTTCTGAAATTAAGTTTCATATTAAGTAATGCGTTTTCTAAGGATAATGGGGGATTTGGAAAATTTATGTTTATTTGATATCTTCATAACGAAATGAAGATAAGGTTTTTAATATTATTTGTACAGAATTTTGTGTGAACCAACCTCTGTTTTGCCAACGATTGAAACTTTGCAAAGGAATATATTGGAAAAGTTGAATTTTTATTGGGATGCGGTAATAAAAACTGGGTTCTTTCTTAGAAATAAAACGGGGAATAAAGATGAAAGCAAAAGGGGTATATTCTAACTTCAAATAGATTGTAAAACTAGATACGTAGACAGTGACGATTTCATTGCGTCAAACTCTGTCTTGTCAAAATCGCCATTGAGTAAATCTGTCACAAAAAATATTATATGCTCAACTTTATTAACCACTGCCACAAGACAACCACGGACCAAATATGAAACGAAAAACTAAACCTTTATTCAATTTCCCATACATAGTACTGCACAAACTAGTTTTCGCTCACGTTTCGTGTACATGCTACTGTAAAATTTAGCTTAAGATCTTCCTCGTTAAACACTGCTTTGTAACATTGAAATATTTTTTCAAATTGGACATACATATTTTTAAGTTTTTAACGTCAATAGAAGATACATATCAAAAGTAAACAGTAACTTTGAAAAGACATAACAAATACATCATGTAACGTATAGTAAATACATTTCATTGGGCGTAAGCGGCGGCGTGTGTAGAATCATTATTAGTGTGAAAGGGACATTATACTGCTCATTCCATATGATTAATGTTATCCGGTTATTTAAGGTATAGGCGGTCAGCGATTTTATAGTTTAAAATTAGTATGATTTAACTGGTTTTGAAATATCTTAGGGTAGCATGCTATATTGTACATTTTTGTATTAAAAATAAATATTGTTTGTGAGTTAAAAACTAAAAACACTTCTGCGTTCTTTTTATATTGTTATCAATAGTGAACTTTGCAGTCCTCTTAAAAGTACAAAAGCCGACATATATCAGTTATTTCGAACAACATAAAACTTTTATGGTGACAAATGATAATGAAAAATATTAGTTAATACCAGAATATATGTGCAGATGACGGCAGACAGAATAGGAGTAATAGTATGGAAGAAAAAAACATGCTAAGCCGACCCCAAATAAAATTGGGACAAGGGTAGGAGCATAGTGATGCAAACCAATAAGATATCAGTATGACCAAAATTAAAGTACACACTATTCTTCACTATTCAAAACGCTCTCCTCTCCTAACTTACACACAAAACGCTTCGCAGTTCATTTTATCTACTCGGTAGAACTGAAATTCCCTACCTAATTAGCGGTTTTGCGTATCTGCATACATAACGATGTGTATGTGTGTAAGTACATACACTACGCTTAGATGAACGTCATTAGGGCTTACTGAAGTGACATCTGAGGCTTTAAATGGTTTTGTTGCTGTATTTATATGGAAAATTGATGTTCTCTGTTGTGAAATTTTCATCGTCAATTTTTTTCCTAAATAATTTTGCCCGGCTGCCATTTGAACATCTTTGGCAGTCGTTACAAGCTGTGAGAAGCCAGAAAGTGTGACAACAAATTTTTCGTGCATCGGGTTGTAGGTAACTGTATTACGGAGTTCAGATATACAATTTTTTTTTCTATGATGATAAAACATTGATGCTCATTTGGATCCAGTTAGACTGGAAGCCGTTTCACTCATGGTCGGGAAAAGCTTTCACAGATGGTGATGGTCAGTGCATTATTCCTTTTTTATAGATAACAATGGTCAAATAAATAACCATTAATAAATTAGTGTCCTAAAATCAAAGCACATATGTAATTTCTGAAAAGCAGACCGCTTTTCTTTACATGTTCCATTTTTCGTCACTATTTTACCAGTTAACTCTTATCCGGTCAACTATGTTAACCTTCAGGCTAAAAATACGCTAGAACAGTCACCCAAAACAATTTCTATTTTCGCAACATTCGCTAAAAAGGTGTCAATAATTTTATTTGTCGTGCTCGCGGTGAGCAAATATTTTTGTCCGCAAGTGTAATGTGTATTTAAGGGTAACCCTAAACAATTTGACAACGAGTCAAATTAATTGTGGTATTCGCATAATGAGCTAACTAATGTCAGTTAACTTCAATACAATTAGAACAATTCGTTAATGTTTAATTACGTTGTTGATTGTCTGTTTTGTTTTGGAAAATTTTGGTGTATTCGTGTCAATGCTCACTTTATGTTATTAATTTATTTTGCAACACATTTCATGTTCTTCATTAACCTACAAATGACGAATCTAATGTTTGCATGCTGTTTGCATTGGGACAAATTAGTTACACAAATAGCGACAAACGTCATGTCTGGACAGCTGTTATAGCTGAAGAAATTATCGAAATTATAATCTATACTAATATTATAAAGCTGAAGAGTTTGTTTGTTTGTTTGTTTGAACGCGCTTATCTCAGGAAGTACTGGTCAGCTTTGAATAATTATTTCGGTGTTAGATAGCTCATTTATCGAGGAAGGCTATAGGCTACTTTTTATCTGGGTTCGTGCAGAGGTTCCCACGGGATGCGGGTGAAACCGCTGGCAGAAGCTAGTAAAAATAACAAATGAATAACCGAAAGTGAGATGCCAAAACTGCTGAACCGATTTCAATGAGGACATAGGCCGGATACAAGAAGAAGTATTCTCAGGACGCGGGTGAAACCGCAAGATATATCTAAAACATCATTATAGGCAATATCCCCACTTTTTACCACTCACCCACCCGTTCCGCTCCACATATCAAAGAATATCAAGCGGAAAAACTTAATAAAACTCCGTTCGTGAACCCATGTGACTGAATATCAATATTTCACCGGGAATTACTTCTGTCTGGCCTCGGGATACGATAGATTCCGAGGTTACAGGTCTTTTTTGTATGTCTAAAACATTGTGGCTGTCACTGATAGCGATGGCTCTCGGAACGGTAAAGTTTCAAATGTGTACTGACGTTTTAATTCGAGTTATGTGTATGGGGTGTGACAGATTGGGGCTCTGTGAGTTAGTATCTGTAAATGCTGACGTAAATAAATATTAGGGCACAGAGAGCTATTGTAATAGAAGTGAAGGCTTTTTAGGCTGCTCAAACCTGTATCATTTATTTCTTTTTACGACATTATATCACTTATACATATTTGCACATTGAGGTTACTTTGTTTCTTGAATATTTTCATGATATTTTAGCCCACTTTATCGGAGCTCAAATTTCCAGTTACATAAATTTTTGTCAATGCTCTTGCAATAAATACTATTCACGCCCTTTTCCTATCTATAGGAGACACTTTTATATCCAAATCTAGTACTATAACTAACTGATCACGTATGCCGCTCCTCACTAGTGACCTTATAACGACCGTCATAGATACTCGTTTAACAAGGCTGTCCATTTGAACTGTTAGGGACACGAAGACATATTCACTTAAAGTATTGGTCACTTTATACCTTTGTAAAAATAGGACAAGCCACATCTCCGGTCGTATCGGATTGCCGTCCCATCGGACTATGAGATTGAGAGAATAGAGATTGCACCTGAGTCTATGCAAATGCTTGTGCACTATAAAATGTCCTGCGCCGTCGGTTGATCTGCATAATAATGATCATATGATCCAGCCTGTCCTTTTGCTGCCTCCCCAGCGACGCCCTAAGCCGAGGTCCGACCCCACAGGGAAAGTGAAAGGGCACCCCCTTAGCGTTGTCGCCTAGTTAATAAGTTTTACGCTCCTGACTGGAGGCCTTAAGTTCTAGGCATTCACAGGGAAAAGTCCGGTTAAGCAGTACACGGCCTCCTAGGCTAAACTGCGAGATGCCGTACAAAAAAAAAGAAAAAATAAGTTAATCTGCTTAGAGAGAACAGCCACCGATGATCACCCTGGACGCCATTAAAACCCACGCTACAACAAATAATACTAGCCATTGCCCATTACCCACCCACTCAAAAAATTTAATTGCCACCAAGAAAAAATATTCAGATAATTTAGTTGATAAGTTGGCTTCGTAACGTGACATTAGCTGGCGAGTTTACGTCACAAAAGCGGACTGGACAAGTTTGGCACATGATCAAGTTTTTGAATTACGATCGTCGAAAGTAAGGGTTTGTGCACTGTTGGACTTTGTGGGTGTCTTTAGATTTCTGAAGGGCCTGTGCTCTTTAAAAAATAATTCGGGCAGGACAGAAGGTACTACCAACAGCCAACAGTGTAGATACTCAGTGGTCAAAAATGTTTTATTATAGTTTTAGTGTAAGATAATGAGAATGATGTAAGAAAATGGATAGTAAAGACAGAGAGCCGGAAGTTTCTTTACCACTGTTTCTTCTTCCAGCCATAACATCAGGAAGCGGTGAATAAGATTTTGGGGTCACATCAAACATTATTTAGGACGACACTCTTACATTACTCTTAAAAATTTACGATCTAAGGAACCTAATTACAATAAATGATTTTGTCTTTGACTTGAATGAATGTCATCAAAATCTTCTGGCAATCATAACACTATAAAATTTTGAGGGAATGGCAGGAAGCTACCAATTACTGACCCTTTTTTGCTTCTCAACATTTTTTAAAAATACAGACAGCATTGTGCAATACGCCTATACCACCCAGTGTAACGGTGATTTTGGCGGGCGCCTCATTTTCATGTCGAATAGGCGTGGATGGTAATTATTGGCCGAAGATTGGTTCGTGGTTTCGTATTTGTGTTTACATTTACATGAAGTTTTTTGTTTCGAAAAAATTAAAAAAGAAAATTTTAATAGCAAAAGATTGAGTATTGCATTTTTAAGATGTTTTTAAAACAGCAAAACCATGTTATCGAGTAAAATGTTTTACATACGTCTATGAAGTGGTTGACGCTAAGGAAAATATCTTGTAACTTCTGTGAAATCCACTCAAATCATATCAAATCTGTCACACTCGCCGTATGTAAATTATCTAGGTAGAAAATCCCAACGTTTTACAATTCTTTGTAACTGTGTACAGAATATTTACCCCTATTTATTTCAACTGAAAGCTGACCTTGAAACATTATATCAATAATGATATCCGAAATTCGATTGTGCCAGACACTTTTTCAATATTTTTAATAATGGAACATGACCGTTTATAATATAATATCATTATATTGAGCTTCATTTTCGCTTCACATTCCCTCTTTAGAGCACCAGCTGCCACTAATTATGGTTCACGGAGTAAGGAAAGATGAGCAGAGATGACATAATGCAGGTAGGTCAGGCGCCTTCTTCTAGGTCAAATTCGTATGGTGGGCATGACCAAAACAATTACTTACGATTGAAGTAACGAGGCATTCGGGTGCTTTAAGACATCTCGTTAACGATTTTTGGTACTACAAAAAATGATCGAGTCTAAAGAAGGCGTAGGTATAAGGGTGAAAACAGTAACGATGCGGAATTTCCCCAGCTCAACTGGATTTTGCGCTAATTTCTTAGACGCTTTTCCACTATTGCACCTCCGCTAGTCATTTTGTTCTCCATGTTTCGGGCCTAAATTGTGACCATGTAATTTTAACTTTTTTTTGTTTTTTTTTTTTTTGGCAACGGAATATTTAAATATCGTCACTCTAGAACGAGGTTTGGAAAAGGTTTTTTTTAAATTTTAATACCGTGAGAGTAAACGCAGGTGGTCTAATGGTGAAATGAGTGTTTGTTTTAATTATGTACATACAGTCTAATTTGGAATAAAAAGGCTAATAATAGAGCTTTGAAAATAATAGAATACTCGGAATTTGTTTATTGATTAAAATCGGTCATAACGTTCCACATGATATTTCAACACATATTTATGTAAAAAAAAGTCTAGTAATATGTATTTTCAAATTACATACCAGTCTTTAGGGTATACATGATTAATTTATATAGCATCCTTTATTATTTTCATTACGTTTTTTCGGGAACGGCATCTTAAAGCCGATTCCTGCTCATGATAATAATCGGTGACCGATTTTTTGTAGGACAAAAATATAACACACTCATAGCAATAGTGAGCTCGTCCTACAAAATATTATTACTTAATATGTAAATATTTTCTACAGGCCTTAGATGTGTGAGACCAATAAATACTAAAATCGGTAGGCCGGAAAATCCTAGTCAGAACGTCCTACAAATACCTACAAAATGTCTGACGTAGCGGAGAGATGTATTCACCTTTCAAACCGTGAACAGCTACCGTGGCCGAAAATCAGCCTACTTATAATAGTACCTTACACAGTAAAGCTACCTGAAAGCAATCCCCACATTTCACAATCACTCCTACAAATACGACCTATATTTTCATCGTATGAACAATAAAAGCCATACAATAAAGGTATGGCGATGATAATGAGGGTACTTATGACTGGGAATCGGTTGCGGTGGAATATTGTCACAATTGGTCCGTCATTACCGTTCCGCTGCAATTTAGACGCCTCATAATGACTGGCGTGATGTGTAATTAAATTTTTGAGGCTAGGTGGTGCGTGAGGTGACTTAATTTTTGTTGTTGATATGATAACCCTGTATGTATATTTCGATATTAATGTTATAAAGCTTAAGGTTTTTTTTTGTTTCATTACTGTTTTTTAATTGTAATTCGTATTTCCTTTTCCTATTTCAAACGACTGCTATATATTTTTTTAATATTTTTGTTTATTGTTTGTAAGTGTGTGTTCCTGACAGATGGGCCAACATCGTCACCCAGTGATTGCCACAGGATGGTCATCGCAGGCGGGGTAGGCCCCGAAAGAGATGGCGGGATGACCTGGATGCCTACAACCCTGATTGGTGGGAGGTCTCGAAAGATCGAGAGGTGTGGAGACAAAATGGAGAGGCGTTTGCCCAGCAGTGGGATAGTACGGGCTAAGAAAAAAAAAATTGTTTGTAAAGCTGTGTCACACGCGTGCGTGCATAAACGTATTTTCTTTCTTTCTTGTTTGCTTGAACTGGTTATATACTAAACTAATTTGAAAATAAGTCTATATTAGATAACTAATTAATCGAGGAAAGCTATTGGCTAATTTTTAAACGTGAAATTACTGTTCCATAAAATGAGTATTTTTGGCAACAGGAAGTTTTTTTTGACTATACTATTGTGCCTTACCGGATATGTAATTGTATAAAAGAAATTAACACGTATTTAACTATACATTTAATAATATATAAAGATTTTACGACTTTTTTGTTCCGAATTAAAGTTTGGAGATAGTTGATTGATTCTTAGTTGAAACGTGTCATGTCTATATCTAGGCAGTAATCCAGCCTATCGGAAGTAAGATTAACTTTTTATACCTCTTTAGACATAAAACTTACTTTATCGTTCTTATCCTGGAAGTTACATCGGTATTTTATACTACTTTTAAAATTGCGATAAATTTTATTGTAGTCTCCGGGTTTGATATAGCAAGTTCTTTCTTTAAAGTAGTTATTTTGAGATTACTGGAATAGATAGAAAGTGAATGTATGTTATAGAGGTTTTTAAAGATTTGAATTTGAACGTTTATTTGTAGTTTTTATTTATCGCATTGAAGTCCCGATCGTTTATAAATATGAAATTTTGTGGCCTGTTGTTTTTTTACAGTGTGGTTTTCTTGCCACTCTCCGAGTATGAAAAGAATGGATCCTAAAGGTGTTTCAGGGAGAAAGGTATTATCACTATTATATTTTGTTCGGTGATAAAATGTATTTTTTAGCCATTTTCATAATTAATCCTCGAATTTTATACTACAATGAATTCAGATTAAAAATCTAGACACACGGCAGTGTGTCCGCCAAGTTCGAGCAAAAAAGGCGACACACCGGCCGTGGGTTATATTACACGAACCATTTCGGGCCAAATTCGACCCCCCTGTAACTCAAAATCTATTTTATTTACGCATATCAAATTTCTAGTATCTGTTGAGACCCCCTCACTTATCTAAAATACAAAATTTCATTAATATACCTATTGTAGGTCTTGAGATATTGACGTCAGAAAATCGCTATTTTTACTATACACTCACTGACTGATTCACTTATTCACTGATTCACTGACTCACTCATCAAAAACCTAGACCACTTCCAATGGTCGTATTGACTTGAAATTTGGCATGGAGGTAGGTCTTTATGTCAAGGTAAAGGGAAAAATCTGAAAAAAGCCAAGTACTAAATAGTTACTTTTTAATGATGATTACTTGGCAAGTTTTAATAGAAAATTAAATACTTGATTCATTGCGTTTAGTAGGTTTATAACAAGGTGTATGAAAACTTGCCAAGTAACATCATTAAAAAGTAACTATTTTTAACTGAGGTATGTGTATGGAACTTGGTACTTATTCAGATCTCACTTCTTTTATAGGCGAAGCATTCCCATATTATCGAACTTGGCATTCTTTCACATTTTTGTTTTGGGTGGGTATAAATCACCCAGCTATTTTCCGACCACAAAAAAACATATTTTTATTTAATAGTTTCATTGTAAAGGTTGACTATTTATATGATGGCTTATATTGTTATAAATTTGATATATTATTATGCGGTTTAGTTAAAACAATACACGGCTTAACACCAGTCATTATTTCAGTCTGATAAACGTCATATATAAAAAAAAACAAAAGCTTACCGTATTCGAAAAAAATAGTACATTTTAAATCCACATTTTTAAATATGGAAACTTATATAGTTTCATTACTTTGAAAATAGAGGTAGAACGTGAAAAACGTTTTTACAACAAAAAAAAAATCAACTACAATATACCTTAAAATACCGACTTATATCTTAAACCTTCTCTAAAGAGAGAAAAATGAAAAAAAAAAGAAAAAAAAAGTAAAGCTCATAGTAAACAATTGTTTTAAGTAAACCGACATTTATGTTATCAGTGAACTTGGGCCAGCATTTCAAATACAGAAACTAAGTTCGAGCGTAACAAAAGTTTTTATAAATAAAAATTGCTCTGGGCACTGCATAGTCGACTGGTAAATCCCCGTGTGCCCGAGTTCTTTGCACGCTAGTGTACGCTTACAACGTCACTTGAAACTGGGTCGGTTTATTTGACATTCGTGTACAGTGTGCATTCAAACTGGGGGCAATAGTGACACTTAAGTACATGGAGAATAAAATGACTAGTGGAGATGTCATAACGCAAAATCTGCTAAGAAAGTAGCGCGCCGGAATGCGGGTGTTCGGTTGACGAAGAACGTTAATAGCTCATTTAAATAAAACTACTCATACTACATTAAAATAATAGCTTTGTTCTTACACGCCTTTTATGAAACCTGTCCATTATTCTCCGAATAAAATCACCAATCAATCAAGACCAATCTTTAACAGATTGGTTTTGACATAGCAAGGCAACCGAACGCCTCGTTAGTTCTAGTAACTGATCAAGCTCACTTGACCTACAAGATGGCATCTGACCTACCTTCCCTATAGCATCTCTGCTATCTTTCCTTCCTCTGTGGTTATTTGACATTCGTGCACAGTATACGTTCACACTGGGGGCACTAAGCGAGTTCGTGACACTTAACTATTTGTCTTCAAACGGCAAAGTAATGGATAGACTATGTATGTACGTGCATTCGACACGTAATTTAAAAATGTTTGGTGTATTGCCAGTATTGGTTTAAAGTTCAAAGTTAGCGTGAATGTTTGAAATGAAAATATGAGTGTGTTATTAATATAACATCAACAACATAAAGTTTGCTTGTTCGGTTAAACGCACTAATTTCAGGAACTACTTGGTCTGACTGGAAATATTATTTTAGTACCTACTCGATTTTTTGAGAAATCGGGGTCTCGGGAATCGCGGGTCTGACGTTGAAACCACTTGCACTGGTTAAAACAAGTGAAAGTACAAATAATAACCGAGCTTGCTTTTATAATCTCTTTCCGGTTGTGTCGGATTGCCGTCCCATCGGGCTATGAGAGTGAAGGAATAGGGAGTGCACCTGTGTCTACGCAAATGCTCGTGCACTATAATATGTCCTGCGCAGCTGGCTGGGCTCCTTAAATGAGAATAGCCGCCGTTGCCGAAATCGGCCGTGGACGCCACTATTATTATTAGATAACAATAACTATTGTAGCTTAACCTTGATATATTTAAATTTATAACACGACTTTATGTGCCTATGCCTAGCTATCCGGAACTTACATTAGCAGTACAAATTCATAGCAATCTGTTACCCAAACACGTCTGCACGTTTCACCCGTATTGTGTTACGAGGATCGTGTGTAAACAGCTTTATATTATATTGTCGAAGGCTGTTTGAATAATTGTTAAGTGGATTTAGAAAGTCATTGCTGAATACTGATTTTTGTAATGCTTATTTCTTTTTATGTGAATTTGTGTAGAATAAAATCTATATAAAAGTACCGAGAGCTCGACAAATAGGTGTGGTATTATTCTTAATGATTGAAGTTATATTGAAAAAGGTACATATATCGAAGAGCAACCGCTGGCTAAAACCAGATTTAACTATAAAAACCGCATGTAAATCAGTTCATCGGTTTTAGAGCTTCGATATCATAGGCAGACACATATTATGGCAACTAAACTTATGACACCCCTCTTTCTGCGTAATTATAAAGAGGGTTAAAAAGAGTCAAGGCTTTTTAACCGTTATGTTTTTCATGGGAAAGTACAATCGAAATATCCTTTAAATAATGAATTGAAATTATATTGTCATTAAGATGTTTATCCATATTTAGATTCATGAAAAGTTACAGCAAACATAATTTTCCATTCCAGTAATCACAAAGTTTGTTCATCTTTATTAGAGTTAAATAGAGCTTTTATAATCTTGCTTGGTTTCATATTCTAATGTAATTGCATGAAATTTTCCTCCTAGAACTGTGTCTTGAGAGTTTATCAACCTTTTAATGTTACAAGATTATATAAATTGGCTTATAATGAGAATTGCTTTAGAAAATTTTCACTTGCGCTCGTAGGCTCTTCTTAATATTACTTTTGGTAATTTTGCGAATCATTTTCTTGAAGTTAGAGGAGCATAGGATTATTAAGCTTTGATTTAAATCGTATCACGTATAATACAAATAACTCGTTATAATGAGAGTCATTTTGTTTCTTAGAGCAAGCTGCAAACTTTTGGTCGGCCGATAGTTTGTTTGGGCTTATAAATCAATATTAAGATGAATGGTCCGCACATTACAAAGATCAGGCATTTAGTATCAGACTGCCTAAGCACTTTGATAGGTATCAAGTATTTCTTTAAAAATAAATTTTGCCTACCATCGGGTCAACTGTCGGCCTACTTTTCAGTCTGTGTGTGGTTACTCTTAGAGGTTTGTATCTAAATAACAGTCTTCTAAATCTAAAGTTTCATTTACTTATGCATTCATAAATAAGAAAATAAATCATACTACAAGTTGCCACAAACTGAAAAAAAAAAACCTTTTACATTACATACACTTTTCATTGCACTATATTGCAAAAAAACTCGGTTCACAATATAAAATTCATACAAGAAAAAATGTCGGATGCCTCTAAAACGCAACTTGCTAATGGACATGAAAAATGAAAAACTTATGAAAAATTTTCAGCTGAGAAATTCTTATATTTCAATAAAGTTGTAGCACTTCGTATTCTGTGAAAGTTATTTTATTACTCGCCTGTAGTTGAAGTAGTTTAGTTTGTTTTTTATTGAGAAAAATGTGTCTTGATGACTGAGGTTGAGGTCTGTCAAGGTCGGAGTTTGGATAGGTTTTTTATAATTGTAAAAGAGGTATTGGGTAGCTTGTGTGACTGAGTTGAATGGGTAGATGGGCAGTTGTTTATCACTCCATGTAATTCGCACCTGCATTTGATTGAACTGGAAGCCGATCCCAAGTTATGTAATTGGCGAAAAAATGGCAAGAGGATAATTTTACTAACAGTAGAATTTGATCACGTTTCTTAATTATTTTTTTTATAAAATCATCCTCCGAGCCTTTTCCCCAACAACGTTGGGGTCGGCTTCCAGTCTAACCGGATTCAGCTGAGTACCAGTGTTTTACAAGGAGCGACTGCCTATCTGACCTCCTCAACCCAGTTACCCGGGCAACCCAATACCCTTATGGTTAGATTTTTTCTATAAAACATTATAGCAAAATTAAACCTCTATTCAAGGCAATAAACACCCTTTACCTACAAGAAACTAAACAACAGTTTAAACTGTCTCAATTGAAACAATAAACACGCAATTCCAGATCCAACAACTCGTTATGACGTGTTGTGACGTCATGACGTGTCGCCGATAGGCAGAACCATGGAGAACAAAACTAACAGAGATGTCATGAAGTAAAATCTCCTAAGAAAGCAGCGCGCCAAAATGGGAATGTTGGGGGGACAAGGAATGTTACTAGCTCCGCCGTCATACCTTATTTAGAACCCGCCCATTATTGTAAAAATAAAATCACCAATCAATCAAGACAACTAGTAATTTAAAAGTAATAGACAACTGTGTTGCTGGGAAGTTTGTTCATCACCCTTTCTTCTTCTCAGCTATAACACTAGGAAGTAGTCAAAGGGCGGTTTTGGGGGTGCTATCTAGTGTAATTGATATGAAAAATGCTTATTCAATAATTGAATTTGACTTCGACAATTTATGACAGACTGGTCTTGATTTGACAATTTAATTATTTTCAATTTTAACCCGAACTAAGTAGGTAACTGATAAATTAAATCACGCCTACCGCACTTTACTTGACCTACAAGGAGGCACCGGACCCACCTCCCTCATGGCATCTCCGTCACCTTTCTTTCCTCCGTGGGCATGACGATGACAGTGACAAATGACGTGCGTGACACGACGCGCGTCGTGTATTGCCGTCGCGATGGCTTGCGTTAAAATTTGACGTTTCACGGTGCTTTTAAAAAGTTGCGTTTTGTTTGACGTGTTTTGGAAATTGTTTTTGTTGATAATTTTGGGAAATATTTTAGGGAGACAAGCCAACATTTTTTATTTTTCTTAATTGTTTGTAATGTTTGTTGATCAATATAACTTAGAATGTTAAACCCTTACATTAGTTAACTGATGATTTAAAAATTTGCCCTAAACCTATTTAGATTCAAGGCTATTTAGAATGCTGGTAAGTTGAATGTAGAAAGTTATAAAAATACTGAATATCAATTAAACAAATGAAGAATAGACTTCCGTTAACAGAATATTTAACAACACATTAGCAGTTACATTATGAAAATCACTTATCATATCTCTCGCTCGCTAGCAATAACGACTACAAACTCAAACATCTCTCAACCCTACTAAGCTATCCCCCATCTATTCTTAACCCTAAAATGCTTGAACAAGCAGCTTGTTCATATAAATCCCTATATTATCGTTGCATCGCTCGCGAGTGCATTCTAAGTGCGTTTTAACATAAGTACACGGACTGTAGAGCTAGCTAACATAATGCTTGTAATACGTATAAACGCTACTTGTAGACTTTGTTAGCAGGATAAGTATGTAAAGATTGTACGTAGGCATAAGTAGGTACTCAAGATTACTTGGTCATGTAGTTTGAAATGCACTGGAGATCAAAAAGTTTGCGGGTTAATTTTATAATGTAAATATGTAGTGCATAGAACAACCTCTTAAGTGCATATTTCGGCATTTTATTATTAGTAATCTTATGTATAGATGTGGTAACTGGTCATTTGGGTCGAAACACCTCTCATTTTAACAGTTAAGTGATTAAAACACACTTAAAGCAATTGATTGATTACATATCCCAAATACAAAATTAGTGTACTTTAGAAATTAACAACAACCCGCTTCTGTAATTTAAAGGTTAAACTTAAAAGACATTTTTATTAAACTGACACTGCCACCAAAATTGCAACACTGCTGCTCTAGAAATAAAGTTGAAAATCGCCTGATGATATAAAAACGTCGCTGGACCGTGCAGCCCTCGGACTATAATGTACAAATACAACATCAAACTATCTTATAAATGCATAGAATCAGCCCACATTTGCCGGTCACTGTGCAATGCACACATGACTGGTTTCAGTCTCCCTATATACACTAGCCTTTGGTCGCGGTTTCACCCACGTCCCGAAAGGCAGTACATTTTTGTACCAGGATTGAATATGGCTAATGATACTCAATGATAACATAGATTTTTGGTGGTTAAAGGATTTTTTTAGTCAGTAGATTCAGTCAGAGATCACTAATTTATAAATTTAAGTATATGTAGATACGGATGACCTCTTGTACAGACCCGTAGTTAAATGTGTATGTGATGGTTTATCCCGCGGTTTCACTCGACTTCGATACTCGAAAAAGCACATTGCATTGCCTGTTTTCTTTAGTAGGTAGTTTTGAGCTTTTCATAAATAACAATAATTGTTAGAATTTCAACTAGTAGGTGCATGATAAGTTGCACTCTTTAAAATTTCTTGAATAGCACTTCTTAACCAAAACATTATTATGTGGGGGAAAAAATGAATTTCTAATTGCTTTACAAAGCATGATAAAACAATTGTCCCCAAGATAAGAGCGGTTTCACCAACAGACAAACTATGTACCTTAATATATTAACATAGATATAAAACAGTGTACCTATTATATAAAGCGAGGGAGACTACCGAGGCTAAAACAGTGACCTTTTATAATACATCAGGTTATCTTAAAAGGTAGGATTTTAGGAGTATTTTAAGTGTCGGATGCGAATTTAATGATCGCTCGTAAATATAATGGCATCTAAAACGTTTCTTGGATGACTGGGATTTTTATTATTCCTTAGTATACGATATTTTGGATTAGGTTTTAAAGGATAAAATTAAGTACAAGTATAGTTTTGGTGACCCTACTATAAACTATTAAATAAAACTGGCCAAGTGCGAGTCACGCTCGCGTAAGAAGAATAGTATTCCGTTCTATTATATGTATATAAAACAGCATCTGATGAAAAATATTATTACCTGTGAATAAACTATAGTAGTTTACTAGATTACCTACCCGCATTGAGCAAGCGTGGTGATTAATGTTCAATCCTTCTCCGTGTGAGAGGAGGCCGCAGCCCAGCAGTGGGACGATAAAAATGCTATAACAGTTTACGAGATACATCCTATTGAACCTTAAAACAAATTTTCATAAGGACCTAAAACACATAAAATTCATTTATTTGAATAGTTGATGTCAAAATCGAGGACATAAAAGGCTATAAAACCCCTAACCGGCATTTGCCATGGGAAAAGGCTATTTTCTTGCAATACGTAAAGAGCACTACCTATATGAAATCGTCATAATGGGATTGTAACATGGTCAGCCATTACCAACAGCTGCAAGCCCATCTCCAATCAGAACCGATCGACATTCATTCGATTGAATCTTCATTCATTATGTAGTAAGCAAAGAATACAGTGATTCGAGTCTCGCCACAGAATACCAAGGTCTGACCTTGCACGGTATCGATGCGCAGAGCATCAATATAATCAGATGTAGTAGGTCTTAGAGCATTTGAATAAGTGGAACCGCCATGGGCACAAGTTTTTAGAGAAAAATTACAGCAATGCTTCAGAACGACAAAGGTCTAAGGCAGTAAAAGTCTGAAAGAACGCTAGTTGTGGCTAAACCAAGTTGACGATTTTGGGCCTAAAAAATATGCATTCGACAAAATATTGTTGAACCGATTCTCTACAGTCAACGCCAAAGGTAGCTGAATAAATTAAATTTACTAAAGTTCCTAGCAATGTCATAGTTTTTTAACAATACAAACGTCAAAACTGACTTAACATCCTTAACCGAAAAAAGTAGATGGTAAATTATTTATCAAAGACATGGCGTTTTTCAGATTAAAAAATTTAGAATTGTTCTACTACTTTTGAAGCTGATGATGGTGAGCGTAATGGCGTCTCCAGTTAGTTAAATTATCTAAGCCTTAGGTAGTTCGATCTTGCCCGCTCTGTGGCTTTGGAAGGACGGCTTGCAGAATGCACTGGGGCCGGCGAAGTTGACATTTGTTGAGGTTTTGTGTTGCAGTTTTTTCGTGTTCTTTACTAATGTTTGGGGGTTGGTTAACGAGTTTTGTATTGTAGAATTTAAGAGACCTGTTTGTGGAACATCTATATGGAAATAGTTTATTTTTCCACTGAATCCAAACATTTAAAATATGTTGTAAGTGTGATAAATAATGACATTGGATAATGTAATTACATATAATAATTAGCCAAATATCGACGAACAGACAGGAGTAACTTTATGTTATTTTATGTATTCACATTTATGATATAGGTAAGAAATAAGATTTAAAAAAGACATATACACAATAGCCATTTCGTAAAACCGCCTCTTTAATGGAAATATTCCTTCTTCCATCCATTAGCTTATCCTTGAAACGTATTTATAATCTAGTTATTCATACAAAATCTTTAAGCATGAAACTCAACCACTTAAAAACTCCTTCAAATCTGTTAAACACTTTAACTGCACTTCAAGTTATCGTCGCTATGTTTAATGTTTGTTTTTATTCCACAAGATAAAGTTTATAAGCAGCAAAATTGTGAGTACTTTAAAGTATGCATAAAAATACGTAATAAAAATTATGATATTGCTTTACTTAATAATTTGATGGTTATTTTCATTACTTTTGACGTTTTCGTTGTTAAACTTGCCATTTAATTTTTAAGTTAAGATGATAAAAATAAATTGCTACATAATGACTTATGCTAATGCCTGCTTAAATGGTGCTTAGTACAACATATATCATCACGTAGTTTAAGTTAAGAATTTGAAAGCTCAACGCGCAATGTCAAGCTTAGGTAATTCTACGCGGGCACGCCACCATAGTGGCGGTAAGTCCCCTCTTTGAGGAGTGGCTCGGGAGGAGTCACGGCGCCCTCACGTACCGCATGACGCAGGTCCTCACCGGACACGGTTGTTTCGGGAGGTATCTGCATCGAATCGGTCGTGAGGAGGCGCCCGGGTGTCACCACTGTGCGGATAGCCCCGAGGACACGGTGGACCACACAGTCCAGGAGTGCCCTGCGTGGGAAGGGCACCGCCGGGTCCTCGTCGAGGCTTTAGGCGGCGGCGACCTCTCGCGTCCGGCCCTGGTTCAAGCCATGGTCCGGGGCGAGAGGGAATGGGATGCCGTCGCCTCCTTCTGCGAAGCAGTCATGCTCGAGAAGGAGGCGGCGGAACGTCAGAGAGTTCGCACCTCTCATCCCGGCCGCCGCGCTGGAGCAGGTAGACACCACGGGCGCCGGGTGTCGCGAGACGACTCCCGGCCACCGTAGTCTGTGGGCGGTGAGTTCGGGTGGCTCATCGCTCATGTCTGTTTTTAGACAACAGACCCGTGTCGGCGGCGCGCGTTGTTCCACGCGCTCCTCAAAGAGATGTCAGCAACCCCAGCGGGGCCCAGCAGGGCCAAGGCCTGCCGGGGCTGCGGGTTGTTCGAAAGAGGTACCGCGGCCCTAGCACATAAGAAGGCCTACGACGGAACACGACGGCTTTTAGTCAGTAAGAGTCTGACACTCCCTCACCGCTGCTAACCCACAGCGGGAGGGGTCATTTGATGATTTTTACGTCGTTAAAAAAAAAAAAAAAGGTAATTCTACGCAAGAAATTACACACAAGTGTGCTGGTAGACTGTCTACCTATCTGTAATTAAGTTACAAATAATCACCGGAATATTTTATACGCTCACCAACACGTATGCCCAGCGGAGTGAGTATAGGCAAAATTGTCTACTTAAAATCAACAACTAAAGCGCACTTGATGCCACCATACAGACATTCTTTCCAGTCAATCTTACGATGATGCAGAGATAATATGGCAAATCCCTCAGCTTAGCCGATACCTTTGTCCAGCAATGGATGTTTTTAACCTATAACGACCAAAAACGGACCCAAGCTATACCGTTATCAGCTACTAGCAACAATGACGGAGCCTGTCCTTAGCTTAAAGCTTTGACTACCCGAGTAATGGTCAGCACAGATGGCGTGGAGGTTTAGCCAAGTATAACTTCCGAAAACACTAACATTATGAAGAGGAAGTACCTAAGTTTGTATGTAGGGGGTAATCTTTGGAACTGCTGGTCGGATTTCCAAAAGTCTTTCACTGATAGATCGCTACAATGTTCCTGAGTGCCATAGGCTATATTTTATCCTGGTACGGGCCGTAGTTCACACGGGACGCGGGTGAAACCGTGGGAAAACGGCTAGTATACATGCATGCTCAGCGCATTGATTAAGGCGCGGCTCCACCGCGGTGCACGGAGAGGCTACGCACGTGTATTAAGTTTCGCTTTGTAAGAAAATGTATGTGGTTGTGTCCACTGCAACCCACGGAGAGGCTACGCATGAATTGACGTCATTGATACACGCGTGGCTTGCTCGAATAGGCGGTTACATAGCTCAACGCTGTCAACGTGGGTCTACGTTTCCACTGGAGTACACGAATAAGACCCACGACTATGTACAGCTCGGTTATCGCAGAGCAGTTTTCAGTCATTCACGTTGTGGAACGGACGCGTTTCGTGTTTCTCGTATACATATATCGTATCGAGGTACTCATAGAATGGCATTGGTACTGACTTTGCTAGACAGTTCTTCTGACGATGAATCCGAAAGTGAGATTGATGATCATTGACACACGCATAGCTTGCTCGAATAAGCGGTTACGTAGCTCAACGCTGTCAGCGTGGGTCTACCCGTGCGCCGTGCCACGCTATACATAGTCGTGGGTCATATTCGTGTACTTCAGTGGAAACGTAGACCCACGTTGTCAAACAAATGAATACACGCAGCTAAAATGCGCCGCGTGTCCGTGCACAGCGTGCACTGCGGTGGAACCGCGCCTTTATGGACAAATCCCACAGCTTGGGGATTTTTCCAGCAATGGACGTTTTTAACCAAACGGATCCAAGCTATACCGTTATCTACTAGCAACAATCACGAAGCCTATCCTTAGCTTAAAGCTTTGTCTACCCGAGTAACGGTTAGCACAGATGGCGTGGAGCTTTAATTAAAAACCAGCCAGTAACATTGGTAGCTTGAGTTGTGCGGTGTGCAAGCGAATCTGTATGATAGTGTTACGTTTTTTTTATGACGTCATGCATATAACTAGCCTGCGTGTCAACCTGGAACTACATATTTCACATCAAGATAAAAAGTATCCCAAATGTTATTGTGATGGATAAGCGACGTTACTGTAAAGATTCATTGAATCCTTTAAGCAGTTTATTTTTATTAAAGAGTAACAAACATCATAATTGTGGTTGTAGCAATGAAACTCAGATCATGATTTTTAAACTTGCACGTTATTTTAAGTATTTTAGCTTGAGCCCCACACACTGAAATCTCAACTGACGGCAGTTTGCTCGATTATATTATAGGATGACTTGTAGCATATTTTGAAAACAATCAAACTTCTTATTTAGTCGGATTACATCGGATACCTGATCGTACATACGCACTACCACTCGTCTCCATATTGATTTAATGCGCCCGATCAAACTATCGGTTGACTAAAATTTTGCCATATGGCTCTGCGTCACAATAATTTCGACAACATTTAATACTCGTAAATAGTACACCTTAAACACAAAATCCAATACACACACGACCATCATTATTAAGGGGAAGTTCTTTGATCTCAAAGGCCTTAGATTTAAGGTGCAGTCAACTGTTTTTCTGCGAACTCCGTATCAATGCACGCGTCGTGATTGAGAAAAATCTTTTGATCAAAGAATTGTATCATTCGTGCTTTCCGTTAGTACAGAATTGATGTGTCAATATTGTAGCTATGTATGTGAGGTACTGAGGAAATCCTGTGATTAAGAAACTGTAGAATAAGGCCCATTTTTGCTAGCGAAATAAACGTCTGATTTAGAAACAGAGCTGGTTATCGTGAATTAAAACCTATAATCCTCAAAGGTAAACATTTGTTAGCGTTTAAGACTGCTTAAACGATTGATTTCCCAATCATGGTTAGAAAAAAAAGAAGTGAGTTTTACCACCATGGTGTTATTAGAGTTATTTTTCACTTATGTTTTTTCATTCTTAAATACAAGATTTTTCACTGAATTATTATAAAGTAACAGAATAACACGTTTTACACTCAAAGTTTCAGTTTTAAAAGTGATTACATCTCATCTCATCTCATTAATCAAGATTTAAAGTTAAATGAGGTTTTATTTACATTTAAAATATAATTTATTAATGCTTGAAAGTAACATCACAAATTATGCCGCAAAATAAACTATTCGAATCGTGCCTACTATTCAAAACCTAATGATGTGAACATTATTTTAGTAAACGCTATTAATGTAACATTTGTAATTAATTTGGAAATGCTAATTAAATCGCTTCGGCCTTGCTAGGTCCCTAAGGCCCGGCTACACCCCGTTGATTTTAATTTTTAATTTTACAGTAACATTCGTATTCATTGGTTAGTATTGTGTTGGCTTCAAAACACTTTTTAAGAAAGCTAAGTCTGTAAAGATCTTTCGAAAGTCACTTGTATTGTTTGTGTCATAAAATATTTCTTGAAATATTATAGTACAAAAATGTCTTATTGAGAAGGAACATTAGCTAATAGATCAACTATTATATATCGACCACATGAAGTTGTTATTCATAACACTGTGAACACACATAAAATAAAACACTGTGATTAAATTTTGTAAAAAGACAAGTCTCTTTTTATCCTAAAAATATTTTTTACATTATTAATTGCTCAAAGATCTCCAATAAAAATGTCAGCTTCCTACCTGCCCTACTTTTTCACTGTTAAAAATACTTTCACCTAAATTAAGTACCATTTTCCTTTACCATAACGAAAACCAGATACAATATTCAATATGATTAGGTCAAGTCCACGACACGACCTATCTTAGCAAGGACAGACTCATTACTAGCATCGGACGTGGGGGATTTTTTCTTTATTAGAAGCAATAATAAGCTCCTAAGGTTACATGGCATTATTATTTATTGAACTATTCGACCTTAAAAGAAGGTACATTATGATAATATGTAGGTAATGATTTCGTTGATATAGAACTCAAAATTTTGATGTGGTACTGTAATGTTATGTATTGGCTCTTTCATTGGGATTTACTTTCCTGATTTGAAAAATTACGTAGGTATCTTAGTGTGTCAATTTATCCAGGAAAGACGCTAATTTCGGGTGCTAAAAGTTCTGTCGACTCACGGATGAACCCACGAGCAGAAGCTCAGCCTTTAGAATTGTTCTCATCATCTTGACAATGATAAGAAAGTCGATTTTTTTATATTTCGACCATTATTTCCTATAAAAAACTTATCTAATTGTTTCAGAATTTCAAGAAGTTTAATATTGTTATGAAACCAAATATTTCTTTACTTTTCCTTACTTCATTCTTCAATGTCAAGGTATAACAATTTTCTTTAATTACGGCAATTCAAACAACTGAATATTGTATTACATTTTAACTAGTAATAATCTCTTTCTTTTGATTAAAATTTATTGTTTTGATATCAATCTGATTTTCAGTAAAATAATTGTGTTTTCTGTTTCATAAAGCAGTTTCTTATTATTTTTTTTGTTGGGACTTGAGAAGTTTGGCAAGCATACGAGTTAAGATACTGTCTCCGTTTGTACAATAAGTGGTTTATTTGATTTGGAATGTGTTTAAATTCAATACTAACGCCAAGCGTAATTCATCATCTGCCCATCCGATGGAGCTGAGTACCAGTGTTTTACAAGGAGTGACTGACTATCTAACCTCCTCAACCCAGTACCCCTAGGTAAGACTGGTTGTCAGACTTACTGGCTTCTCACTACCCGTAACGTTCAATGATAAGAACAAGTATCTATGGACGAAAATAAGTAGGTATAATTACGTATAAATAATTATCCACAATTTATTTCGGAGAACTATTTTCTCAGTTGTCAATCAACAACAGAAGTTAAACTCTTGTTGGAAATTAATTACGCAGTAAGTAAAATCCTCCCCAATAATTATTTAGTGGGGGGTGGTAATTGAACCGAGTTCCAAGGCGAAGTAATTATTATCCTTCCAAATTAGAGAGTAAGGACAATAATGAGCTTCATTAAGGGTTGTTTAAGAGTTTGTTTGGAGTATAGTTAAGCATTTCTATTTAGACCGATTGTAATTATTGACTGGCTGTTTTTTGCCGGTTCACTCTCAATTTTTGAGCGTTTATGGGTATAAAATCATCATCATATATCGGGTGTGTCGTTCATAATCACATTAAATTAAATGCATTAATATACTGGTTAAAATATGTCGATTAACACAAAGATAAAAGAAAAATACGTAAAAATAAAAAAATGATTTTTTCAAACAAAGTAAATGGAATAAAAATGTGCAAAAATTAGAACACCATATAAAAGTCAGTCATTACAAACAACTGAAATTCTCCCTTGAAAATTGACAGCTGTCAACTGATCAAAACATACGATACTCCTAACTTTATCTCTGCTTTACGCATGATGTTGTAAATAATAAAAACGAAAAATGACTCCTGTGGTTAAACCACTGAATGGATTAGGTTATTTTTTTTACAATTCGCCATAGAATATCATAAAGTATATGCGATATGATTTAATGTGATTGTGAACGACACACCCGATATATCAAATTATACATATTTATTGCTTAGTATTCTCGGTACTGTAAATTGCTTGAGATTCTCAGTTTGATTTCTTCATTAATTATTATTTGACATTATTATGCCGTAGTAGACTATGCTATAAAAAGCCCTTTCGGACACATGTAGTAAAAGTGCGTATATTAAACTTTACATTAATAATCCTTTCACACTATTTATCCGAGAACATACAAAGAGCTTTGTATGTATTTACACAGAAGCCTAATAGTGTATTCAGAAACTGCTAGACTGAAAATTATTCATAATTAGTTGGGTTCATAAGAATAAGAATAAGAATCATTTATTTGCCAAATGTAGGTATACAAATTTTATGGAAATAATATTTTACAACAGTCCCGATTCATTTTGCCTTACGGCGTGCTTTGTTTACTTAGTAGGTACAATTCTCTACATACAAAATTGCTCAGACAATACAAAAAAAATAATAATTAAAACATTTTTTTTCCAAATCAGGCCAATATCAATTAATTAAACAAAAAATGAAAATTACAATAAATACTTAAATGTCAAAAAAAAATAATAATAATAACTATAGGTACATATTTCAACAAATCAAACAAATTAAATCCTATACGAATGTCAACAAGATTATACAAATAAAGAATTCTAACACTATAAACAAAAAAAATATATAAGTATTGAAAAATTTAAACAATCTATACTAATATTATAAAGAGGAAAACTTTGTTTGTTTGTTTGGTTGTAATGAATAGGCTCAAAAACTACTTGACAGTTTTTAAAAATTCTTTCACCATTCGAAAGCTACATTATCCACGAGTAACATAGGCTATATTTTATCCCGGTACGGGCAGTAGTTACCACGGGACGCGAGTGAAACCGCGGGAAAACGGCTAGTGTAATATATTATTACAATAAATCAACATAAATCTTTGTCACTAAAAAAATCTTTAATTGAGTAGTAACACTTATCCAGCAGTAGTTTAGTCAACTTTTTTTTAAATACTGAGGTAGGTAAATCTTTTTAATACAAAGGTAGTTTATTATATACAAGAGGACCCATGGTTAAAAGATTATTTTTAAGTAAAGACGTTTGGTAACCAGCTGTGTACAATTGTTTTTTATATTGAGACCTAATGGGTCCTGAACGTTGTCTTTTATCAACTAGTGATGGGAACAAGCACTGGTTTGTCGTTACAAATAGGGCAACTTCTAGTAGATATAACGATGGTAATGTAAGTATCTTAAGTGATTTAAAAACAGGTTGACAGCTTTCTGTAGATTTAAGTTCTGTCATTGATCGAAGACAGCGTTTTTGGGCTCTGAATATTCTTTCCTTCTCACTACAGTTTCCCCAAAATTTAACACCATATCTAAGTGAGGAAGCAACTAAGCCGTGATATGCTGTCACCAATGTGTTAATATTAACCTTTTTTGAAAGGCCGTAGAGCACATATGCAGATTTACTTAATTTAGTGCACACGTTTTCTGCATGAAAATGATGATGTCGTGGTGGCCTAGTGGGTAAAAGGACCAACCTCTCAAGTATGAGGGCGCGGGTTCGATCCCAGGTCAGGCAAGTACCAATGCAACTTTTCTAAGTTTGTATGTACT
This sequence comes from Helicoverpa zea, assembly GCF_022581195.2. Classification (NCBI taxonomy): domain Eukaryota; kingdom Metazoa; phylum Arthropoda; class Insecta; order Lepidoptera; family Noctuidae; genus Helicoverpa; species Helicoverpa zea. The sequence goes on from NC_061467.1 coordinate 10,542,334, forward strand.
TTCTAAGTATATCTTAGACACCATTGACTGTGTTTCGGATGGCACGTTAAACTGTAGGTCCCGGCTGTCATTGAATATCCTTGGCAGTCGTTACGGGTAGTCAGAAGCCAGTAAGTCTGACACCAGTCTAACCAAGGGGTATCGGGTTGCCCGGGTAACTGGGTTGAGGAGGTCAGATAGGCAGTCGCTTCTTATAAAGCACTGGTACTCAGCTGAATCCGGTTAGACTGGAAGCCGACCCCAACATGATTGGGAAAAGGCTCGGAGGATGATGTTTTCTGCATGAAAATAATCTGCATCTTCATAAATATAAGCTTTTTCACTTTAAGTGAATTAATCACAGGGAATGATCATATTTACCTTTTTGTTAGAAGTTCTTAGCAATATTATGCTTGATGGAGTATTTTACTTCTATATCGAAGGTCGTTCAAGGTCATGTGATGTCATACAGATGTGAAAAATATTATTTTTAGTTGTTGTATTATTATGTCACTTGTTTTTCATGTGTTTGTGTATAATGTTAGGCCATAATATAAAATTGTACGTATTGCAAAATGTTACTGTCCAAAGTACTTTTATTGTAACACTATTAATTGTGGAGATAAAATAAATGACAAGAGCAATGACTAATTAACTAACCGTATCATGTGAGGAATTTGATATAATGGTAGTTAGTGTGTTTATCACATTGCACGAAATCAGATAGAAATACGTGACCTACGCTAAGATAAATCTTAAGTTTTTTTTTTTTTCAAATCAATTTTTTTTTTTCATTTATTCCTTTACAAGCACTTATGAACGTCAAAAAATATAAATAAGTTTGATTATAGTTGCCCATTCCAAAAGTAGCTTCCTATGGAGAAGAACGGGCAAGAAACTCCATGGTTACTCTTTTGAAAACATAATAGGTGTTACAGTTTGTATGTATTGATACATACGATAATAATGTAAAAAAGAGTTATATTACATCTCATGAACACAGAAATAAAATACATTAAGAAGGTTTTTCAGGCATCACGTCATAATGCACATTTAGTGTCATTTAGTTCCTAGCACCGTTATATTGGCATCTCAATTTAATTCGGACACGAGGTCAGAAGGCAGAGGTTCCGTGTTAACCCTTTGACCGCTGGTAATTTATCGTTATTCACAACTATAGTACGAAGATAAATCACTGACGAGCTATCTTAGTATATAAGGACTTTTGGTTTTAGGCACTACAGATTTTAAACTTATAAAGAAAGTACCCCATATTTCACAATATGAGTTTGTAATTTCATGAAGCATTTGAATAAGCACAATAATTTTACTCACTACATCATACACGTACATATTGAAGTACCTACTACATACACTTTCTACCAAAATAATTACTACCCATGTACCCTGATATATATTTTTTTTCTTTTCAGAACCAAAATCTGCAACAAGGAACAAAAGCAGGCCTATACCTACCCAGACCACGCTACCAATCATGCTACTATAAAATCTGAGGCTGACAGAATTTCATACAGGAGCCACGGTAGTACGCACATTACAAAGAGGTATTTAGCCAGTTTTTTTATGGGATATCATCAAATGATCCATCCCGCTAGATACAGCGTAAGGGAGTGTCAATGACTAAAACCCACCATGTGCCTTCTTAAGCCCTTTATGTAACAGGGCCGCGGTAACTCTTTCGATTTCGGTATGAGACTGAAAGCTCTTTAAAAAAATCGTCTATCATCGGTGCAACTGTCGGACTGTTTAGTCTATATTTTGCGAATATTCTTAAGGCCAAGATACACCGACAATATAAACATCAATTTTTAATCAAACAATTGTTTAGTTTGAAAGTGTTAAACAATTGTTAAGGTAACTGACGTTTATATTGTCGGTGAACTTGGGCCTTCCTCGTGTATAGACCTATTGGATGTGCATTTTATCATCCCACGCGCGTCAGCCAGGACAAATGAAAAAGGTCAGTTTAATCCCTACACGCTGGTAGAAAGACGATAAGCTGTCTTTGTGGTACGTGGTTTTATTTTTTATTAGATATTAAATGCGAACGTTTTAGGTTTGTTGATATTAATTGTCGTGGATTGAGAATTGTTAAGTGAGAGTACGATCTGGTCTTTTGAGTCAAAAGTAAGTTTTTTTTTTTCAGTTATGTCCTGAAGACTGAGACAAGTAAAGACTAACAATCAACAATAGTCCTTCATTAATAACAAACTTGGTTAAGACTAGAATAGTATTGTCAACTGGCACAATGTCAATAAGAATTATTCAATGCTCAAATTAGAAAAAATATTCTGAGATCAAATAAATACTAACGAAAAAAATTCTAAGTATACAAATCACTTCAATTGGGATTTCATTTTGATCAAGCACCTCGTATATGTACCTTCCTATAATACCCATAGGAATAAAAAAAAGTATCGAGCTTGTATTAAATCCTCATTCGAACATCAAAATCCTAAGCAATACCAGCCTAGACTTAAGTCTCACACCAAAAAAATCCAATAACACGGCACATCACAAAAAAAACAGTTGCCAACCAGAATTCTCCAACAATATTCACCAACAATGTTCTCCAACAATAAAATGGCGTCTTCATAGAATTACACCTCACATTATAATGTATTTTCACAGTCTGTCGTACACGTCTGGCGAATAAAGAATTCTCATGTTTTCTGACACTCTGAGGAAAACTTAGTACAAATATATTTTTATCAGTTCATGTATACCGTTGTTTGTGATGTCGGCAAAACTCTGACGGCTTGTACCTACGAAAAATGTGACAACTTTTTAAAAAAATATAATATACCTACAAGCGGGGTTTTTTGTTTTTGTTTTATGAATTTGTAGGTAGATATAAATTAGGGCAACTGGGTTTGTGTATGTTTATTATTTTTAGGCTCAATATTGAGGGTAAATGTTAATTGAAATATGGAGTACGAATAGTTTTCTAACGCTAAGTTAGTGGAGGTAAAATTGACACTCGAAATGCGAGTAAAATGGAGCAATACAAAAAGAAGTTAACAAAACCGGCCAAGTGCGAGTCGGACTCGCGCACGAAGGGTTCCGTACCATCCAAACTAATATTCTATAGGTACATATGTATTTATCGAGATCGAGCAAAAAATCACGTTTGTTGTATAAAATATTTATTTGATTCTAGTTTTCAGTATTTGTTGTTATAGCGGCAACGGAAATACATCATCTGTGAAAATTTCAACTCTCTAACTATCACGGTTCATGAGATACAGCTTGGTGACAGACGGACGGACGGACGGACGGACAGAGGAGCGAAAACAATAGGGTCCTTTTTTACCCTTTGGGTACGGAACCCTAAAAAACTACTTATTACTCTAAATTACATAGCGCCTGTCAGATATAATTTGTCACCGCTGAAATACGGAATTAGTTTCTTTAGAAAGCAAGAGACAGCGTCATCTTACATAACACTAGATGCTTCTTTCGTCTAAAATAAAGACCCTTAATATAAACAAAACCAAAAAAAAAACTACATAAAAAAACGTACTTTAGGACCAAGTCCTATCACTTTACTCAGCCCCCAGGTCCCAAACGTTTGAATATGTATAAGCCTTGAGTAAGATTAATAACATTAACAAATTGCCTAGCTAAATTAAAAAGCCAGTCTATTGTAAAATTAACTTTTTGTAGAAATTTCGAGATTTTTGGATACGGAGCACTAATTTAAAATCCATTATAGGACACAGATGTTCTAGGTATTTTGTTAAATAAGATTAGTTCATTTCTAAGGATAGAAGGATTAATAGCTAGAAAGAATTTCTTCCATTCAATTCATCGGTATGTGAAGTTAAGCTGCACCTCTCAAGGTCGATCTGTGGATGGGTTACCTACCTCTAGCATACCGAATAATACAGATCTTGTATATTTTCATGTATGTATAGACATTGTAGTTTTGATCTGATCTTAACTGAAAGTATCACACATTAGTTAGGAAAGAAAATCGTAAATGGCTTGATAACAGTAAGGAGACAGGGAAGCAAGTTGGAATATCAATAAAAAATTTCGAAGAAATTACTTAGTACACATAAACAGTTATATGTCTAAGTAAAGTTGAAGGAAAACATCCCGAGAAAACCAGGACTCTAGAAGTGTGTAATCGCCAATGCGCTTTGGTAATTTAAACTTATTTCGAATCCTAGGCCCAAAGGTACGTAGATGGGATTCCGTCTATGTTATCACAGGTTTCTCGGTATTTCAGAAGGCACTGTAAATCATGGGTTCTGTCTATCATTTGTACTACATCTTTGTCAGTAGTTACGGTTAGTCAGAGGCCAGAAAATCTGACAAGCGGTCGTACCAAGGTGTTCAGATCACACAGCTAATTGTATTCAAGAGGTCAGATAGGCGGTCACTCCATTTAAGACAATGCGATTTGCATCCGTTGCGACTAAAAGCCGACCCAAACATAGTTGAGAAAAGTCTAGGCAGATGAAATGCTTACTATGATTTAACCATATTATTTTAACTTTGAAGAATACATAACCAACCTTGGTTTGAATGTCCACAAGAGTACTAACATAGTCACAAGTACAAAACTAGCTATTGCCCGCGGCGTCGCCCTCGTTTTACTCGACAAACACTCGGGACTTCAGTCAAAGAAATGGTCACTACGTATGCCTTTTGTTTAGCTTACTGAGAAAATGTCAAACACAGAAAGACCCTTTTTATTTTATATGTATGTTCTTGTATATAAAGAAATGGTGTAGGAATCAGTATAGCAATATAAGAGATTATAGAATGATACAAAGTGAGTGATTAGACAAAATAGTGATGGAAAGTCAAAGACAAAAAAAATGTGTTGATGACAATATTTTGAATTTCAAGAAATTAAAAGGATTCTTTAAAATGTTTGTTATAAAACTGCAAGTACGTAGGATAAGTTTTACGACCATCTTAGAGGAAGATAAAATTGACATATAAATCGATAGTCTTCTTAGTTTATTGCCAATTCCAAATAGTTGATAACTTCTCTTTGTGAATCTCGTAACACTTTTAAAGTATTTTGAAGATGAGTAATTAAAATATCATAGAATTTTCCAAAATCATAAATTAGTCAAATTGTAAATTCACCATCATCATTTTTCATTTCCAGCGCTTGAAAACAAAACATTTCAAAAACGTCTTCTCTTTTTAAAACCACAGACAAATGTCAAACAAGCCTGAATTTAAAATTCGAATTCCGAACATCAAAGTGGTTGTTACGTATGACGTCGCCAACGTCGTATTGTTTTGTTTTTTATTCACCTTTTTAATCATAGCGCAGGTGACACTCGATATATAATCATTCAGCCTATTATACGGAAAAAGGTGCGTACCTAATTTATTAGCTGTTACAGGGTCACATTCACACATCGTCCCACTCCTTATAAGTGTCACATAACTTACTGAAGATTGCTAGACGTAAGGTTGATAAATAAGGCAATAAAAGGAAAATTAAATTATATCCAAAAAGGTTCCCTTTCTATTTGCCAAAGTTTATTTTAGTATTTTTACGAGGAGCGAAAAAAGGTTTGTTTGGTTTCAGTTTTTGGGCCGTGGATGTGTTTTTTCGTACCATGTGAGATTAGATTTTTATTGTAAAAAAATGCGCAGTTTTGTTATTTTAAGAGATAACCGTTAAAATTCTTAAAAGGTTAAGGTTTACGTAATTTTAAAATTATAGCTTATTTTTTTTATTTTTTTTAATCACAAACTACGCATCATTAAAAAAATGAAAATGCACAATACCTGGCAGTAACACGTTCAAATCCTAATATCTTCAATCATTTTATCATCGGAGCGATGACATTTCTGCTACCCAACATCTGAAATGTACCACATTATACGCGCAAGCACTTTCACTCGGCACACGTAAAATATTTGTAAAAGGAACCCGTTCGGTTGAAGGTACGCGCGTTTTTTTTTCTTGAATTTAGAACATCGGTAAGATGAGTTTGGGTAGCGACGTGCGTACGGCCCGGCAACATCGACTGTACTGAGGGGGTGGGTTGAGGCGCGCGCAAAACTGTTGAATCCGTCACTGGACCAGCCTCGCGAGTTCTTTTTTTGAAATTCGGTGCTGCATTCGTATTAACAGCTATTGTTCTTTTTTCAAATTAACGTTCTATTCTATGTTTTAAATGTTCACAATTAAGCCATTATAATATTTTAGACAAAAAAGTAAGAATTCAATTTTATTGTTGTGATTTTAGAGTTGAAAATGCAACGATTTCAACCTTTCACTGTTTAGGTGAAAGCCACTTCTTATTCGTCGTTATTATTCTTTTGACAAAAAATATGTTTTTATTACACTTTTAATACTTTAAAACATTGTGTTATGAATATCGCTGTACCATTTCAACTGATCAAAATAGACTTTATTACCTAGAGCTTAAAGTTGAAAATGCAATGATAAATCCCGTGGATTTCAGGTGCACTAACCACTTTCAGTCCAGTGAGTCGTTGGCCAGTTTGAAAATATAACGTTAAAAATGTTTTGTAGGTTTTTCAGAGTAGCTTTCAAGAACTGGCATATTATATGGCTGTTGTGTTACCTCTTTTCTTTTGTTTAGTCTATATTTTAAATGTGGAGTTTGAGATTTGTTAAGTAGGTACCTATGTGTTTTAGATTTTGTAGACTTTTCTGTAGGATATGAAGATGAAATTTGGTGTACAAAGTTGTGTCTTAAATTAAACAACGTGATACTAGAAATGAGTTTTTTTCATAATCGTAGTAGATTATTGGCGATCTGGTAAATCAAATGGTAAATCTGGTAAATTAAATGTAAATAGGTTTTTCTTTTACCGACAGTTCACCGATTATAATTTTTATTGAATATTAAATTAGCGTACCCGCACAGTATTATATTATAAGATACCTATTTTATTGGAGCTTATAAATCAATATGAAAAAGAATGCGTATTTCCAACGCACATTACAAAGATCAGGTATTAGCTGTAATCAGACTCGAAACTTTTGTTAGTATTATAATCAGAGAGCCTTAAATTTAAAACTGTCCCACTTTCAAAACCCCAAAACTGCAAGAAACCGCAAAATTTAAAAAAAAAAACCATCGATCTAAAACTCTATCTACCCCATGCAATAAAACTGGGATTGATAGGAACGTGTCTCCGAGATCAGATGCCGCCTAACTCCGACAGATAAGTAGTCAAATCAAATGTTAGCACGAACTAAAATTGCAGCTGAACTCAATACTGAGGCCCAAGTTCACTGATAGTATAAACGAGCGTTTTGACCGACTTAGAAAAAAGGAGGTTCTCAGTTTGATCTGGTTGTTTGTGTGCGGTTATCTTTCTCGTTTGGTAGAATCGAATCTGATCCGGTTTTTAGCACAGTATTTTTCAGATTTAGGAGGATTTTAATAGACTAGAAAAGGTTAAAATACAAAACCTTTTTATCCAAAATGAATCGACTTCAAAAAGCACTGAAAAGCAAAAAAAAAGAATACTTTTGACGTCGAGTTCTAGACCGATGCACCCAAAGGTTTTTTTTTCCTTTTCAATGCTTTCTGAAGACGGTTTAATTTTTTGTATTTTTTTTTTCTTAATTATCATTAACAACTAGAGGTATTTACTTCATAGTAAACAGTGGTTTTAGGAAAATGGACGTTTATGTTGTTGGTGAAATTGATCCTAAGCCTGTACAAACGTTACCGTTTAGTTAAGCGGCTAGCTGTATGAATTTTGTTGTTGCGGATTTTATTTAAATGGTTTTCATGGTGGAAATTTATACGTCGTTTTGGATAGTTTCTGATATTTGACAGAAATCGTTTTGTAGGTATTGGCTTTCGTAAAGTCTAATGGTCGCAAAGCACGCATGTTGTGGTCGAGGTGTAAGGTTTCATTCCCGGTTCGGGTCAAGTTTTTTGAGTGTTGGTAAGTAATTGTCAAGGAGCAGGCTAGAGTCTGGAAGTTGGTGATAGACACACCCGTGCAGTGGAGAGTACGTTAATGTCTGTCCTATGATAGATCTTTCGCCAGTCCCATTGGATAGCCGTCCCATCAGGCTGTGAGAGTAAAGGAATAGGGAGTGCACTTGTGTCTGCGCAAATGCTCGTGCACTATAATATGTCCTGCGCAGCTGGCTGATCTCCTTAAATGAGAACAGCTGCCGTGGCCGAAATTTTTATCCACATTATGTATGATTTGAATGTACTTCAAGAAAAATTCCTTCCATTATGTTTTGCAGTAATCTTATGACACATTTCATATCTATTTCATTTTGCGGTTTATATCTAACCGCAGTACTAGCTCTCACAGTATTAAGTACAAACAATTATTATAATAATCCTTTTAATTATACTGTAACATGCAATAGGTACTTAAGTAGATAACATTGTTTAATTAATATAATATTTTGAGATTAAATTTTTCAAGCAGTTTTCGCGACGAAGAAATTTCAAGGAACACGAAAAATATTCAAGTCCTTAATTGGTAGCTTAGAATTCATTAATTTAATTTCAAAACCTACAATGGGCTCTAATACTTCTGGTAGTAATCCAAACTGTAACAAATCACACAGCAAAACTATGACCCACTATTCACAATTCAAGGTCAACCACAATTTTATTCAAGGTCATCCGTGAGATATTACATCACGCTCCGTACCAATAGGTAACTAGGTATAGGTACACATGAAGGAACGCTTTTATTTATACCTTGATTTTTCGCCGAAAGTGAATGAATGACCTGTCAAAAAGATTTTGATTGAGCATCCATTGTTTAGTACCTAGAGGATGAGGTAGCGACTGTGAAATAATAGGATTTTTCCCTTTTCGTGGTTTTATTTCGGCCGTTTCTGGTCTGTAGTTTTGGGTCCATGTTATTGTAAATGGGTGTTATCTTTTGGAACAAGGAAAAGATGAAAATCATGATGTAATGAAATGAAATGAAATCGTTTATTTTGTAAGTTGGACATTAAATCACTTTTACACGTCATTTTAAGAACGCTGAGGTCGGCATTTCCTAACTGACTGATCCCTGAGAAGAAACGCCGAAACAAACTCAAGGGTCATAGTCTCTTTTAAAGTCCAAACATGTTATAAATCAAATAATATTATGTGTGAGTGTCACCATGTACGCGGTCTGGAATGGCCTTTTGAGGAAAGAGCCACATCAGGCTGGAGCTGACCAGTTCCAACAGACGGCACGCATGCATCAGTCGTCGTGTAGCTCAACCATATCTTAGGGAGCTCAACGACCTGTCACACGACGATACCAGATCTGCAGAACATTTGCGTAGGCCATTCAAAAATACTCAAACCCGCCAGACAGTATTTATGTTATAAGAATATTTATGTTGCTCGCATACACCAGATGCAACACAAGAGTTAAACACAGTTGCTAAATAAGGTGAAATTATTTCAATTATCGATCAGATTATCTGAACTGACAATCCCCAAAGGTCAGCAGTCTTTTTTACATCGAGATCTTTATACGCTTGAATAATATCCTTAGAGCTAACAACTGAGAATTCAAAACCTTTGTCACATTCCGCAACACATTTTTTTAATATTGTAAAAGCCGAACTGGAAGACGACATCAGAGTTCTGGTTGTTAAAATAGGGATATTGGTGAAAAAATTTTCAAACTCAGATGCTACCTCCAAGTCCGACTTAACGTCTACATTGTTTATTTTTAAGTGGAAGTCTCGATTCCGTACAGTGGATCGGCCTATTTCTGAATTAATTATATTCCACGTAGTTTTTATTTTATTACCAGAAGCTTTTATTTTCTGTTTTATGTGTATTGATTTTGCGGAGGTACAGGCTCTTTTAAATATTTTTGAATAGTTTTTAACATACTGTTTAAATGTTTCATCTTGATTGAATGATCTTTCATAGTATAATTCAAATAACTTCTGTCTACTTTTGTAAATACCCGGCGTTGCCCAATCACTAAATGTTATCTGATCACAGACAGATATGGACTTAGTGGTAAAAACTTTTTTAAATTCACAATTAATTAAGTTGAATAAAAGGGTGTAAGCTTGATCAGGATTATCATGATAGGGCAATTCAGGCAGTTTTTCAAACAAGTTATTTTTAAAATATTCCAACCGATGTTTGTTTACAGGAATAAAACTTACATTTTTTCTCTGAGCTCTGATAGTTTTCATGGGAAAGGTAACTAATTGACCAGAGTGATGAGAATCCAACACATTTAAAATATGTTTGTTTAGCATAGGCTAGGAATGACTAACGGCCAGTTTCTTCATCAAAAGTTAAAGTTAAAGTAAAAGTAACGGTCAAATACGTTTTTTCAAGGCTAAAGTGACAGCAAAACTAATAGAAAAATTGAATTTGACCGTTACTTTTACTTTAGACATTACTTTGACTTTTACTTTGGCTTTAACTTTTGATGAAGAAACTGGCTGTAAGAAGTTATAACTGAATTGATAACAATTTCTATACATATTTAAGATTGAGGTTGTCAGACAGAATTAATTTCGTGTAGGATGTGTATCACTTTACCATGTAAATATTGGTTCTGGTCCTATTAGACTGGTAGCCGTTTATATGTAACTTAAATAGTTGGGAAAAAGCCAGGACGATAATTATGTATCATTTTAATGCAGGCCCATGATACATGGTTTACTTTACTTTTAACTATTTCAAAATGGAAGATAAATGATCTTATGAATTGTTAAGAACGAAGTTCTCCTACCTAATGACGCAGAAAATATTCAAGGTACACCTTATTATTATAATTATTATCAATATTTATAAAAATGAATTGCTGTTCGTTAGTCTCGCTAAAACTCGAGAACGGCTGGGCCGATTGAGCTGATTTTAGTTTTAAAATGTTTGTCGTAGTCCAGGGTAGGTCTAAACGGTGAGCAAATAAGGAAAAAAAAATGCGAGTAAGATTCCCGGGACGGGAGTGATTAGACAAAAACCAACTTACGGAATGCCGCAGAACCACAAAAGTAAAGTACTAGGACAGCATAATTCACCTTAGTAAAGTATACCAATAACGAAATTTCGATGCAACTGCTCACCATGTACCAGGGTAGCATAACTTATATGAGTATACCAATACCAAGTGTAGGTAGATGCTACTGCTCACCATGTACCAGAGCGGCAAAAAATACACCGGGCGCGGGTAATACCGCGGGGAACGGCTAGTTATCAATATATTTTTCCAACCCTTAAATAAAGTGACTGACACTTTAACCCTCTCAACGGCAACAAGTGCTAATTACTAATTAGTTGAAGTCTTAATTAATGAAGCTAGTCTTAAAAGTGCTCTAAGTGAAATTAGGGCTCAAGCATAGACCCTTTTGAAAACTGGTCTTGAATTACTTTTTAAGAAGTTATTTTTTTGAAATGTCCATCACTCGTCAATTTGGCTATGAATTAATGATAATGTAATATTCTGAGTTATTAAGTTATTTTATTTCAATTTTAAGGGCATTGCTTTGGGGGTAACGGACAATAGTCATGTTTAAGGCAAAATTATAGTAACATGATCTTATCGATTGAGCTGCAGGTTTGATCACCTAACAAGAGTCCCAAAAAATCTGACATTAGGGTTAGATTTTTTCAGTCTTCGTTTTTCAAATTTATATAGGTAAAGGGAAATACTTAGATTTCCGATTTCAAAATCGATAACCAACAATATAATTTTTAATTTGCAATTAAAACTAAAATTGCAGTTTTATATTTTTTTCGAAACCAAAAATAATAACGTAAATCAAATGAAAAGGCTTAACATTAATAGCAGAAAACAAACATATTTTCTTACTATTCGAACTTGAGAAATCGATATGATTGCCGTTATTAGATATTTGTAGCTAGAAGGTTGCACTCGTAATAACTTAGGCTTGACTATTGTGTTTTAATATGTCCTTTTAACATTGTGTCAGGCTGGGCTTTCAGTCAATTAGTAAAGAAAGGAAGACCATCTTATCACGCAGAATTAATAAAACAAACAAGTAGGTGACTATTAAGAGATCAGAATAAATAATACTCAATCAATTATTGTGTCATACCTGGGCGAAAAAGTATAGGGTCTCACCGAATGCAGCTGAGTAGATGCTAATATGGCACATCGAGTAACTGCGTATCTGACCTCCTCAACGAAGTTACCTGAGCAACCCATTACCCCTTGGTAAGACTGATTGTCAGACTCTCTGTCTTATAAGTACACGTAACGACTGCCAAAGATGTTCAAAAGACAGCCGGCACCCACCAAATTAACTTGCCTTCCGAAACACAGAGGAGCTCGTCATGACAAGAGGTCACACATCCACGGACCGATCGCGCCAATCGTTGTTTATGATCGATCAACCTGAGCGGCTGTGATTAAGTGTGCATCGACACGGTGCAAGTAGCTTGCTCATGTTGAGGTACATGCGCAGGTTACATGCATTTTAAAAATGTGCATGTCCAGCGACTCGCCCATGTGTCAAAGCAAAATACCCACCCGCGTGCTCTTGACACTTGTCACTTGCGCATGTTAACTTGCTCCAGCTACATGCACCGTGTAGATGCACTCTTAGTCACGAGCCCATCACTGTTATTAATTATTATTCCACCAATACATTACAAAAACATCTCTGTAAACAAATCGTGCGAAACAAAAGCATTTGTTCTGATAACAATTAAAACGCTGGACAGATTTTTTCCAGCGTCACAATAGGAACCTTGTTCTAAGAAAACAATTCAATGAAATCTTTCATTCTGATCGTTTGTATTGTATTGTGTCTAAGCTATTGATTTGTGTTGGATAAAACCGATGGATTTTGCTGTTTTTGAACGTACTGTTTGGATTAATTACTGTATCAATCAATAAAAAATACTCATCTCATTTGCCTAATATTTTCCCAATCGTATGGGGTCAGCTTCCAGACTATCTGATTTCCTAATATCAGTAATCGGGACAACCCAATACCCCTTGCCTAAACTGGCTGTCGTACTTTCTGGCTTCAGGTTGCCATGAAAATTTCTTACAAAATCTGGTAGTACTTCAATGTTTATTAAGTTACTTAAATTTGTTATAAATATTTACAGTATACCTCATAAAAATGCATGACGCCTATTGGAACAAGTAGTTTCAATTGTAAGACATTTCTTTGTCTCAACAGGACACAATCAAAACAAACAATAACAAAACAAAGAAAAGATACGTCTACTCCACTACTTCACTTGTGTATATATAAATATATAACAAAAGAGGGTATGTGTGTATGTCCAAACGCGAAAATTACGTTTTGTTTGTTACGCGGAAGTGTGTGAAAATATTTGGGTCAAGTAGTGCGAGTGGTGTGGATTGGCCACTGAAGGATAATGGTTTAATATTGCTTGAGTGTGAGAGAAACGGGTGCACAAAAAATGTATGGTGAAATATCAGAATTATTTCCCGAACAGAAATAAAATTACAGCTTTTTTTTTTAAATTTAAATGTCTCCGTCTGCAGTGACTCTAAAGCGTTTCCAGTAGACAAAAGTAAAGCTTATTGAGTTATCACGTAACCTATACTTTAATAGATTCACTGGAGTTACCAAATAACCACACCATTTTTTGAATGCAAAAGAAGTTTCATTAATATTTAACTAATTTTAATGTCAACAATAAGCTTTCAAACTAAACATTTCTCAATTTTCTGCAAAAACTATCATAAAATCAAACCCCAAAATATAAATTATAGTGGCCATTTCTCTCCAACCCGACTATAAGCAAACGTTTACAAATTCAGAGGCTCGGAATATTTGCTGTCACCTTCACTCGTTTGATAACACGCAAATACCGCCTGGATTAACTGGACAATGGTGTGAACTGATGCCGACAACAGATTACTGGGTTTGTATGTTAATCCCACTTGGTTTAGCGCTAGAATATAAAATGTTACTTGCCATGAGTACCTTTTGTAATGACATCGTGTTGATAATGAATAGTTTTGTAAGATTAGGCAGATTTCAAACAATTATATTGTAGCTATGTTTGTTACAGAATTTAGATATAAAGAAAGAAAATACTTTAAATTGCATAATAAATAGCATTAAACCAATGAGGAGAACATGAAGATGGAATGTTGGCACTAACAGGCAATACCTACAGCCAAAGTCCCTGGACAGACTTTTAGCGATAGCCGACATAAATAAATATAAATGAATTTGGTGTTTCAAGAGACTGCCCATTCGGAATCAAACTCTGGACCCCGTATATTGCAGTCGCGCTTTGCGACTTTAAACCAAGGGGGTGGGTTCTAGGTTCCGTTTTCATGGCTACAAAGAATCAACTTCTCCAGGAACCAAAATGATTAATAACTAACCAACTACAACTACAACATAACTTCAAAAATAATTCCAACCCACATCAATTAGTCGAAAGCTTCAGTAAGTTTCACTGAAATATGTTCTACAATTTCAATTAAACCCTCTTCGTTAACCGGTAGTTATTTCAAACAGTTAATCTGAGTGGAAGTTTGACTTCTCACTCCTAAATTACTCATTCGTTATGCGTGGGTGACTATAATTCACACGTATCGCGCCATCCAAGTTTTTAATGGGTTATTTTATAAAATACATGCTGTTTTCTCGCGGTTTTGTTTGGAATAATTCACGCCTATAAAAGAATCGTTGGTCTCACCCGATTTTTTCAGCTGCTGAAAACGTAACAAATATAATTTTACTTTATGCATACTTTGAGTTTGTTTCATTTTGACCAGAAAGTAGTTTGATATGACTTTAGAATAATTGAATATTTATTAGGTTTTATTTTACTTACAGTTATTATATATATTTTACTTATAGTTAAAATCATAAATAAATGTTATTGGAATAAGTATTTAAAGAAAAAATACTTCAAGCGAGTTCTCTAAAGTAGTCATCAACATTTTTGACCATAGAAAAATTACACTACTTACTGATAACTCATACTAAGTTCACTCACTCACCAATTTATGTGCTTCTAAACCGAAATCTGTAGTCATTCAGCCCACCCACTACTTGGGGCATCCATAAAGCTATACACTAAACGTTGAAGCGAGGAATCTGCATATACCTAAAGCATTTCACGCCTCCCGATCAAAAGCCGAACATCGGGCCATGGAGTAATTATAACCAGTTATTACCAGCTATTACTGGTTAGTGCCGGACAAAGGCGGCTCCTGGCTTTGGTGCGTGCGTATGTCATATAGAGTGGGGTAAGTTATGAGTGGCACACTAAAAGGGATGTGTGGGATAGTGGTATTTATTTTTTATGTGGACCTTTTCATTCTATATAGTTGTGGGTCACGTTAGGGTTCTCTGTATATAAAACTAGTAGTATTAGGTTACCTATACAATATGTTAACAAACTTTCATAGCCAGATCTTCATCATTATCATAAGCATTTTTATTGTCCCACTGGTGGGCACAGGCCTCCTCTCACATGGAGAAAAATTGAGCGTTAATTACCACGCTTGCTCAATGCAGGAGCGTGATCTCACTCTTTATAGTTCAGGTTTCTTTGAAATGTTTTTCTCAGAAAGTACATACAAACTTAAGAAAAGTTGCATTATATTTGCCTGAATCCACATACATACTCATACTTCAGTCAGAGCTTGGTTCTTTATTATGTAAGTTTAAAAAATGAGTATCTATTCCTGACACACATAAATTTGCATTTCAAATTAAGTGCTCAACGTATGTTGAACAGATTAGTTCCCAATTATGCTCAAACAGGAATGTTCAACAAATGAATCGTAAATAGTTAGACAGAAAAGTAGTTCGGTGAATGTTTTTTGTTCTTAATTACGATCACTATTTCCACTTTATTACGGACAACTAAAACAGTGGTTTCATTGGTTTTTGACACTTTTGTTTGTAGAACCACTAAAATTTTTAAATATGTTTTTGTCTTTTGTTTTAAATGAGAGATTTTTTCTGCTTAGCACAATAAGTATACGGGTTAATCCGTGGATGTCTGACATACTTTTTCACAGTGTCTAAGTAACATGTGAAGGAAAACATCTTGAGGAATCCTGGGTTTTTGAAACCTTGGAAACCATTCCTAATATAAAACAATGTCCTTTAAAAGCATATTTTGGAAACCAATACCCGAGAAGGTGAAAGAAAATATCTTGAGGAAACCTGGTGAACATCGTGGTGATTAACGCAACTCTGAAATTGATCTCTGAATCTGAAATCTCTGTATGGGAAGAAACTTGCGCTCTGCAATCGAACACTAAAAAGGCTGATTATGACCATAAACAATAAAGTTTAATTACACAAATTGAACCAATCCGCAAAACAATAATTCCAGCTACATATTTGTTTAGGATAGTTTTCACTAAAATAGTGAATTAATTAACAGTGAACAATTGACCTTTACATCGAGACCAACAAAGTAATTGATCAACTAATACTGTTATACTAATAGTTTTGTTGTTATTTTTGTTGCGTAGTTCAATATTCGGAAATACGTTCAAATTATTAGGGAAATGGGGAAATGTTGAGTGTTTTCTCAATTATTTATTGTAAGTTTATGCCATCTACTCTGCTGCTATGCACGAAGTTGCGGGTTCGATTCCTGAGTCGGTGGGTGCGAAATCGCTTTGTGGATTTAAGAAACTTTTATAAAGTAGCTCGGACTCTGGGAGTTGGTCATATACACCCGTGCATCGGAGTCAGTCCTGCACCTGATCTCACTCCGGTCATATCGAATTGCCGTCCCATCGGACTATAAGAGTGAAGGAATAGTGAGTGCACCTGTGTCTGCGCAAACGCTTGTGCTCTATGATATGTCTATGATCTCCTAATACAATACAAATTATTATTCTCTTAAAACCTGGCATGTCTCCAAAAGCTAGAATAGACATCTTTTAAGCATAATTATAAAACATTATTTTCAAGCAACTTTGTATCCAATAAGAAATCTATAGACAGCGTGTTCAAAATCGCTTCAGCTTATGAATTGCACTCAAGTATAATTTAGTACCGTCCACGATTGCGGAAACGCTCGCAATAGTCACGAATCGAGTTGGAAAATTGGAATTTTAAAATGGCGAGCTTTAACTGACAGACTGTATGGTCTTAATAGGTTTCACTTGTAGTTCTTATGTCTATGGGGTTAGGTATCATAATTTACCTTACATTACTAACTATTCCCTGCGGTTACACTCGTGCCCTGAGAAACCAGTTCCCGCACTCGGATAAAATGCAACCTGTGTCCGTCTTCAGGCTCTTCAATATTTGTGAAGGTTTAATTTAAATTAAATTCAGTAGTTTAAGAAAGCAAGTGGAACAGTATTTGATAAAAAAATATTTCTTTCTAAGTGTTAACCATAATATTATCTCAATTATTCCTGTCACTCTTAATTATTTTGGACGTGTTAAATTAGCTTTTCCTTGAAACTTTTAGTACACTTATTGATGGTTCATTAAATAGGTATTAATTTTTAAAAACTAATAATAATATTGTTCTGAATTTATTCTGAAATATCTTAATCATCTTCATCGGCATTTTTCAGGCAGCAAGTTGGAGGGCCTGTTTCACAGACTGGTTTCTGTAAACATTAGGCTTTTACGACTTTCTCAATAATTACATATGTCACACAACATGCAAGGCAGATTTTTTATTATGAACAAAAAAAATAATAACAACTTTTTAGGTGTTAACAGAATCAATGTTCTACTTTCAAATTCACAGTGAAATCCAAAACAATTTATTGCCATCGACCATTACATACATACAAAACGTTTGCATACTGAACAATACAATAGCAAAAATCATAAACAACGAGAAATTCAATATTCCTAAACTCGTAAACAATAGAAGTTTCCTACCATTTCGAAAATATATTCAATGTGTGCTCCATACCATTTTATTCGGAAATTTATTTTTGACTGGCCGTTTTATCCACACTATATTTCATGTAGAACATCCAAAGGATTGTATGGCAGTAAATTTTGTTTAAAAAACTAGGAATATGTTTTTGTTTTGGAACTTTATTGTTTGGAAATAATCTTGGGATAAGTGTTGATGCATTTATTTTATTCCTAGATATGCGAATGCTGTGCAAATATGTCAACATCATCCTTTTTACTGTCCCACTGCAAGGCACAGGCCTCTTCCTATCCTGAAAAGGAATGAGCATTAATCACCACGTTTGAATATAGACTTTGAAGTCCAGGTTTCCTTAAAGATTTTCTTAGATATGTCCATGAATTTCTAACAAAAATTATGACTTTGAAAAAAAAATGCACTGGTACTTATCTACCCTTCAGTTTCTCATATTAATTCTAATATCTATTACATATTCTTATAACTTAAAATTGGTGTAATAGTCTTCTAAACTTCAAGAATGAAGGACACCCTACTGGTATAACTATTGCGTGATACCAAACGACATTATAACGAGCGCTCGGGTTTGCTTACAAGCACCTCGCGGACTCACTTTTAGTCAGATTTCATCTCAAACATCAAAATATTGACTATCGAAGATATACAACAATGATCCAAAATGTTTCATACTTTATATTTATTATTCTTATTTCCTAAGTTTCTTGATTGAAAATGAAATTCTGCTAGTCCATCCTCCGAGCCTTTTCCCAACTATGTTGGGGTCGGCTTCCAGTCTAACCGGATTCAGCTGAGTACCAGTGCTTTACAAGAAGCGACTGCCTATTTGACCTCCTCAACCCAGTTAGTTACCCGGGCCACCCAATACCCCTTGATTGACATTCTGCTAGTAACTATTATATATTTGTTATGTATATGTCAACATTTCATTATTAAAAAAAAATTTGTTAGTTATTTCCTTTATTGTACCTAATTATTATCTCCCTTTAACCCGATGGTTGACTGGTAGAGAATGCCTTATAGCATTAAGTTTGCCAATGTACCATTTTTGTACATAAAGTATAAATAAATAAACTATTGCGTGTTACAAACGACATTATAATGAGCACTCGGGTTTGCTTACAAGCACCTCGCGGATTCGCGGTGACTTAGATTTAATCTCAAACTTTAGTTTTTCAATTGAAATAACTTTGTTGTTTGTTTTTACTTAATGAGTTGAATTTTGCTGATTTATGTTTAAATTTTATTTGTAGCCCAAGTACCTAAATTAAAATTGGTTTGTTATGATTGTTTATATAGTATAAAAATCACAGTTTATGGAATTCTTCACGTAAATTCACTATAGTTAAGAATTCGTTTTGATATAAAGAAGAAAAATTTGTTTGTTTGGTTGTAATGAATAGGCTCAGAAACTACTGGACCGTTTTTTTTTTAATTCTTTCACCATTCGAAAGCTACATTATCCACGAGTAATATAGGCTATATTTTATCCCGATACGGGCAGTAGTTACCACGGGACGCGGGTAAAGCCGTGGGTACGTAGGGAAAACGGCTAGTCGATTCATAAACTTTTAATTTTTGGCCAACATATAAAAATCTATCATAATCATCGCTCCCGTTTCTATCAATACTTACAACACTTTTTTTACAAACATCTTTATAATAAAATCACAACAAAAAAAAAACCCAGTACAAACAAACAATCTTTGAGTGTTGTTCCAATCACGGCGTCCGCTGTACCGGACATTTAATACAAAGTATTGTATTGTTCTGTGCGGTCATTATGGCAGCACTGTGACGTCACAGCTGTGCGCTATGCTCTAATCATTCTGTGGCTTTAACTTCATCACTTTATATTTAGAAATTAAAATTTTAAACTTGAAATTATCATGTTTTTTATCGATTATCTTCCAACTTTGTAAGACTAAAGAGTTTTTTTTATAGCTCAGGAACAATTACTTCGATTGAAAAAAATATATCAGAGCTAAATAGCATATTTATTGGTAATGGATATACATAATTTACATTGTATGCAAACTTTTGTCACAAAAGACGCAAGTCATACTGCGAGCAGAAGCTAGTTGGTTAGACTCAGATAAGTTACCTGAGAGAAAATAAAATACTTTGGAAGACTGATTAAGTTCATAAATAGTAATAAAAAAAAGAATAAAGCAATGACTAAATGATTTTAAATATATATTTAAGACACATAATGTAAGCAACTACTTACATTATTAATTAAGTACACATTTGAAACAAAAACTAATAATTTCGTGTGCCTCTTCAAACCAATATGACCTGGTTAAAATATTTCTAATGTAAACCCAACAGTAAATAATGACTTAACAAAACAGTGCACTATTTCAATAACTACTAATTGGATATGAAATAAAGCACCAATACTGTTCATTAGCTTTTAATAAATTTATCACCGGGCAAATGGCGGAGTTCCCAGCCGGTTCATGTTTAAATTATTTTGAAAATTCCGTTTGACATTTCCACATTTTCGTAACGGTATTTTGGTGTTTTGTATTGGATGAGAAGAAGCCGTGTTTACGTTATGTTTAGATATGTAGGAAGGTATATAAACAAATTGCTTCTTGCGGTTTTACTCTGGTTCTGATCTTAAATAAGTTAATATTATCTATTGATTTCTCAGATATGATTCGAATAAAAAGAGAGACAGAATTTTATTTGAAAGGTATTTATAGCTGTAAACTAATCAGGTGAGTAGTAATCCTAACCATCGTTAGAGGAGTATAATTTGGAAACTTAGATGTAGGAAAACACTGGATTAATATTAGAAATGAAACAATGAGTAACTTGACGCTCTATTTCAGAATTACGGAACATAAAATACACAAAACTTTTTGTAGATTCAAGCTTCAATTTCAGACGAAAATTTAAAATAAAATAAATTATTCATTTAATAACATTTATGACTCAAAAAGGTCAAAAAGACAAACCCAAAAAAAAAAACTCAAAGAAATTAATGTAAATGGTATTTTAATACTTCCGAAAGTGACGGACGGAGTCGCGTGTTATCGATACCGAATACATAAATTATTCATATCGATTCTTTTCATAAATCGAGTTAACGCAAACAATAAACCTCTCTCTTTATTGGATTCCCACAAAGGCACCGAATACGATTGATGAACGAAGGGAGTATCGATTCTGAACATCCGATTCTCGGTATGGATTTATCGGTTAGTTTGGTCGGGTTATTAAGATAGGAGGTAGTGTTAATTGAATGTTCTACTGCGATTGTTTAAATAAATTTTTGCACTGTTATAATTTAGTTATACAGTATGAGAACGAAACTTTAAGATTTCCTGAACAATAAATACGTTTAACCTGTACATAGTTCGTTCTGATTCTTAACAGTATAGAGCTGAATAATAATGATATGACCGGCTAAAAAGTTCGATTGGATTCACAATTACCTCAAAATAAACTGGCCGGCAGTAGTTTAGTCTGTTATATGTGGGAGTTCCGAAACAATATACTTAACTTATACAAATATGTAAAAAAGTTACTACGTATCATACTGCCCGATCTTCACGCAAAACCATCTTAAACTTACTTTCTTTTTCTCCTTAACACAGACTATCTAATAGCCTAGCAAGGAGAACAGCACGTCACCCACTTGATTGTTATAAATATTTGGATCTACCCGTTTTGTTAATGTGTTACATTAAGCTTATCTGAGGGCACGGCAGTGCCCCAGCCAAGACTCGAGCAAAGCGGGCACGGCCGTACCATCTTTTCTCGAAGCGTTTCGTGGCTATTTCAGCCCCCTGTATCTTCCATGTGAACAAAGCTAGGAGTTTAGGTTTTCGATGACCAAGAGTAAGTATTAGAACAAGCTCAGTCTCAAAATTACAATACATTTGAAGAAATAGTTTACGAGCTATGAGCGATCAAAGTTACACCATTTTGTCACTGACTCACTGACCGATCATCAAAAGTCTAAGGTACTTCTAGCAAACTTAGAACCTTCAAATTTGGCACCAAGATAGGTTATTAGCTGGCTATGGCACCATATTACATACGTGCACCTGCGTGTGTATGTATGTATACACATGTTTATGGCAAATAAATTATTCTCTTATTCTTATTCTTATTCTTAGAGAAGAAAGAGACCTACAAAAAATAAATTAGATCCCACCAAAAACATTAAATGTAAAAAAAAGCCAATCCTCTACGCAATTCCTCCACCGTAAAAAGTTTTGAGATCGCATAGAAGCCAAGTCCTGTTCTACTTTATTTGTAATAATAAATCAATATTTTGTGACTATATCAATAGTTTTGTTCACATTACAATAATACTGTCTTGGCCATGAGCACAAGTTAAAAGTCGCTCCTTGTAATGTGTAAATACCATTGAATTGATAAATTCTATATGGACATGATTTTACGATTGGACTGATTATGGACTGATTGGAATTTGAGATCACCATGGACTAAACATACGCCATAGTACATGTGCAGTTCATTGATGTTGGATGATACTGACTGTCGTTCATTTAGTAACAATTGAATAAACTAAAAGTATTTAATTCTGTGATATTAAACTTCATGTTTGACTTTCACCTCTCCAAGATATGCTGTATTATATTTGTAGTTTATTGTGCTCATGGCCAAGTCAATATTATTGTAAAGTGAACGAAACTATTGATATAGTCACAAAATATTGATTTATTATTACAAATAAAGTAGAACAGGACTTGGCTTCTATGCGATCTCAAAACTTTTTACGGTGGAGGAATTGCGTAGAGGATTGGCTTTTTTTTACATTTAATGTTTTTGGTGGGATCTGTTTTACGTTTTATCAATAAATATTATTTATTATTAAACATAACATAATCTCCTATTAAACAAAATAACAAAAGTCATAACGTACCATCTGCCAACAAAACCGAATCCACACGTACAAGGAATAATACCTATCAAAAATTAATCAGTTCCCTCATACATATTATATAAGGCGTTACATGTAAAAATACGGACACATGCTTTCATAGAATAACAATGGCTATGTCAAATATAAAGAATACATTCATAATTATGCGTTCAAGGGAAAATAATCACTATGTTTATGAGGATAGAGCTTAAGTTACTGATAATGTTTTGCTTAGAGAAGCCGAGTGAATTATTAAATTATTCGAGCTATCTGTTATGAGGCTCGTTTGGTTTTAAGACGGGTTACTTGTCTTTTGATGGCTCGTTGTTATTTGTAAGTGGGAATGTATTATGGCTTATTATTGGGTTCATGATTTTGTGGTATTTCTCTTTTGTTTTACAAGTTATAGGAAAATATGTATTTTGTACCTTCGAATTCAAATTATTTACTTACATGTTAAGGTATAATTTCATAGTATTACAACTTCAGAGCAGTAACTGTAATTTCCATCTTCCTACCTTAACACAACCACCAGTTATTTCTTTTGTGATATGATAATTTTATATAATGATGGTGATTATTTTGTCAAAGTTAAGTTACTTGATTGAAAATTCTTGTTCCATATGTTAATTTTTTATGTTTTCAAATAGGCTTCTTAAAATAACTTATTTTTTGCTAATTACAATACTATCCTATCCTAACCTAACCTACTGGCGCTAGTACTAGCACCATTCAAACGCACTCTAATGACACCTTTGCGTACGCACTCATATATCAAATGACTTTACGCAGAATAATGAAAATGTCTTCTGGGCAAATTTACAAGCGTACCGAGGCCTTTTTAACACATTTTTTTATAATGCTCGTTACCCTTCTAGGTAAACATAAATTAGGAAGGTGTTTATGATAATCTTTATTAGAATTTATTTGGAGAGATTTTTTGTTAAAGTGTTAACTTCTGGGTGGTGGTATTTTTGGTCGTATTTTATTTTACGCAACTTAAAGTGTTACTTAAATATAGAGCAGATATCAATTTTTAATATTTAGACTTAACTTTGTACTTAAAGTAGGTCTTTATGAAACAGTAAGCCAGTTTTAAAACTTTCTCGACTTGTAAACAATACCTGTAAATATAGACATAATCAAAACCTAATTATGGTACGATACCTTTTTCTTTATCCAACGACCTCTATTAAGCCAATTGCAGTTTTTTTTTTTTTTTTTTTTTTAATAATTTTACCTTCACATACCTTCTGTTTTTTGTCACCAACCAAACAATAACCTAATACGAATAATTTGCGCTGATAATCTTAACTCTGACTTTTCACATTGTACAGAACCATAACGAAGTTAAAAAACTCTTAGCAGTTTGTTTTCTCTTTAATATTGGAGAAAATGAACTCGTTCCAACACTGTTAGGTGATACAGCTGTTGGCGATACTAATAAGGCTTAGAACATACTAGATGCAAGTATTAAAAAATCCTTTTGTTTACCAAAATTTCAGATTTTGTTGATCACTATGAAAGACAAACTGGTGGTCCCGGCTTCGAGTCCCGGTACGGTCAATATTTGTGTGCTGAGCACGCTTGTTGGCTGTGTTCTTGGTGTAATTATAAGTGTAATGTACATGATTAGCACCCATAACACCTGCTAATAAATATCTTATCATGGGGCTAACCGACCGTGTGTGAAGGTGTCGCGGTATTTATTTAAATTATTTATTTTACCACCGTCTGCCACTGCCTTTCCTCGTTTTTTGAGGGAAATTCTCCCTATACCGGGATAAAAAGTAGCTTTTATGTTATCTGATATATGAACAATATTACTGCCAAGTGCTATCAAAATCCATTCGATAATTTTGGCGTGAAAGAGGAACAAACATTATATTTACATAAACATACATACAAGTTATCCCTTTAATAATATTAGGAGGATTACTAGTGTGTTCCAATCTTTATGTCGCAGGTCTTATTAGTTCGTTTTTGATTGTATAGCAGCAATAACAGAATTAGAGTCACTGCAATTGAACACAGCTGTATTATTTTTAGAATTCTCTCTAAACAGACGCTTTAGAAGTTCCAATATCGTAAGGTAAAACATATGTACTTGTGCAAGGTAACAACATATTGTATAGGTATGGTACTATGTATGTATATAACAACATATTGTATGTCAATTGTTTTTTTTATATACCTAGGTACTCTGATGGATGGACAATCTGACCGCCGGGAAGCAGTGGATGCGGGTTGCTGAAGATTGAATAAAATGACGAACTTTGGGGGAGGGAGCAGTCCATCTGTGGACGTCTTTCGGCTAAACCCCTGACGTCTTTTCGCATCTCTTTTAAAACTGGTAACTTTTTTAGTGTAAAAGCAAGACAAATGGACGGAGTTATTTCTGTATTTATAATAAATATTAATGCTGAATTAGTCTTTTAGTTAATTTTACTACTTAACTAGACTAATAATGTGTTTCGAGGAAACCAACATTACAGCTTCTTTTATATAAAAGTAAACCTACACTAAAGTGTGTTAGTTACCAACGAACACCTTTTTAAAATAACACTAAAAAAATATTTTAAGATTTCAACAAAAACAATAGTGTTACCTACTGTTTACCTAGTTAATTTTTGATACTATACCCGTTAAAGCAAGAAGCAATTTTAGAAAGAAATTGTATTGTTCGAGTAAATTGGCTGAAGGTTGTTTCTCACGGTAATTGGACAGACCTGGAGATGGTACTGTTACCTACCGCTGCTGGTAATTTAAATCGAATTGGTACAAACACGTTGCTGGGTTTGTGTTTGTTTATTCTTTTGTTTGTTTTGGTCAAGTAAGGGAGTTTTCATGGGTTATTGGTGTTTAGAGTACATTAAAAAATATAATACACGTTTTGATAAACTTCTCTTTTTTGGAAAGTCGGTTAAAAATAGGAAAACATAATTATTGAGGTTAGGTAATGGATACAAGCCTAATTTTCCGGTAATTACTACCTGTATATATTTGTATGTAAGTTAAACTTTTAATTTACTTCTATTGAAATAAGAAAGTTAAAGAAACTGTTATATTTTTGTCAAAAACCTTTTCAAAAGTGATGGTTACGCCAAAGATTTATGAAACTTTTCTCAAGTAAAACAAAATTCCCAAAAATAAACTATCACACT
Source organism: Helicoverpa zea (assembly GCF_022581195.2). Taxonomy (NCBI): domain Eukaryota; kingdom Metazoa; phylum Arthropoda; class Insecta; order Lepidoptera; family Noctuidae; genus Helicoverpa; species Helicoverpa zea. The sequence continues at coordinate 10,568,226 of NC_061467.1, forward strand.
AAAATTACATTTCAAGTGCACCAAAATTCGCATTTGAAATGACCCGGCACCCAGCCATAGCTGACCTGATATTATGCAAAGATATATAATACTATTCATTTGTATGTAAATCCTACTAGCTGCACGGTTTCATGACAAATTTCAGCTGTAACTAAATTTCACTGAAGCTAACTAAGTATTAGAATATTTATCGCGATTTTGCAGTACTACAACTGTATTTTATTGTAGTGTTGTATTTGTATTGTTTTGTTGTTTGCTGTACTGTGAATAGCTTTTGTTTTATGATTTTTCACAGAAGGAATATTGAGCAATATTCATTTTTTATTTTTAGCTAACCTTTTTTATTTAGTAATATGCCTAGCTGCAAGGGTATATATGTAAATAAAATTTTAAATTAAAAACCTATTTACATATATGTAACTAAAAGATATATAAATTAATACATAATTTCACCTAGGTTTTGCCAAACACAAAAAAATATAGCATAAAAGTCGAAATTTCTATTCGAAACACCCTTATCAAAAATACAAATATAGCAGAGTTTTTTAACTACTTACCTACAAGTAAACAAACAGGCTACTCCAAACATTTACTTCAATTTGCAATAAAATTATGTTTTCAAATATTGTCGTAACTTTCAAATATTATGAACAATAACATTTTATACCACTTATATCCACACAGATAGAGAGCAACTGGGTAATAAAGAAAGCGCTCGCAAGTTTTTCGTTTTTAAATTAATTATTAAACTGTCACCATATTTAGCAATAGAGAACGAAAAAAATGTTTTTATGGGCGGCTAGCTTCCGCTTGCGGCTTCGCCCGCATGGTGTGTTGATAAAAAGTAGCCTAAGTATTAGTCCAGTTATCACCTATCTACATACCTCACCCAAATCGATCAAGTCGTTTTTGCGTGAAAGAATAACAAACATACATCCATACATTCTCACAAACTTTCACATATATAATACAAGCCGGCTATTCTTTTTTATCAATTTCTGAAATGTACAAAAATAACTTTTCTACAGATTTATTATATGTAATAGTTTTAAGTTGTATATATAAGTTTATTTTTAATTTATAAAATTAATGTAAATATTATGTAATAGATTAGTAGGATATTAGTAGGATTAGAGGCTTGCATTGACATAGAAACCACTGGTTCATACATACAATACATACTCCGTGGTCCCCGTAGCAATTTTGTCGACTGTACTCTCACAATCTCATGGGAGGCTGTGATTATGCATGTGTGTGTGTGTGTTTCTGCAAGGTATGGCGTTTAGACTTGTTTATTTGGATGGAATGGTTTTAAAAGACTGTTTTCTTGTAATCTCGTTACTGAATATACGATACGATTTTTTTTAATACGTTTTGGAAAAACATGCGTTTTAATTTGCAATCACCAATCCAATTTTGAACATAAAATGTTCTACTGTGTAAAAACTAGGCTTTTTTTTGTAATTCGCTTAAACGGTAGTCCTAAAAAAGTGAATAACTTGATGGTTACTAAACTTAAGACCCAGCCAACATTATCCAACAATTGATTTGTCTTTCCAGGGAAAAAAACAGGTTACAATAATAACACTTTCATTACCCCTTACTCCTCAAAATATTTCAAGAAAACAAACTCTTCAGTTTAATCCGCTGCCAAAAATGTACAAATTTAACTTATTTTGACCTCAAGTGAGTCCAATTATTTGGCAACACAACAATATCAAGTTTTCGAGATGTACCAGGAAAGCTGTAATGGTTACACAATTAAGGTTGCTATTCACGAGGTTTCTCAGTAACCATTAGAATTGTTTGTCAAGTGACTTAGGTTCAGTGGTTGTAGGGGAGGATGTTGAGCTGGGGGTCTGGGGGTCAAATTCCATTTTTATATTATTACTAGCTTCTGCCAGCGGCTTCGCCCGCGTGGTGTTGATAAAAAATAGCCTATGTGTTAATCCAGGGTATCACCTATCTACATACCAAATTTCAATCAAATCGGTCCAGCCGTTTTTGCGTGATTGAATAACAAACATACATCCATACATTCTCACAAACTTTCACATTTATAATATAAGTAGGATATAAGTAGGATATCTTTCATGATTTATGTTTTTGTAATACACACTCTTTAAAACCGAAATGCAATGCAACTTAAATATGTACATTAAAGATAACTAACTACAACCCGAGCCTTCATAATCTTTATGGAAACTACTATTCTCCATTTTTGAAAGCATGAGCGCCTACCATAATAAAAAAATTGTTTTCCCAACAGTTTTGGAGTCAGCTTCCAGTCTGTCTGGACAATGGATCTTTGCTGGTGGCTGAGTACAGTATGCACTTGGTATAGCCTGGAGAGCATTGACCAGATGTTCTATTTTACCAAAATGTACTAAAACAAAAACACTCAGTAATAAAAAACTACCATAAATCACTTAAAAAGCCAGAATACATGGAAATAACAAAGTCAAGCTACATCGACTGTTGACATTATTTGTCAGAGTCTCTGATCTCAGTTTCATAGACGCACAATCTAATTAGGCTTTTGCTACGCTCGGATTCGTAGTCGCTACGACTCTCGTAGCTACTTGCTACGAATATCGTAGCGGCTACGAAATCTAATTTTAGTTACACGAGGCCTTGTTTCGGTTGTTTGTTGGCTCCCATAAAAGTAAGTTGGTGAATATTTAATTAAGTTTATGGAAGTGTAGGGAATATTGAACTAATTTTGTGTATTGTATTTATGTAAAACAACAAGGAAAGTGTTGTTAGTAAGCCTACGCCGAACTCTTTAATTATTAATGCTATTTAATTAACACAGAAAAACATGGCGAATTGAAAAGTTTTGTAGCTACGCAAACACCAAGCTTATAAACAGTAGCAAAATTAATTTATTGACCGACTTCCTTTATTGAACAAATAAAAATTAAACAACAATTCTTCAACACGTGGAAAGAAACTGAAAGAAAATAAAACCATATTCCTTTTAACATTACAAAGGGAAAACAAGCTTTTTCACGGCGCATAGCATCGATTGTTCAATCAAAGAAACGATCCCAATCGTTCCCACTGAGCTTAGCTACGCCGTAGCTACAATTGCTACGGCGTAGCTGGGGGCTACGGCGTAGACCTTCATATTTTCTTATATCAAAGAAGGTTTATATGTATGATTTTGGTTGCATTGTTCGGTATATAGCCTTTTGAAACTATTCTTGTACACAATAATAATTGTTATACACATACACACAATGAGCAAGAAAATATATTATAACTCTAAAAACTAAAGTATGGGATTTTGTATAACGTAGCATTATTAAAAATCTTACCCAAATACATAGGCTTTCAGAACCACATATTTCCGTATTTGTCAAAAATATTAATTAAAATTAGGATGTGTTTTTGTAAATATCCGGATTTATAACTAATAATAGAAAAGCGATATTGAAAGCAAACAGGATGATAAAAATTTATTTTAGAACCTATCTAGCCATTCAGAAATAAAACAATTCAAGTGATCCATTAAAACAGTTTTAACCCTTTTCTCTGTTTTATCCCTATTATGAAAAGCTCTCATCTAAAAATACTTAGTAAAAATATAGTAGTTCGATTTTGACATTTAGAAAAAGCGTTTGTTGACACTTTTAATGCAAAGGTTCGAAAATAAGCCATAAAATATCCTGATGGAAATGAGAAATATTGATGTACTTTATATATCATCATCTCCCGAGCCTTTTTCCAACTATGTTAGGGTCGGCTTCCAGTCTTACCGGATGCAGCTGGGTACAAGTGCCTATCTGACCTCCGCAATCCAAGTTACCAGGGCAACCCACTGCCCCTTGATAAGATTGGTGTCAGACTTACTGGCTTTTGACTACTCATAAGTACTGATAGATCCAAGATTTACTTAGAAAGTACATATTAACTTAGCAAAGTTTCATTGGTACTTGAATGACCTGGAATCGAACCGAAACTCATACTGGAGAGGTTGGTTCTTTATCCACTTACACATCATCATCTTCCGAGCCTTTTCCCAATCATGTTGGGGTCGGCTTCCAGTCTAATCGGATTCAGCTGAGTACCAGTGCTTTACAAGAAGCGACTGCCTATCTGACCTCCTCAACCCGATACCCCATGGTTAGACTGGTGTCAGACTTACTGGCTTCTGACTACCCGTAACGACTGCCAAGGATGTTCAATGACAGCCGGGACCTACAGTTTAACGTGCCATCTGAAACACAGCCAATGGTGTCTAAGATATACTTAGAAAGTACATACAAACTTAGAAAAGTTGCATTGGTACTTGCCTGACCTGGGATCGAACTCGCGCCCTCACACTTGAGAGGTTGGTCCTTTACCCACTAGGCCACCACGACTTTTTACGACTTTTTTTTATCCACTTACATATACAAAAATTTTGCAAAAGCTAATGAGCATAATTTCATGATAAAAAAAAAAAACTAAATTCTAATAATATCAGATGGCATTTAGACGAAAACACTGTGCTATAAATAGTGTCAGATCATCACAGACTAATAGTAAAACGTGACTTACAAAAATATAAAGTAATAAAATAGATATGACAGTATATAACTTAGAACTTCTGAATTTCTATCACGTCTTATCTCAAATTACTCTTAGAAAGGTATGAGAAATATAATGTTATAAGCTTAATAATCATTCTAGTTTTTGAAACTTCACATTACATTTTGAAAGGGCCTTAGCATCTTTTTACAACAAACTACGTTTATTCATCAAAAGTTAAAGCCAAAGTAAAAGTCAAAGTAATGTCTAAAGTAAAAGTAACGGTCAAATTCAATTTTTCTATTAGTTTTGCTGTCACTTTAGCCTTGAAAAAACGTATTTGACCGTTGCTTTTACTTTAGACATTACTTTAACTTTAACTTTTGATGAAGAAACTGGCCGTTAGTATTACGTTATGATCAATTTTCAGTGTAACAGTCATCTGTATTTAAAAAGTGGGACTGCCTATCAACTTCTTCACCCTTATTACCCCTGTACCCACCATAGTAAGACTGGTAGTGAAACTCATTGGTAGCCATCCATCCCGTTATTGCTTAATCTGTGGTCAACTTCCTGGCCACTGTTACTTAGCTGAAGGTATGTTTCAATGCCCACTGCAACTCCCAACTGCTCGTGCTGCTGCCGCTTTGATCAAAAACTTTTTCATGTTAAGACAAACAAACCAGTGGTGCAGCTGCAGCCAATTTCATGTAGTCGCGGTATGTGCCATCGGCATTCAAAACGTACCTTAAGAGCTCCTTCATTTCGAAAGGCCTTAAGAAAAAAAATCCTCAACATTTAAATTAACATCCTCTTGCATCCACATCACTCCAACTCAAGTGTCATCAAGTCCATTATTTTAATCTCCATTCAGAACAATTGTAGATTTAAATTGGACAACAATCTCGTAAAAGCGAGCTTATCTCAAAGCCTCTAAGTTCTTTGGAAGGATCCAGTTGCCAAATAAAAGAATTCTGTCGGTATAGATAAAAAAATCTGGTAAAAACACTTGTATGGAGACAATGAAGGAATTGTGGAGCGTGGATATGAAGGTTTTCAAAATGGTGGAAGGTTTTTAGATAAGTAATCTTCCCCAAATAAAATTGTAGTGGTAGATACATATCATTAACTACACCGTCCCTATTTTTAGTGAAAAAACTTTTCAATGGTGAACGAGCACTTGGTATTTTTTTTTATGTCAAAAGAAGGGTCATTCAATTCCCAGTATAAAACTCAGTAATTAATTTATTTTTCATCGTCATTTTGAATCGGTAAATAACTAATTTTGAATCAGTATTTCACAAAACATCGCCATCGCACGTACAGTTAAGAAAAAAATATCAACATAGGAAAAAAATCTACGAACTTTTAAATTTAAGTTTTATCCAGAATCGACGGATCTAAGTAACCAACAACACTCCGTCCGCGATGGCCCATTGTCACGGCCAAGCAAGATGGCGCCCGCTTTTTATTTACCCGCAAAACCCAAGAATAAAGATTTTCCGCGATACTTGCGTATTGAGCTTGGAGGGAAGAAAATGGCGCGTTTGTGATAGAAGGCAGACTGAAGCTTGGTAAAACGGTGGGAGTGTAAATTTTATGTGAGTTGAGTACAAGTAAGTAAAGGCGATGTGTGTCTAGTGTTATGTAGAAACAATAGTGGTTATTATGTAAGGGAAATGTACGTAAGTTTAATATGTCAAGCTAAACTACAGGATGGATATTTATACATATATATGACAACGCTTCTACACTAGCGAGTTTTCCGCACGTTTTTGTTGTGCGGTATGATGTCCCTATATTTAGCTCGGTTATTACTGAAAATGTTATAAATATTTCTTCTTTAATAAACAATGATTTATTAAATATTTATATAATAATATATAATATCTATTTCGAAAAGTGTTGGAGTGGAGACCACGGACTAGCAAGCGAAGCGTAGGACGTCCACCAACGAGGTGGACAGACGACCTTATAAAGGTCGCCGGAAGACGCTGGATGCAGGTCGCTTCCAACAGGTATCTGTGGAGATCAAAGGGGGAGGCCTATGTTCAGCAGTGGACGTCCTATGGCTGAGATGATGATGATGATGATGATGAATATCTATTTCAATCTAAAAACACACTTTTATGAATTCAAGTCATTCATTCACCGTTTAAATAACACAAGAATAATCTCAAGGTCAAACAAGTATATAAAAAAAAAAACAAAAATTTACTGCGTTGTTCTAGACCCACTCATTTCAGTCTAACCGTCAGCCAGGCAATCTAGACCTAAATAAATTGTCAGAAGGAATCCAGGCCGCTTTCCTACATTCATTTCCTTCTTCAAAAATTCCGTTCAATTTCGGCCTAGGATGAAACCGGACACCGAATGTTATTACGTATTTTTTTGGAACATTTGATAAGATGAGAATTTTTAGGCTGGATTAGTTTTTTATTTACTTTGTTTTTATTGAGTGTCTTAGTGACTGTATACGAGTAAGTTAGGTTAGGTTAGCTTTGCATTTCATGTTAAATTGTTTTATGTTAAATAATTGGTACATTAGAATTGTATATACTTTGTTAGTTATATTCATTCAAAGAGATTGGTAAGTCAAAGGCGCGCGGATCAATCGATCATTAAGTAAAGCAACGCTTGGCGCGGTTGGTCTGTGGATGGGTGACTAAATTGTCATGACGAGTTCTTCCGAGTTCGTAGGCATGATGGATTGGACTCAGTTCTCGGTATTAATCACAAAATTTGCCAACGAACATTTGAAGCGACCGGATCTGAAGTCTATAAGAATGTAAAATAGGTAACTTTTACCAACCGCCAATAGGCTTTATTCACACAAACTTTGTTCCTTCACCAACTTTTCTATTTCCATACATTGTTTACTTTCATATATAGCAAACAACCACAGCTTTAGCTACCTCATTACCCAATACAAATACACTTAAAACATAGCGAAGCTATTTACATTATTACATTGACAAAACGTTGGACCCAAACCCCAAACATTGGCCGTAATTTATTCAAGGGGCCAAGGGTCTTGTTATGCTATGTACATAATAATTATGTATGTATGTGTGAATTATAATCAGACTTTGATAACATATGTTTGTGGGAAAACTATGCAAACAGTTACAAGCTTATAAGAGCACACTGAAGACTTAACTGTCGGCTGATAGTTGACAGGATGGTTGTCAAATTTTTTTTAGAAAGAAAATCTTGATTCCTATCATAGATTTTAGTTGGGCTGATATCGGTTTAATACCTGATCGTTGTAATGTGTGTACTATCATTCATCTTCATACTGATAAATGAGCCCAAAAAAACTATCGGCCGACTAAAAGTTTGCAGTGGGCAACTATAAAGGGATCTATTTTTGTGAGTTTTAATTGAGTTTTTTGAAGCGGAAAGTTTTTTGGTTTAGAAATACCTTTTTTATAACAAATAAATTTCATGATCAAAGCCTATCGTTATTGAATTACTAAGAAAAGCTACTCGTGTCTGCAAATTGTGGACAAAATGTTGATGTAGAATTTATTTGGTTGCTGGCTTTTAGCTTTCCACAAATTAAGTTACAAAAAACTTTCACTTGAATTGAGAACCGCGTCTTTTCAAAACTGGTTTATTGATCAGACATGTTTTAAAGTAATTTAATTCACTTGAAGGTTGTCTAAAAAACAGTACAGCGTCTAGTTCTAAATATATAAAAAAACTTCTACTTAAAGAAATAGTATTTATTTTAGATGTATGTATATACAACATGTAACTTAATGAACGCACATCCTGAAATTAGTTTGTTCAGAATCGTTTACTGAATCGATTTACATCATTTTTAATATAGGTAATTTTTTATCCCAAAAATAATTAAAACTACGAAATTATTGTCATATTAACCCTGTACAGTCAAAACAAATTTAAATAAACCGTAACTCAAAGTAATAAGACTTCGTGTATTGTCGGCTTTATCCGTAGTTTCATTATGTTGTGTCGAGTCGAGCGGCGCGCGGCGCGATATTTGCGGGCGTAGTAGTATGACCACAAAGTTCTACAAGAATTGGTATAACTAATTTAGTAAATAACAATGCATATACATGTTAAATTAAAAATTCAGTGTATGTATTATGATTATAACATAATATTCTAAATAGGGTGTTTGAGGGTGTGCGTTAATTACGTTACATGTTGTATAGTCTGCTCCTATATAATTTGGGTATCTCCAATAATATATGTAGATTTTCTATGTCATAAGAATCTAGAAGTGTTTTCTAATTCTCCATGTAGACTGGTATCTAATAATTAAATATTATTTTTTTTTATAAGCGCTTTAAATAGATAGACAAAGTTTTTTTCGCATCTATATTATCAGTAAGATGTTTGATCTCAACATTTACTCCTGCCAAACCATCTTTCTCAAAAACTTCATGATATTCAAGCAAGTCCAAACAAATTGTTATTCTTTATTTACATTAAGCCGGGCCGGAGGTTTCATTCAACATTAAAAGTCTACGACGGTGCTTAGCGTAAATAAAAAACAAAAAAATGTTTTAGGCTTTCCGCTGATTTGAAATACTGTAGCCCTTTGTTGGTTTATTTTTGTTTCTAGCTTAAAATAAGAAGGGTTAAGTTAAAGAAGTTGGAATTTTATAGGTTTAATTTGTGTGAAAAACGATATGGCTATGGAAAGAATATTTAAGTATGAAGAATGTTTCTTGTGAGATGACGTGAGGCAGAGAAGTGGACGAATAAAATATGCTGTGTTCGCCTCAAAGAAAAAATCGGGGTTTGTCATGATGATATTTATTTACAGAAATAATAATTGTGCTGGTTTTATCAATGAAGGAATAAGTTTCATATCAATCAATATAAATAAATACTGTGTCGATACATTTTTTTCTAGTCGAATGAAAAGGACCCTTATTTTGTTTTTTATTTCTTCGTGTATAAAATGGCCAAAAGGAAACATAATCCACCTAAACAGTACCAAACAACATAAGATAAGCGAAGTAGGTACGTAATAAAAATCCCCATCTTAGAAACTGCGCAAGAATCGTACAAACGTCCGTTTAGAATGTTTCTATAACTCGTACCGGGTCCATTTGGACCCATTGGAGTCCATTTGAACCCATTGGGGTCCATTTGGGTCCATTACCGAGGCTATCAAACGAAATGTAATCGAGTACTTGAGCTTTTCTTTGTCTACTGTTTGAATCGGTAAATCGTTTGGTGTAATTGTTAGTTGGGTATACCTCTGTTTAGGAAATAGGTGTTAGTGAAGGGTATACTCAACTGCCATGGTTTATTTACAGGGGTCTTACTTTGTAGTGAAATTATCTTGGCGATTTTGCAGCTTAATATGTTAAACACTTGCTTCCAAAGGAAATATTTCCTGCGCTCACATTACTGCCAAGTTTCATCAAAATTTGTTTTGCCCATAGCGTGTGAAGAATAAACAGACGCGATCAACAATGATCTTATAAACAAACTGAAGTTCAAAACCCTGAAAATGAATCTAACCATTTGCGTTTATGTTAAATTAGACTTAGAACATAGCACACTACGATAACATAGATTTTTCAACCAAATCACTTCTAAAAGTTTTTCCCATCCAAACTCCCAATAAACCGACCATAAAACTCTTGAAACGTGAAAATCAATTAACATTTATCCTAACATCATATCGCTGATCAAAAACATGAACTGCAAAGCATAAAGATAACCAATTTCTAAAAATTCAAAACTAAAAAGCGACGCGACCAATCCAATCAACACCACTCAATTCCACTTGCTGGGTCACTAAGCAACCAAATACAGAAAACCCAATCGAAATCAAAGATTGTATTACGAGTATGAGATAAAGGTTGATTCCATGGGGTATCAAATATTTAAAAGGGTCAAGTAGACACTAAGAGAAATTAATATAGACTATAATAGTGTGTATCTATAGAGTTTATTTGTTTTCTAATCTGAGGAACTACTGATCCAATTATACCTTTCTTTCGGCGTTAGATAGTTCATTAATTGAGGATGGCTAAGTTTTAAACCTGCGTTAAAGTATTTTCTATTAGTTGGCGGAAGAAAGTCACGTTAATAAAATTTTGCAAAAGCTAAAACGGTGTCCAAAATATGTAGAAAATAAATATAACTCTTCAAATAATTTCTTTTTCTATTTTGGACAGCTTGCAAGCGCGAGTAACATCTCGAGCAACAAAAACAACTGTGGCAACGTAATCAAGTGTGAAAGTCGGTATTATTAAACAGTAATTTTATGAGCAAACCTTCTGCTTATTTATTTATTGTTTAAACTACTGCAACTTTTTCAGATTAATCGCTACGAGTGCGTTCGGTTGCACTCCGACGATTATGGCGGACTAGCACCATCATTTAGTACTAACTCTCACAAATGGGTTTACTGTTAGGAAATATAGGTATTTTAACTACCTATTTATAGAAAAAAAGATAAATACAAGACGTGTGTGAGGAAATATGAATTTAATCGCTTTGAAACTAGAAGGATTTGGCTGGTTTAGCAAACATTTTACAATCACAAATTCGAAATATGATACGTAAAACCGCACTACAAATTTTGTGTGTCGTGCAAAAAAGAAAACGAACAGAAAATTCGTGAATATTGTGAGTGCACTGTGAGTCTCACAGACAATATTTTCTAACAGTTTTTCATTAAAAATTCCGAATTAGAAATGAAATAGCTATCAAAGTCTATTGAAACGGATCACACTCAAAAAAGTAATTTCCATTCATGCAGCATTATTATACAGTAGCAAAAGGTCTATTTCAATCCTAATTCAAATAATAAAAAGACTCATAAAAAGACCTGACAAGTAAAATTGAAATGATTATTTTTTGACTTCGAAAAAATACGTTCTCAATTTTGCCTTTCAAACTATTTCTAGGCATCTATTAGAATCACGGAGTAAGGAAAATGAGCGAAGAGGCTATAATGCAGGTAGGTCAGGCGTCTTCTTCTAGGTCAAATGGGCATAGTGAGCATGACCAAACTATCAATTACGAGTGAACTAACGAGGCTTTTGAGTTCTTTGAGACATCTGTCCACGATTTTTGGTATGACAAAACATGGTCGGGTACAAAGAAGGTATATACGGGCGCAGACAGTAACGTTCCTCGTCCCCCGCACATCCGAATTTTGGCGCGCTACTTTCTCAGGCAATTTTGCGTTATGACATCTCCGTTACTCATTTTGTTCTCCATGATTAGAATATAAATTGACTCGTACATTTTACATTCGCTAGAAAACTATTACAAAGGGCCTGGAATTACCATAATTGGAACTTATTCTATCCAGCGTATGTCTACAAATTCACAAAGAACTACTGAATACAATTATAGTAATCAACTGAAAAAGGTTTAATCTATTTTGATTTTATTTAACTGCTTTTAACAAACTTACGTCTTTAGTCTTGTGTTTAAGCACCTCTAAAGTACGAGAGTGCGGGTTCGATCCCGGGCTAGGCAAGTGCCAATATAATTTTTCTAAGTTATAATGCGCTTTCTAAGTGTATTGTGGACACAAGAAAAACATCTTGAAAAATCTAGCTGAAATCGCCAATTAAATCCACTTTCGGCAATTCGGTAATTAACAATTAATCCTTTTCTTAACGAGAACAGGCCTGTGTCATGCAACGGAACAATGAAAGAACTGTTGATGAATATCACTCACTAATTTTAACTTTGCCATCCGACAAAAAATATATTTTAAAAGTTATATTTTTCATTGAACTGTAACTATTATTCTCTTGCTGCAAAATAGTTCATAATATACAAAAGTTTGTTTATTGAACAAGGCAAATTATAGATTCCGAACAACTGTTTCGCACATAAACTTCTAGAACTTTCGTTTTGAGCATTGATCAGCTCAGTTATTCGATATTGTGTATGAGTTCATGTCGCGTTTGAATATAAACTTTAGCTGTGACAAAATAGAGTCCATATTTGTGTAATTGATTGCTAATAAGCGTTTCAGTGTTACGAATTATATTGTTTTATTTTGTTCTCATTGCTTTTCAATGCATATTCACAGCTGTATTGTGAAGGTCTGGTTCCAATTTATTTTTTTACTTATTGTGATTGAATAGTATTTTAAGCCAAAACGTTTCAGTCAAAATCCCTCCGTCTGGCTAGAACTATTTACTCGCTCTAAAGCTCTTAGTTAAAACTAGTCTGATTTAAGAATTTCGTTCAACTTGAAGAAAGAGCTTTTCGAAATATTTCAAATTGGTTTTAAGTTTTACCCTGTCCGCTGAACTACCTCCGCGAAATCGAATAAATTAATCACTTTGCTTATACAACTTTTTATTTTCAACTGCCAAGGGAAATTGAATCTTAAGCGTAAACTTTAAGGTTCATAAAGTGAAAAATCCACATTATTTTACGTCATTGGTCATTGAACCACATAATTGCTTTGCAAAGTCAGTGAGCGACGGCTAAGTTTGCAGAATGTTCGGCTAAGTTCGGCCAAGTTCGTCAAAGTTCGGAAAGTGACGAATCATGTCGGCTGGTGATGGCGTATGAAACATTTGCTTCTGGATTCTTTGACGGCAGAATGTGAAAGTTTTCTTGTATTACAAGAATCATTAAGCAACAGAAAGGTATTAGTGAAAGGGTAAACTTGAAGAAGTTTTAGCATAAAGAGGTTCGATGTTTTTGGTTGTTCGAGGTTCGAAAGGTAAAGTCGACTTGTATGCCGTGATGGCAAATGGCCTAATGTTTTTGCGTTGCGGCTTGAAGAGAGACTTACAAACTCTGGCCGATAGTTCAATTTAATATGGACTAATTTACACTTATACTGTACTATGTGTGCCTATAATTTTGTAAGAAAAACAAGGCTATGTTTTCGAAGAATTTTTAATTTTAAACAGATTAATTAAATACTCCTAAAAAACAAACAGAACAAAATCGAAGTTTCCTCAAGTATTTTAATAAAGTTCGGCACACATTTGTAGCAAGTTTCAGCCCATAATTAATTTACCTTTCCCCCATTTTTCTTCGAGCACAGCTGTTTAGTTGTTACAGCCATAAATCATTAGCACTTGTTTTGTTTGGCAAATATAACACAAGTTTTCACTTTGGTTCATTTGGAAAGTTTTTTAAATACTTTTTCATTTTATGTGTGCGATTTTTTTGGGATAATGTTTTAAGTTGAGTGTTGTTTGTTTTAAAACTAGGGATTTAAAGCGATATATATTTTTTGGTTTAAATCGTGGTGGATTGTTTCGTGTGTGTGCATAACCTAAGTTATCATGTATTTTTCTATATTGTGTAGATAAAGCGCCTACCTATAATAACTAGATTCCTTACTTGATTATTCCACGTCAGACGACGTCAAGCGGAACTGAGGAAACTTTGGTACTAAGGCTGGTTAGATAATTAAACCTGCAGATTACTCAATAAGACTACATATATATTTAGCACGATTTAGTACTATATATAGGTGTATAATACAAATCCTATACATTTTCCACATGTAAACATCAAACAAGCATCAGTATTCCCAACTTTCATTCCAAAACAGACCTAAAACCTGCCTCCAAAACTTAACCCACAAGAGCATAACACCAAGTCAATTTAAACACACATACAAGTTTATCTAGCAGTTTTCTTTCAAGATATTTATGCACAATGTAGACCATAATACCTATTGTAACCAGAATTCTATAGTACCATATACTTACTAAGCTACAATTGTAGTTTTTTCTCACTATAACATCAGACAGACATAATTTTCATTCAAAAACAGACCTGTGCTTTCAAAATTTTCCCACTCGCGCATAATATCAAGTCAATTTAAACTTCACACATACAAGTTCAGCTCGCAGCTTTCTTTCAAGATATTTATGCAGAATTCAGCGCGTGCAGATGCTATCGCCGAGGCGTGAATTACGATACCACGCTAAACTATAGCGATGCAGTTTCAACATTTTGCTAAAGATTGCACTATTTTGCAGGGTGGAGGAATTTTGGATTGAGTTTTGGAATTTCAGTGATTTTAACATAAGGAATATATACGGATGTGGAGGACCAGCATTGAGCAAGTGTGGTGATTAATGCTCAATCCTTCTCCGTGTGAGAAGAGGCCTGTGCCCAGAAGTGGGACAATAAAAAGGCTGTAACAGAAACAGTAAGGATGTGGAGGTTAAAAAAGAAGTCCCTCTGTCTATATCTATAATATAACACTACAGAGTATTTACATACATATGAGTATTCGTTGCACTAAAAGCCAATGCCGACATAGTTTTCATGAATATAGTAGTGACAGTTTTGCTGTTCCTTAACAGGGTCCATAACTTTTAAGCCTCTCCAACATCTCCTGTAATACAGAATGCAAATAAATAAATGAACATGATAGTGGCCTTCGGAAATTATGAAGTCACATGTTTCCTCTAATAAAAGAAACCAAAAACAAAAAAGGCATATTTAATGTACAATATTATTAATTCAAAGACTACCTAATTATATCCATTATCCTATCATCATACTTAAACAAACTGCACACGTCACCTTTAATGAATAGGGGAACTTGTGACCGTCGACCGCACGGCTTAGGCAGAAACCTAGCGGTAATTACCGTGGCAAACGAGACACTTGACGCATCTGTGCGGTGACTAGTCTGTGACCTATTTAGGTACTTATTGTCGTTTTAGCTTGAGTCTAATTGGTGGTTTGGTTTATTTGTATATATATGTTTTTATATTACGTGAACTTCTAGGTGCTTTTTTAAATCGGGTATTACTTGTATTGATCACTAGCCGTTCCCCGCGGTTTTACCCGCGTCCCGGTGTATTTTTTGCCGCCATGGTGAGCAGTAGCGTCTACACTTGGTATTGGTATACTCATATAAGTTATGCTACCCTGGTACATGGTGAGCAGTTGCATCGAAATTTCGTTATTGGTATACTTATACTCCGGTGAATTATGCTGTCCTAGTACTTTACTTTTGTGGTTCTGCGGCATTCTGTAAGTTGGTTTTTGTCTAATCACTCCCGCCCCGGGAATCTTACTCGCAATTTTTCCTTATTTGCTCACCGTTTAGACCTACTCTGGACTACGACAAACATTTTAAAACCAAAATTAGCTCAATTGGCCCAGCCGTTCTCGAGTTTTAATCAGACTAACGAACAACAATTCATTTTTATTTATATAGATTAATAATTCTTGCTATATTATGCTAGCGGTAATTACCGTGGCAAACGAGACACTTGACGCATCTGCGCGGTGACTAGTCTGTGACCTATTTACTTCACTCAAAAATCCTTAATTTTGAATATCTCATCATCATTAATTTTGTACAATAACTAATTATTCACCCAGCTCATCTTAGTGCATGATCAACCCTTAGCTATAACGGCGTCCATTTATAAAATATTGACTATCATCTGATAGTCTAGCAAGCGCAGTTACAATGATTTCCCAAAGGAATCCTAACTTTCGTCGAGATATTACGTCAACTAATATTATTGAGAATTTTTCGATAGTAGAAACTTTAAATTAGTTTTTTTTTAATCTTCGGGTTTAGCAGTGAAATTGGACATTCGTTTTTGAGGTTAGAAATTTTGAATTTAAAATATTTTTACGTGTTAAATATTGTTGGTTCGTGAGTATGATCGTTTGTTTGAACGGATCAAAACATTATTCCTCTTAATCATAACTTTTAAATGAATTTCAATCACAAAATTATAACGATAATTTGCGATCAAGTGTGACTGAGGCTTGCGCTCAACGGGTTCTGTGCCATTATCGATAAATCGGACAAAAATGCGTTTGTTTTATGGAGCCCCTAAAATATTTATTTAATTCTACTTTTCGTTTGAATAGAGAACAAAGTCTTTGCAATATCTCCCTTTCGTTTAGATATTGCATCTTACAATTTTAATAAACACCTACACAAAACCAGGTTAAAAATAAAAATATCAAATCTCAAAAAAGCCTTAACGAGCTTCCTAAAAAAAGTAACTAAACAAAGCATACCTCGTTATCACTGACACCTGCCAGATTTTGAAAGAGTTCTCAATACCTGCTATACCCGTGTACGGAAAACTTTACGAAAAAAACTTTTTAAAGAACCAACTTTTAATAAAGTGTTCCGATACTTCTTTTTTTGGGTTCGTTGAGTTTTCTTGCTGACTCTGATCTTTGGGGGGATCAAATGATCAGATTTGATGTAGTATGTAGTTGGAGTTGAAACAATTTATTTATTGTCTCACTGTATAGTTTAGTTATTTTTATATAGAGAAGGAATGAGTTTTAATTGGTCAAGGCTGATTGGCCCAAACTTTTAAATCCAGGTTTTCTCTAAACGTTTTTTTCAGCCTTCGTTTTCTAAGATATAGTAGATTTGATGTAGTATGTAGTTGGAGTTGAAACAATTTATTTATTGTCTCACTGTATAGTTTAGTTATTTTTATATAGAGAAGGAATGAGTTTTAATTGGTCAAGGCTGATTGGCCCAAACTTTTAAATCCAGGTTTTCTCTAAACGTTTTTTTCAGCCTTCGTTTTCTAAGATATAGTAAAACTATATACTTTAGAAAAGTTACATTAATAGTTAGACGAGTACCTACCTACTATTAATGTAAATTTTCTGGAATGGAATCCACACACTCGTACCTATTTGAGAGGCTGGTTCTTTATATTTGACATTGTAAATTAGACCTAAAAGAAATATATTTTTCAAGAATACTAGATATCGGTTACATCTATCTAGACTGAGAAAAGATACTAAAATTATTCTCTGAAAAAAAAAACTGGGTCAAAAAGGTAACTTTAATATAATATTGCTCAAAGGGCACATTTTACAAGCAGCCCTTGTTTATAGATTGTATCAACGAAGCTATTGACAGTTTATATTACCTTAAGAGTAGCACACTGAAGACTAAAAAGTCGGCCGATAGTTGACCCGATGGTTGACAAAATGTTTTTAAAGAACGTCTTAACTACAATCAAGTTTTCAATCGGTCTGAGACCTGGGGCCCGATTCTCCTAATTTTATTTAAGCAACATACGATTCACATTCGACTGCGATTCAATCACGACTCGATTACGATTGACGCGTATGTGGCATTCCGCAATTTTTTCTTTGAAACAAACGTTTATAAACGGTTAAAACTGCTGTTGCGATCATATTGCGATTCGATTTCTATTCAATTTTGACATTATTAACTTAGGAGAATCGGGCCTCTGATCTTTGTAATGTGCGTACTACCATTCATCTTCATACAGATTTGTGAGTCCAATCGGACGGGCGACTAAAAGTTTGCAGTGTGCTCTAAAAAATAAAGTGTACGATAAAAAAATATTGAGCCACTAAGAAAATTGGTCCCTCACGGACAATGTACCAAGACAGAAAGTAATATAGTGTAGTATTAACTTTGTCTTATCTGTTCAGGTTATTTGTGATTTTTTTAGTTCATTTTTTGGTATAAATTTTGATGTTTATTAGTGTATGTTATAGTTTCAATGGATATGGGCTTGTTCTATGGGTGTATAGGTTA
Organism: Helicoverpa zea; assembly: GCF_022581195.2. NCBI lineage: Eukaryota > Metazoa > Arthropoda > Insecta > Lepidoptera > Noctuidae > Helicoverpa > Helicoverpa zea. The sequence goes on from NC_061467.1 coordinate 10,586,257, forward strand.
TAGTGATCATTATTTTGTATTATTCGTGTTACTGAGAGATAAGTTGAACCTTACTATTTTGTAGGAGTACAAAGGGGATTTCTGGCCGTTGTTTGATCAAGAAACTTTGGAACAAAAGATTTAACACTTGAAGATTCGTGTTATGAGATCTTTAAAAAATACCCGACAATCGTTAAAAAAAATTATTTGTTATTTACATTATTTATTTACATCATTATTTTGGACTATTTAAGTATGTAATAAAATCACGAAAAATCAAACTTACAACCAGAAAACACAACTCTATAGTTTAACATAGTAATAATTCCCAACCGTTCAATTGAGGGTAGTAAGTATAGCGTTTGAATTCGAATGCTGACTAAAATGACTCCCAAAAGTGCTATAGGCATTAGACACAGACAATTGGTATGGCACTGCTGGCACCAAAATGTTACGTCGTACAAAAGTACCAAAAGAATTGGGATATGTTGGTCCTTACGTCTTTTTATATGTTAATGTGGGTAGATTTGGTTTGTGAAATAAATCTGATAAAAATCAAAACAAAAACTGCATATGATGGGTATAAATCAAAATCTGAACATAATATTATTATCTTGATTATTGTCTTCCCAAGGGGTATCGGATTGTCTAAGTCAAGTTGACTGGGTTGTGTAAGTCAGATAGGCAGTGACTCCATGAAAACCGAATGGTACTATCTGAATGGTTAGACTGGAACAACATAGTTCAGAGTAGGCTAGGCATATAGGTAATGATTATGATGTAAATAGTGGTCTTTTTGATCTCAAAAAACTTCTTTAAAAATATGTTACAGCAAACATTTACCGTCTTACCACAAAAACTTTTAAACGTCGTTGTCATACGGTTCATTTTGCAGCCAAAATTTTATTAGACAAGTGTAAAACAGGGGTTAAAGTTTTTGTAGTAAGGCCATAAGTTTTCAGTTTCTAAAATACAAAAAATAAATTATACACCAAAAGAACTCAGCTCATAAGATAGCTTATCTTTTTTACTAAATAAGTAAATACCTACTTAAGTAAATTGAAAAGTTTTTTTGATTAAAAAAATGTAGCTTCGAGTTTCTTTACGAGATCCTTCGAAGCATTCCCTTGCGGTACCTTACATCTTATAGCAGATTGCTTGTTTATCGTTTTAATTTGTTTATAAATTATTATAATTAAAACATCTATCATGAATCCCTCGGCTTTTCTTTTTTCTTAGAAGTATTTTTTTATGTAAGGTATAGGTATTACAGTGTTTGTCATAATTACGAAAAAATGTGATAAAGCTGAAAATTGGTGAGTGTGTATGTGTATGTTATTTTTTCAAGTACAAACGGCTGAACGAACTTTGATAAAACTTGTTAAAAATATCACATACTTTTATAACACATCACATCACACACATATCACATGCTTACATATCAGAATAAAATATTGGGTGCCGGAAATATTTTTCTCAAGAAACAGGTGAAAATCTCTGGTGGAGTAAAGTAATATTGTAATGAGTAATATACTGGTAGGTGAAAAATATATTCTTATACCTACAGTTCATACTCATCGGATACAGCCATATGTGGCCTTACTACAAAAACTTTAACGCCTGGTTTACAGTTGTCTAAAAATTTTGTGGCTGCAAAATGAACCATATGTCAACGTCATAATTTGACATTTTTTTAGACAAGGCTTAAACTGACGTTTAAAAGTTTTTGTGGTAAGACGGATGGTTTTTACAATAACATGAAAAAAAAACATCAGCAAAAACCGGTAAATGAGAAAAAAACCGTAACATTATAAAACCGGCATGTCAGCAATGTCATACCTATTGTATCGAAAATCATATTTCATATCCCATATTGTGACGTAACACAGGTGGTGCGAAAAACATTACGTCACTAAAACCAACTTATTTTACCCCTTCTGCCTTATATTTTGGTCCTTATGTCCAAGTAAACAAGGACCAGAATTAATTGTCGGGAGTGAATGAATAACTTTGTAGAGGAAGCAGCGGTTTCCATTGAAATATCGAATGAAACTTGAGAAATGAATAAAGTTGCTTGGGTCACAAATCTTTGGGTATTGTTAGGATGCGGTTAGATGACTTGAAGTTACTGGTAACTGTGGCACCTAATTTTGAACTTAGAGTTAGAACTAAAATGGCTTTAGCTTGGTCAAGATGTAAGAACGTGTCGAACAAGCATTAAACATTTCTTATTGCCTTTGTAACTCAAAATTGTAATGAACAAAAAGCCTTTCAATAAAAACTTTTATTTATTTTAAAGGCTTCATAACAAGTAAAGCAGCTTATTGAATACAAACGAACAAATAATATTAAAACAACCGGGTCTCAAAAGCAGTTATAAAATTCTATGAAATATAACAAATGACTCCTTTGTTTCGTACTTTTGTCGAATAAAACCACAAATAATTGATTGAAATTGTAAAATTCGGGAACTCGGAGGTACCGAAGAGTTGAATAATTAAAAGCAGAATGGCGCAAGTGTCCAACTTGTCTAAAAGTTGGTTTGTTTTGAAATTTTGAAACGACTTAAGTCAAAAGCGATAAACTTTTGAGAAAACCTACCTAACTTAACAACTCGAATAGTCTTGTATGTTGCCATGTTAACATGATCAAGTCATTTTTAACTGGATCTTATAGTAAAATTGTAAAATGACTTGTATCTCGGGTTCTATTCCCGGAGAAAGGTGTGATACATCCGTGCAATTCGGGGAGCACGTAAATTACAGTCCTGCTCCTGATTGCCATCCCTTCGGGCTATGAGAGTGAAGGAATAGGGAGTGCACCTGTGTCTGCGTAAATGCTTGTGCACTATAATATGTCCTGCGCAGCGAATCTCCTCAAAGAGAATAGCCACAGTAACTGATTACATATAATCGATTTTTAACGCCAATCGCGACGTCTCGCATCTTGGACCAACAATTTATAATCTTCTCTGTACAATGATGGATAGCTAACACCAATTAATATAAGACCCGCATCTCTTCAAATATCAATTGAAAACAATACGGTTTTGTCGTATTTAGAGGTCAATTTACACTGGTGTATATAACAGTGTTTTGTGGCTGTGTTTTTAGGTACACTATAAGTTTTGTTAGGACATGTTTGAACCAAATGCCTAAATATTAAGGTCTACCTTTAGTCTGAACGTCGAGAAGTTTTGGTACGCTTAGACCTTGAGTGACAAGTCATGTTTAAGTTGTTTTATTTCTAGAAACGTTTATATTATTATGCGTGGTAAGAAGATATATATCTGGTTATGTAAGTGCTGGTATACATCACAGTAACGCCTATATAAAATACTAGCGGTTTTCCCGCGGTTTCACCTGCGTCCCGTGGGAGCTACTGCCCGCACCGGGATAAAATATAGCCTATGTTACTCGTAGATAATAAAGCTTTCTAATGGTGAAAGAATATTTAAAATCGGTCCAGTAGTTTTTGAGTTTATCCATTACAACCAAACAAACAAACAAACTACAAACAAACAACAAAGTTTTCCTCTTTATAATATTGGTATAGATATAAGTGTATATAAGTCGTTGTTTTTCTGTTTATATGCTTGCACACGCTTATTTTTTAGATTTGAAAAATATTTCAGTGTGAGATAGACCATTAATCGAGAAATCTATTGAACTACTAGGTTACTTTTTACCCGGGCTTATAACCCCTATTTAACCCCCAAATATAAACGCAAAGCAACGAATACAAATACAATTTAATTAACACAATTAAGCTATCTAAACATCCGCAGATATATTTAATCCTTCACCATGGTACACCGCAATGGTAAATACCCCCATCCTTATTTATTAGCGGCAGAACTTTCTCTATTATCCAGTTAACGTTCGTCGTTTTTCATTCAGACCCCGTTACGGGGTCATTAGGGGGTCTGAAGTATTTTCGGCTATCTTTGGATGGGGGGTAAAAATAGCTCTAATAGTTGTGATGGATTGTGGGGCAGTGGGGTCCATGCGATCGGGATATTTTGTGCAAGTTTTTCTATTAAATAACACTTATACAATGAAAGTATGGTTGACTAGATGTCATAAAACTACTGAACGGATTTTGATGACACTGTTCAGTAATACTTCTGTCTTACGCATCTGTATACCGAGAGGTATAGCTAGTTAATATGTTCATAATAAAATACAGCTAGTTAAAATGAGTCGTACTTAAATAAATATTTATATTGCAAACTGGTTTTGATTTCGTTAACATATCACTAAAATATTATTGGTCCCATAAAAAGGTATTACCTATTAATGCTTCGATACTTATATCTACAAAGATAGTTGTAAGGTCTCATTTCGCTTACAAGTCCTATACCTATAGAATTTTCTCATTGAGTAACCGATATGCTGAGAACATCTTGTAATGTTATATTATTTGATGGCCTAGGGTCTAGGGTCTCTTTAGATATCTACCAACACAAGAGGTCTTGCAGATAAGTTTCTGTCCTTACATCATTAATGACTCTAGCTAGGGTCTATAATTATGGAGCTAAACAAACCTTCTCTAATCTGTAACTCAATCTAGTCTAGATATTAACAATACTGAGGCAGAATACAAGTAATAATGATAGTAGATACTGACAAGATTGTCCATAAAAACTTCAGCTACATTTTCTTAGAATTTCCCTTTTAACAAAACTATTACGAACTCGACGACATTCATAACTTTCAAACCACGACATTTGAAATGACTGTATGCAATCTGAATAAAATATATGACATTTTGAATTAAATTTTCAAGGTACGTAAGTATATATTAGTCTGCATACCTTTGTGAAGGAATGACTTTAGAATGCGGTCCCACAGCGAGTCGGTTGAAACTATTCTAATGTTTCGCTTCCGAGACAGGCAATAGCCGCGCGTGGCAGATGGTCGGCAGCTCACAACAGCCCTGCGTGTTCAATGTGGCAATAGTCACGCACGTTACGAGACTGTTTTCGAGGCCTGCAACAGACGTGCGGCGGACGACATATGACGGCCCATTCATTTTAATTCTATACTTCTTTTGTGGTATGCTGATTATCCTGACAGTTCTCATTCTACGGGCCCCACATACTGCCCATTTTAAATAAGCAAAAAAACAGGTACTTATGAAAAGTATGGTGAAATCATTATGGTGATAAAATAGTTATAATAAGGTGCCCCTCAAGAGTTGCTGTCGGGAGCCGTTGATCGGCCGCAAGCGATGGATGCTTGCATCGGAAAGTTACCTTAACGGTTCTGCGGGAATTCGGATACAATTCCTAGTTAATGAGTTTGTAATCTTATTGTATTGTGTTGGAGGATAGCCGCTACTAATTGCGAGTTGCTCGTGTATTTTCTCTCGGTTTTCGAGTTGATGAGATCGGGAATTTATGTAATAGAGGCCATTTTAGAGCTGTTTTGTTGCGGGTCAGAGAATTAATCAGGTTTCAATTTACTGGCTATTTTGATTAAAAATGTAATCGAATTATATATATATCTTTTATGAAGAAGCATTCCTGAGAAGGAAATATTATAACAGTTTTATTGGTGCTTTTGCAAACAAAGGGTTTTTATTCAGTTACTAGTAAAGTCAGTATTGTGTTGTCATTATTACTTTTATAGATAAGTTGCTATACACGGCCGTATTAACCACCGTTACTGTTTTTTTTTGTAAGTCAAATTTTTTGAGCTATTTACAGGCTCAACGATTTTCAATCGTTGACAATTATATCACTTCTAAAGGTCAGTTTCATAACACAAGAAATGACGAAGGATTTTCTTCTTACAACATTCTATTCATCAAAGAAAATTAATTTCCTTTAGGTCAACGACCCATGAGTTTTTATGAATGGAATATCTTTTATTGTTTGCGTAACCTTCCAGTTATATTTGGTTACGTATATTAGGAGGGTATTCTTATATTTTGTAAGGCTGACAGGCGGTATTTAAACAAAAATAGATACGTTATTTTTTGTAGTATTTCTATTTTGGAAATAACTTGTGTATTTTTGGGTAATGTTAAAATAACACTAGAGAATTATGTAATGTTTTTACTGAAGCGTCAAAAATATGTGGGTAAAAGGGTGCTGTCAGGACCTTGTGATGTCTGACTGTCAGTCTAACTTGGGTCTGTATGTTTTACTATTTTGAGTGCGATATCTTAACTTTGAGGATTATACATAGATATGAAACCTTTAATCTTACATATTATGTTTCAACATTACATAAGTGCATTATTGTGCAATCACTCATTTCAGATTACTTTTCATTGTATTAATTTTTCAGCTTACCGTCGTTATGTAACCGAGTCCTTGTTAAGACGTTTTTATTGTAGGTCTTTTACAATGATTTTACAAACGATGGATGAATTGTGTGAAAGTAGATATGGTAAGAAAGAATGTTACTTGTGAGATGACGGCAGGTAGAAGAGTATGGAAGGAGAAAACCATGCTGCGCCGATCCCAAATAGGATTCGGATAAGGGCAGGAGGATGATGATGATATTTGTTTTACAATAGTGTCCATGGAGTTTCTTGCCGACTCTTCTCCATGGGACTAACATTTTGCAACTTTGCAAATATTGTTTCGTTTCATAAGAATAAGCAAAGGCCTAGTTGAGATATAAACATTTGACTTTGACTGACCCTTAAGTTTCATAAAAACTCAACAAAGGCCTATTCATAAAAAGAGAATATTTTCGCCGAGATCTAAGACGTTATAAAGAAGAGTCTTAAAAATAACTTTTCCCCAAAGCCACATTGTGTTAATCCGAATAATTTGATATTCCTGTTTGTGTCTCGGATGATTGCTCGTAATCGTTTTACGGCTACTATTCGAGATATCGTAATGTCATTACGATTGTGTGTTCGGAATTCTCGATTTATCGTTTAGCGTTTCCTTGTCAGATGTTGCGTGGTTTAGATTGATGACTGATGTTGTTTCATGGAATTTTAGTTTTAGACATTTTATTTTGTATCAATACCTAATTATGTACAAATCTACACTAATATTTGACGGCGTTAAGTGAGTGTGTGTGTATGTATCTATGTTACTTCATCACGAGCTATCAGCTATAGGGATTTTGGTGAAACTTAACAATACTGTACCTAACTGACAAATTAGAATAACATAAATGTTACTTTTATGCAGCCGCAGAAAGTCGCGCTCTCAGGAAACTGGTAAAATCGCGGTCGGAATAAGCTAATAAGTATTACGAAAGTAACATTACACATCTTTCTTCTTAATTCCTTAAATACAATACATCACAAACCTACAATTTCCTCTTAGTATTCACAGTATGAACTCGTTTGATTTACAATACATAATGGTTTTATGACATCAGCGCACTAAACATAATGGTTACAGTTTTATTGCGCACGCGGCGCGAACCGAATACGTATTGAAAGGTTTTTCGTCAATAAAAGATTTATTTTCATGGAATGTCATGTTATATTCAACTCAAATATTATTTCACGTATATGGGTAATTTAAATTAAAAGCAAAAGATTAAAATTAGGTTACATACGTCCTTAAATAAGGTAATCAAATAGTTTGAGAATGAAAGTTGCCATAATAGGTATTTATTGATTAGACCTATAAACATAGACCTATGTTTAAGCAAACTGGCTCTAGGAAGTGAAAAATAATTTTATAAAAATATTTAATTTCAGACATACACAATTTTTTTTCTAGACGTCAAAGACGTTTTCCCTGAGCGGGCTGTCTAATCAATATTATTAAATATTACTGTACTAGGTAGGCATAGCTTCATCAGGTAACGTCTGACTTATTTAATTACTAGTAAATTATAATAAAATACCTATTATGGCAACTTTCATTCTCAAACTATTTGATTACCAACCTCAATTAATAGCACTTCAATCCCAAGAAAGAAATGAACCAATTCAACCGACAGCATGTCACCAGCCATTACATACATAGAAAAAAAGGTAAAAATAAATTCCCTATTTAAGTACTAGTACACTGTTGAATGGTTAATGTTTATTCAGCAAAGAGCTCGGTACGAATGAATTATTCACCGCCCTTAGCCGGTACAATGAAATCTGCCCTTAAGGTAGTGGTGTCTGTAATGAGTTTTAGCGTTTTGTAAAGGTCTTGAGGAAATCTTTTGGGGAAGTCGAAGAAGAGGTCTGCCTTATGTTTCTACTTGTTTACATATTGGTGTATTGGAGAATCTTATGGCACGTTAAACTGTAGATCCCGGTTGTCATTGCACATCCTTGTCAGTCGTTACGGGTAGTCCAGTAAGTCTGACCCCAGTCTAACCAAGGGGTATTGGGTTGCCCAGGTAACTGGTTGAGGAGGTCAGGTAGCTAGTCGCTCCTTGTAAATCACTGGTACTCAGCTGCATCCGGTTAGACTGGAAGCTAACCCCAATATATGTAGTTGGGTAAGTACTTGGGAGATAATGATGATGATGTATTGGAAGGCTAGTTTCCTAAAAAATAATAATTAGTCCGTCTTGTAGATTGTCCAAAATTAAGCGATACGTATTTTTTCTTTTTTAAATTGGATCAGAACTTGTTAAGATATAGCGTGTTAAAGTTGAGTGTGACGTCACAAGTTGCTACAATTTTCAGGACACTGTGACGTAAAAGGCCCCCACTCCTAATTTTTGAAGTGTATTATCTTTGTCATTTTATGTTTAATTAAAAAAAGAAAAAATACGTATCCAATATTTTTTGATTATCTAAAAAGCGGACTAAATATTATTTCATTATTTCGACCCTGGACACTACCCTATTTGTGTGTATGAACATGAATGCTTGATTTGGTCTTGGGGTTTTTTGTATATAACTCTGTAAGTATTACGTAGCTTTGCTTAGTTTAGGGCTAAACGTTGTATAAAGTACTATAAAACTGCAAGAGCAACTGTACAAATTAACCTATCAAATTGCACTTTAAACTGTTACCTTCTTTTAACTAATTACAATACCAACTACACCTAAGTATACACTAACAGAGTATACTACACAATTCAGTTAACTTCACTGACATGTTTCGCGATCACTTCGGTCTCCGAATCAAAGTTACAGGTATCGCGACCTACTTTCAGCTGTCAATACGATGTAAGTGAACGTGTTTTGTACTTGTTATTAGTAGGGAGAGGTTGTATATGTGTGAATTGGGGAATTGTAGGCATTGTGGAAAGTGTTGGTAGGCATTATAGATAAGACAGAATATGAAATAATGATGAGAATGAATTTCAACTTTTTTTAATTACCTACACTCCGAGACAGAAAATTGAGGCAACCATATTATTATGTATACAAAAAAAAACTATATACCGGAGAACAATTAACTTAGGTAGCACAAACATTAAAATATCTGCACAGCTTTTAAGAAAGGTTTTTTTTCTGAGCTAAGAACATAATTTGAGTAGTTATTTGATTTTAATCGTAGTTTAAGCACTGAAGATAAATATTATTCATACGCATTTTGGTTTCGACATTTACTTTCCTACAATTTATTAAGTAATTCATAGTATACATATCTATGTATACTTGTACCCCATTCAACGAGCTACCAAATAATCGCTTCCCGCCTCCGCTTCTACCAACATATCCCCACCCTGCGGTTCTAAAATGAAATCTACCCTTAAACCTTACTCAGGTCTGAACTATGTATATACAACATATTTAGGACTCCACATTTGTTTGTCCGTTTGTGTTATGACTCCATTATGAGCCGAAGGATTAGGCCATGTTAATTAAATAATCAAAAACTGGATTAACGCTGACCTGGTGTTTATTATGTTTTTTGTAATTCATACATGAAGTAAAGCTTTCGAGTTTTTGATGAACTGAATAATTTACTGTTAACAGGCAAAGAGAGTGTCGGTTCGCAAAGACTATTAAAATTAGAATATTAAAATAAATATATTTGTTCATTTATTTGCAAACATAATTGTGATAGTTTGTTAATTGAAGTAAGAAATATTTTTTCTAATTAATAATAAAATAAAAATTAAATCGATTACATTTCTTAAACGGATCTTTCTGTCACAAGTGTAGCTTTTCCAATAAGTAACCCGAATTATTTGCACTCAAGTGTAATAATAAAATATAGACATAACGTGAATTAAGACTGTTGTCAGTGACAATCTTAATTTTTCCTTAATTTCCTGAATCCTCTTTCGGAAACAAAAACAAAAGAAAATCTTCAATTACCATTCACCTAAAACTAAAAATAGAAAACGTAAGAAAAACAAACGCCGTCTTTAACCTTACTTAATTAGTTAGTTCAGCCTTAATGAGGAAACACTTGATCTTAATGAGAGCGAATTATATTCCTTCCATTGTGCAAATAGAGAGTCTATTTGTGTGAAGCTCTGTGGAACACAGTTTTATTATTGTCTTTAGGTAAATATGTCTAAAGTACCTACTACTATGAAAGAACAATCTGGTGCCTACCAGACCTAAGGGATTGTTCGAAAGAGTTATACCGCGGCCCTGGTTCATAAAGGGCTTAAGAACTTAAGAAGGTACATAGTGGAATGTAAAAGTCTGACACTGCCTGTAGCTACGAGTGTGTGGGGTTGTTTCACCAGGTATTCCAGGTTTTAGTCAGCAATAGTCTAACATTCCCTCTTGCCGCAGGAGTCATCAGCCAAGTCAGGTGTATAGCATGTATTGTTAGTATAATACTAAACACAAATAATATTTTCAAAGCTTAACCAAAGTTATACTTAGCAAATAAACTTATCAAGTTACAACACAATATTTACTTCAACTTACTCATAATTTCTATAACCTACCCTCAAATATTTGCTCACAATATTTTATTACAAGTCAAAAAACCGATAGCCGTAGTAATCACAAAATAAAATCCAACAGTTAACCACGTATTTCAAATTGAAGAACTATTTCAAGAGCCACTATAAAAGGAGCTTAAAATAACCACTAACCACCTCTTGTCTGGAAAACCAAGCAAAATAAATGGAGCATTCTTACACTCGGTTTAAAAATACAAGCTTTAAAGCTAGAAATAGGCACAGATATACTTAGTTCTAGCTTCTAAGCTACGATAACTCTTTCGAACAATCTTGCAGTACTGGCAGGATTCTAGGCTAAGTCTTGGATAGACAAGTAGATAATTTGGGACCAATTTTAGTCTCAGTGTATAGTTAGCCCTGTCTAACAAATTGGGAATGAAGTTATGCATGATATCATCTGCCTAGCCTTTTCTCAACTATGTTCGAGTCGGCTTCCAGTCACACCGGATTCAGCTGAGTACCAGTGCTTTACAAGGAGCGACTGCCTATCTGACTTCTTCAGCCCAGTTACCCGGGCAACCTAAAACTCTAGATAAGACCGATTGTCAAACGATCTGGCTTCTGACTACCCGTGACGACTGCCAAAGATGTTTAAATGACAGCCAGGACCCTCGTCTCGTCGTTGAATGACAGAAAGGAGTTTAAAGTGCCCTCCGAAACATGGAGATTTTGATAGTATTTACAAAATTCACCAAAAACAAAACAGTAGCAACAAAATGACGTCACACCATTACACACACATACACCTCCCAACCCCATGATATAAGCCATCGAAGGTAGGAAGCGAGGAATAATTACAGGCGCTTACACGGTGTCGTGCAAATAGCAGGGTCTCGACTCGACGCCTTTCGTACTGAGTGGATTTACTAAATTAGCTTTACTGTTGCCTTAGAAGCAATGTAAGGATGATTTAAAATGGAAAATACATTTGTCGATACAAAGGTTTTAAGTGTGTCTAAGATTTTGACGAAAAAAAAATAATGCATTCGATTTTATTTTAGTATCTAGGTATATTGAAAATTTGGTTTTTTATATATGAATTTAAATTTATTAATCTAGACACACGGCAGTATGTCCGCCAAGTTCGAGCAAAAAAAAGCGACACACCGGCCGTGGGTTATATTACACGAACCATTTCGGGCCAAATTCGACCCCCCTATAACTCAAAATCTATTTTATTTACGCATATCAAATTTCTAGTATCTGTTGAGACCCTCTCACTTATCTAAAATACAAAATTTCATTATCATACCTATTGTAGGTCTTGAGATATTGACGTCAGAAAATCGCTATTTTTACTATACACTCACTGACTGACTCACTCATCAAAAACCTAGACCACTTCCAATGGTCGTATTGACTTGAAATTTGGCATGGAGGTAGGTCTTTATGTCAAGGTAAAGGGAAAAATCTGAAAATGGCCAAGTGTGAGTCAGTTTCAAAATAATGAAGGTGTACATTTATACCCGGTGTAAATTTATACCCCTAAGGAACTAAAACGAACTAAATTTATCTATATTTATATAATATATCTTCGAATGGTCGTACCGATCTGAAATTCGTTACAAAGGTTTGTATTTAGTCAAAGTAAAGTAAAAATGTGAAAACAGCCAAGTGTGAGTCACTTTCGAAAATAACGAATGTGTAACTTTGATCCACGAACATAATATATGATAACATGTCATGTTAGTCAGTTGGTAAATCTAGTCCATTTAGTTAATCTAGTTCATTTCTTTGTAAGAAGCATAGTGCTAATCAAAAATCTGAAAGATAGTATAAATGACTCATTTCCTTAACTAACTTAATCATAAGAAAAAAATAAAATAAACAACCTTACAAAAATAAATGAAATCCCACCCAAAACAAAAATGTGAAAGGCTGCCAAGTTCGATAATATGGGAATGCTTCGCCTATAAAAGAAGTGAGATCTGAATAAGTACCAAGTTCCATACACATACCTCAGTTAAAAATAGTTACTTTTTAATGATGTTACTTGGCAAGTTTTAATAGAAAATTAAATACTTGATTCATTGCGTTTAGTAGGTTTATAACAAGTTATGTGAAAACTTGCCAAGAACCATCATTATAAAGTAACTATTTTTAACTGAGGTATGTGTATGGAACTTGGTAGAGGAACTGCAGCATATTTGGAATACTGCAGGTAACTTGGAATACTTCGATATCTAAATATATATAAACGCCATCTGAGTTTTTATGCTGAAACATAACGTCAAACGATACACAAAGCCATACAGCATTAAAAACAGGACGCTATCTTGACATTTCGGCTACCAGCCCCCAGCGAACGAGAAGCCTGATTTGAAAACTTTTTCGGTAAGAATGCAATCAGTGGTAATCATTTGCTGTAATACTCTAAATCTTTATTGTTATTATTTTAATTGCGGAGTGACCTTGTTAGTTTAAGATATTACTATGATTTTGTGAATATTTCTAGAATTAAAAATTTGACATGCAACTTTAAGTTAAGTTGGCGTGTTGTTAATTTGGAATACCGTGTTTTTTTTGCTTTTCAGTTTTTTGGGAGTCGGTTTTATTTTTTTGTAAAAGTTTCTTTTTTTGTAAAGAGCCAATGACTATAAAACATTTAGAATTCTATTAGTTTCTAAGAAAAAGTGTTAGCAATTTTCAAAGAAAAAAAAATGAATATAATTTGGCATACTATATTCCAAATTATCTGCACCCTAAGTCAAATCACGTTTTTGGAGTATTTTTAGTTTGATAGGCATTTTGATAATATATCTGGTATTTTTTATATTTGATTGTTCTCATTATTAAAGTTTAATATTTTGACAATAATTTAATGTATTTTTTATTGAGCTATCCCGTTTCTCCTTCAATTTATTTTCAAAAAACAAACTGGTATTCCAAATATGCTTCACTTCCTCTACTTATTCAGATCTCACTTCTTTTATAGGCGAAGCATTCCCATATTATCGAACTTGGCAGTCTTTCACATTTTTGTTTTGGGTGGGTTTTACTAACGAGTGTATATGAATATATTCCGACTCTGTGATTGGAAATAAAAGCCACACACAACACAAGATGACAGACACAGACAGAGTGTGAACTTTCATATTGCAAAGTTTTTAGGTACCTTTTGAAATTAGTAGTGTTATCGTATTAATATAAAGCTAAAAGTATTATTACAGCACAATTAATATTAAGAATTGATTCGGAGTACTTAAACATATCATGTTATCTAAACTTCACAGACCTCTCACAATATATTGCAACCATTAATCATACACTAAAAAAAAACCTCTAATTACATTTTCAATGACATTTACACATAGTATGTACGTCATAGTGTCTGATAATATTATATTACGATTAATAGGGCTGGGCGTCACACCAATTTATCGACAGTAATGCGATATCGATAATAATGTCAATGTCGAATATAATTTCTTGTCAAGTACAAAGGAATTTTATCGCGTTATTTCATATTATTTTCGTAATACGGTTAGGAGTTGTTGAAGTTTTATTCAAAGAATTTTATTGAATTTTATTCTAACACCTTTATACTTTTGTTGTATTTCATATCTAATATCTACATATTCCTATACTTTTTTTCTAGTTTTGATACCATCTGCCTAGCCTTTTACTAACCAAATTTGGATCTGCTTCCAGTCTTAACAGTTATAGTTAAGAACCAATGGTTTACATGAAGTGACTGCTCATATGACCTTCTTAACCCTGTTGCAAAATAAAACTAAAATAAACAAGAGATGAGCTGGGACTGCGAATAAAATATCGGTGCCTATACGCAGCAAAAATGCATTATATTCTTCTAGCTTAGTTTGCTGAATAATATTTTTTCCACTTTTGCGCGTTCAAGGAAATGGTTTTTCTTATTTTGAGGACTGGCAACGGGACATCTGGCACTACCGAAGCTGATTCAGCAATTGTAATAGTAAACCAAAATCATTGAGTTATCTAGCGAAAGCAATAAAAAAAATCGGCCCAGTTATTTCTGGCCCGAATTTTTGTTGCTTCAGTTTTTCAAACTTGAGAAAGATACTAAAAGAGGGTCATGTAATATCAAACTGTGACTTTCAGGAGTCGATTAAAAAGATACATATAATTTGAGGCTAAAGATTTTCATAGGAGGGTGAAACTGTCTGCCATAGTAGTTATTTATTAAAATCTGTCGGTTTAAATTATTATCAGAATTGTAGATAATTTATACAAGGTGTTAAACTTACATGATGACTAGTGTAAACATACCTACATTTGTAGAATACCAACCGCAGACATTTGTCTAACTTGTATCCCTTTATTGAAATATTCCATTCCATATTACATTGAAAACTATGTGAGTTTTGACATTTAGTTTAATAGGCAACATCTTAGCGGCTTTCATATTATTTGGGGGCCTAAAATGCTGCTTCCATGTTATAATATTTACCGACTTTGGGACCTTTATCCTATTTCAATCAAATTATGAATAAACTACTTCAGTTACCCGGATAAAAAACTATCCTATTTTCCGCTTGAAGTTTTACCTTTTTTAGGGTTTTTTCCCATTTGGATCTAAACAAGCCGAACCTTTACCCCCATGAATGAGAAACAGAAGTAAACATTTTGATGTTGATAAACTAAGAGGTGAAATTATAATTTACCTACTTTCCTAGTAAAAGACTTTTAACTCTTTGTATGTCGGGGGGCGGATATACCTACGCAAGACATAATTGATTTTTTATTGTTTTACAATAAGCAGTAGGTATACAAGCTGTTAAATGGACTTACTTATGCAAGAAGGAGCCAATTTACACATAATGTCAAATTGAGGCCAGTCTGCATACAGCTTTTAAAATGCACCTTTTGTCGTCCCAATAAAGATCAAAATGATTTGACAATAGAGTCACAGTTCACATATTGCTATATCAAGGGTTAGGACCTATTTCAATCTCAATAAGTGAGCTGACTTGAACTCTGACGGTCTTTGACTCAGTTTTTAGGTCACGAAAAAGGATCTCCAAGCATGTTTGAACGCTTTGACGGACTTTGAGAGAGTTAAAGCTAGAGTAATAGGTAGATATGTGTAAGTGATGAAAGTAGTTGGCCATCTTTGGTAATGATCTTTCTAATCTCAAACAAGAAGAATTATAAGAAGCAAGTTGTTTGCAGCTTTCTTTTTTTCTATATTTCTTTTCCTGATTAAATTGAGTAAATATCATCATCTGCCTAGCCTTTTTAAAAATATGTTTGGGTCGGCTTTCACTCTCACCGCACTCTCAGCTGAGTACATGGAGCGACTGCCTCCCCAACACCTTGGTAAGACTACTTAGTTGGTTGACAGAAATTTTGTAAATAAATAACCTTTTGAATAACTTATTATATTTGTGAACTGTAACACCAGCTTCAGAACATTATCAAATTATAAAATAAAAAATCGTTCATAATTTTCACCTTGACCTTGACTCTATCTTTCCGTATCCAAAGCCAAGTGTTAAAGAGTGCCTAATTACAATCTTAGCCTTGGCTCGCATGCACAGTGGGAGCAATGTGAGTGTTGTGTGGGCATCACTCGAGCAATCGCGCTAAAAGCCGAGCGCCACGCACCTGACCTGAGCTTACCGTGTAGCTACTTTATATAGGACTGATAGCAAAACAAATAGAAAAATATATATTTTTGTCTATTAATTTGACTGAAATCGGTGCCAAAATAAATACCTACAGCAGTTACCTTGTGCCATTGATTTCTGAAGCGATTCAAAATACCGAAATATTTTTTGTTGCTTTTTACGAGTTTGACAGTAGCCTTTTCTTATTATTTTTATTTATGTCACAGACCTACATTAACTACAACACAAATAATTATGTTCCAATCTCACTTCACGACATGAGTCCTAAAACTGCTATTAACTTAACTTTAAATCATTAACCTGCATGTAAATAATGACGTTACAGTATGTTATTATAACTATTAAATGGAAACTATAAACGCTATCACTTTATTGCCTATAAAAGGTTTTGTCATAAAACAAGTAGTTTTTACTGTTGTTGTATTACTTTTACAAGTAATTTACATACTTAATTTAATTGGTTTAATAATGATAAAACTACGCATCATTAACAATTTACCTTGCTAGATATAAAGAGCACATACATTGTTTGAAAATTTGCTTCATTTGTACCAAAGAACCACTCTTGATAATAAATTCTTTATTAACATCATACTCCTGTCAGTTATATTACCGTGTTAACATGATGAAACGTTTAAAACTCAAAAGTTGCGTCAAAAACATCCAATCAAGTCCGAATGATGTTATAAAAAAAACTTTTTCTATTAATTTAAATACTTGAGTGTTAATTAAGAGAGCCTCGCTTACCCCTGAAGCGGTCGTAAAATTCCGGGTCCACTTTCATCAAGGTATATTAGTATTCAGAGGTCCAAACTTCAAGTAAGTGGCAAGCATCACTCAATCCTTAATGCACCCCGACCTTCCATATTTAAATTAAAACAAGGCCAGCCTACCGTCATTATTAACTACAACAATCATACGTCCCGTGTGGGCGATACAACCAAAAAGTTTTAGCTATAAAGGTACGAGTATCTATGGAGGTCGTGAGCTCAGAAAATGTGTTTTAATTTACACAAATCGACCGCCAAGGACTGGCCACCTAGCATTAGACTTTTAATGGGTTGCCAGAGTAAATAAATTAAAAATCCTTCGGTAGCATGGAGTTTGTTTATGAGTAATGTGGAGGTGTCAGCCTTTTCGGAGGAACACGGTTCGTACATTATGGTTCGGTGAAGTTATGGCAAGTTCTGACCGTGATTATGCAAATGGTAGTGATTCTTTTTAGATCTTTGCTGCGTAGAAGTATATTTTATGATATTGTTACTTATTTCTTGCACTGTAGATATGGAATGGCTACCAATATTTTTAAAAACCTTTCTACAAATACTAATTTTACAATTTCTTTTTTTATCTAATTTGATTTTCTGTTGATACACTAATTTTCATTAATTCATTCATCGTCTTAATTTTTCCTGTCATCATTACTAATACTAAGGTTGTATTTTTCTATTGGCCCATCTTTTACCTTTATGAAAAAAACCCTTGTCAAAAGATGTCATTGGTTAAATCCCCATTAAGTCATCTTCATTAGTAATATTGGAATTATTTAAATTAACTTTATGAACGTTACCTTAAAACACAAAGCTTTTAATTTATTCAAAACCAAGTTTAAGAGTAATACATTTTATTTGCTTATTTATTTACAAAACTGTATTAAAAGATTTCGAAACATGCTTTAGTAATTAGTACATGAATAATAAATGAACTTGTCAAAATATTTTGCCACAGTAAAAAAATAAATTACATAAAAACAGGCTCATCCTTGATTTTCAAAAACAACACCCTTCATTTCATCCATCCAAAAACAAATCACAAAACCAGTTACATCCAATTCCATCCTGCCAAAACCAGTTCGAACCGGCTCCCGTCATATAAAATGTCAACATCATTATTTTAGTTCTTCTGCTGTCGCTACAAGTGGCGGGCGTCATTAGTCGTATTGTTGGAGATATCGGGGCGTCGATATCTTGAGGATGTGTGTGTGGGTGTGTCAGTGAGTGTGTGTGTGTGTGTATTAGCTATTATACAAGCGTTTGGTAACTTGGTTTTGGGTGAGGAAGGAAATAGATTGGGAGTGTAGTGTATTTTATTTTGTTGCAGGCGTCTTTCAGAGCCTATATATATAACTTTGAATTAAAACATCTTCTGTCGTAGCACAAAAACTTTTAAACGTCTGTTGAACATTTGTCTAAAAAAATGACAGATTATTACGTTGAAATAAGGTCCGTTGTGAAGCCACACTTTTTTTAGATAAGTGTTCAACAGATGTTTAAGTTTTGTACTAAGGCTTTAGAGTCCAAAGATCAAAAATGATTTAATTATGGAATTTATAGTTTTTAGTTCGGGTTTCAAGTTAAAAACCAAATGTAATTAATGTAACGGATCACTAATTTTATTTATTAAAGCATTTAAATTACAGTATATTTTATAGTTAAGAATTTTATAAAAGTTCTTTCAAACATTTTTAAGCTATTGCATAGCTTTTATCGCAGGCCTTGAGCGCGGGGACCAAATCCAGAAATTCCGTAACGAAAAAACCTCACGCTCCCCACTCCGACGGGCACGGAGGTGTGGCTTGAAGGCCGTGCATCGTCTAACGTCGTGTCAGTTCGGCAGTCTTCGACACGGCGCTGTGTGTCGTGCGATTAGACGTATTGTACGACTTTACGGAACTCGCCCGAATCGAGACGAGCTGCTCCGAAATCGGACGAATACATAATCAGCTATTTGTGAGAAAGTATATAGGTGTATAAGTATTTATCTACAACAGTGAACGGCAGTACTTGTAAAATTTGAAATAAAAAATCAATAATTATAATTGCATAAGTTGATACAGAATGCTATGCAATAGCTTTACCGCGGCAGTCCCCGAGTGCCACACGTATTTAAAAAAAAAAAAAAAATAGCAAATTGTAGTCACAATTTCAAAAGCCCCTAAGTAAACAAAAGCATTTTTTACAAACTTCAATAATACACTCTATTCAATTAAACTAATGCAATGAAAAAAGACTTAAAATTTTAATTTTAAAGTAAGTAATACATTTTTAGAACCGCATTACATTGCACACGACATGAAAAGCCACTTAACTTAAGTAGCTTACAATATCAATAGTTAAATAAAAAATAGTTTCAAGTACTTGAAACTTGTTTCGCAAAATAATACTTTTTAATTTGAGTACCCTTAGTAATACGTATAAAGAACAATGCAGCCTGCATGTATTATGATACTTCTTATTTGTGGAACATCCATTGCAGGAAAAAAATGTTGTCTTTATCTGTCCGTCTAAAACAAACTGTCTAAAATAAAAGCATTTTTAATCATCAAAAATATATATCTACATGTTAAACGCTAAAATGCTCATATACCGTTGTCTGTTTGAGAGAAATTACAAAAAACCACTGCAAGGATTTTTATAAGGTCTTCACCTATAGATTAAGTTATGAGTAAAGTTAAGCGGTCGCTACTTTGAAATAAAATACTAACAAACATACATAATAATCATTAAAAACAATCTTTTAACTATTTTTATTAATAACTCTTTCAGCTTTTAACTGAATGGATTTTACTGATTAACACGTAATTCTGCCATATACAAACAAACTCTATATCTAATTTCAAATGTAATTTCATCATAATACGGTCACCATACAACAGAGTTAAGTTCAGAGACACTTAAGTACTGGGGCCCGATTCTCCTAAGTTAATAATGTCGAATAGAAATTGAATCGCAATATGATCACAATAGCAGTTTTAACCATATCTTGCATTCTGCTTCTAATATAAGACCAATCGTATTTCAACGACATTCGATTGGTTTGCGATTGGTCTGCTATTTTGGTCTATACGGTAGTTTGCTCTACAATCATATTGCAATCGTAAATCATTTGCAGGCAAAATGATTCATTATTGAATGACAGAAAAGGATAAATAACGTTTATTTCAAAGAAAAAATAGGGGAATGCCACATACGCTTCAATCGTAATCGAGTCGGGATTGGATCGCAGTCGAATGTGAATCGTATGTTGCTTAGGTAAAATTAGGAGAATCGGGCTCCTGTGGTGAGCTGGTTATTGGATTTAGACTCCACCTTTTCAAAGTCACTCAGTCAGTTTTCTGTTTATTGTTGAATCCTATCTCGTATTCTATGGATTTACAGTCTAGTGTGTCTATTTAGCAGATTATAATCTATTTACCTCTAGAATCTCTGGCTTAGAAACGCATTGATAAAACGTATTTGTAAAAATAAAATTCTGTTTTAAAGTAAACGAAAATAAATATACATACCTATTTATTGATTTTAAAGTCAACTTAAATAGTCATCTATACTAATATTATGAAGCTGAAGAGTTTGTTTGTTTGTTTGAACGCGCTAATCTCAGGAACTACTGGTCCGATTTGAAAATTTCTTTCAGTGTTAGATAGCCCATTTACCGAGGCAGGCTATAGGCTACTTTTTATTCCGGTACAGGAAGTAGTTCCCGCGGGATGCGGGTGAAACCGCTGGCAGAAGCTAGTAGTATATAATATAGAGATATAAAATAAATATATGGCTAGGTAAGAACAGAAGTAATCCAAGTAGCATTTTTTAAAAGTTGAGATATTCATAGAAATGCGTTTTTATGAATATCATAATTATGTTGAGCACATGATTTAAAATATGTTTGTTATTTGATAGATATAAACATAACTCAAACTTTCATAGCTGTTTTTCTTTAGTAAATGCAATTTTGATAAAAATATTGATTTAATTGTAGAAAATAGCAATATTTGTTGAAATACAGAAACGTAACATAAAAGAGTTTGTTTGAAAAAGTACTGAATAGCACTTGGATTACTTTTGCACAACCTCACTTCATACTCAAAAGTTCCAAACATCGACTTAGCTCCATTTTGTCAAAAATGTTACTTGGATCACTTCTGTTCTTAACTAACCATATGTCTACTATTTATGTGGTTTGTCCCGCTTGCCGAGAGAACTGCTTTACGTACTTGTATAAAATGCAGTCTATAATTATTATGTTATTTCGATAGTTACATGTATAAACACACACACACCCAGAGCGAAATCTAAAACTAAACTTTACTTTGTTTTTTCTTTATTTATACTTTGTTTTGGATTATTTATCCAACTATTTTCGGCACTACTTTTCACATTTATGTATGTACCTACAGATACTGTAATCTTGAAATGCGGAATTACCTATCACAAGCAAAAATTTGCTTAAAGGGTAATTCCAAAAATTGTTCTGTTTTTATACATAAGTGGATGAAATATATATTTTTTTTATAAGCTATATTACTGCACACTAAAAGCCAGTTGATAGTTTTTGCGTATAAAAGGAACAACCATCCAAACACACATACAAACTTACGCATTTTAATAGTAACAGAATTTGTGTTTAAAGTTAGAAGCAGAAAATTTGGCCTTAACATACTAAACGTCACATATTTGCGAACGTAAGAACCAAAAAATATACGGAATGGGTCGTTACTTTCGGATATAAATCTTGATGCGCCTTATAGCAAAAATGTTTTAGTTTTCAGAAAAAGGTGAAGACACAAATTGCAGTGCCGTCGCCTTCAGGTATAAAATAACATTTTCTTTGCTTCTCGGAAATTCTTTGAAGAAGAAACTGGTGAAAGGTTTTACAAAAATACGGTATCTTTCAGTAGAAATTATCGTTAACGATGGTTTAGGAAACCGTAAAATTACGATATCCTAGTAAAAAGTCTTCATATTTTTACAAATTAATTACTGCGTTGACTAGCACAGGTCGAATATTATTCTGTACGAAACAAAAGTGAATTAACAGCAAAACAAGCACAGTTCTCCAAAGAAATCTCAGCTCACCCATAAAAATAGCCGTCAATCCAACATAATACGCAGCTACGCAAATTAAAACTCCTCCTTAAATCTCTTTAACAAGAAACTTAAGATTCACAAACAAAAGCAAGTCTCCATAGACTTAAGAAGCCGTTCTATTAGGCACTTAATAAGGACAGATAAGCAAACAAATAGGCCCCTCGAAGGACCAAAATTCGATTCGGAGTAAAAAAAGGAATTAATGCGATTTCTCCGAGCACTTTCCCCATTGTTTTTCTAACGCTTCCCGACCTACCAATTATGCTTTTATTCTAAAAGACAATAGACCCTGATTTTTGTTTTTGTCATTTGATTTGGTGAGTTTTGTCAACTGTTAGTGGTATTATTTTGTTGAACTTTGCTCGGATTTTGTTCTGGAAATATTGTTTTAGATCGGTTGGTTGGTTTTTGGCAAGGCTCGTTGGAAGTTGTAGGCTAATACTTGAGGTATGACCGGAACGACTCGATAGTTTCTGTTCTATATTTGAACAGCCTATTTTTCGTCCAAGTGCAGTCAAGAAACGTGCACGCAAGAAATAAAAATTAAATATATTATTTTTGTTCTATCCTTTATTTCTTGCACACTGAATATGAAATACACAATGAATAGGCATAGGCAGTTTATGTACAACGGCGAGCTATTGATATATTTTTATATGTAATAATAAAATAAAATTTTGCGCTTCCCCATTTTATACGTTTGTGTATCCAATGAAACCTGTTCTTAACGTGAAAGGAAAACAATATAAATTCTCGTACCTTAATACAATGGTGGTATTACAAACCAATGTGTGTAACAGGGTGAAACAAATGGCTGAAGTTCAATTGTCTCCGTACAAATTACCGTCATGTTTGCAAAGAACAAATCCTTTGCATATTTACTGATCTCATTTTCGATGGGATGTGAAAACGGGGGTTGGTGTCACACTGCCACGAAGCATGGTGCATAATGATGGGTCATGTGATAACAGATGTCACTTTATGATTATCAGATTTCTTTCGCACTTTAATAAGGTATTTAGCTTATAATAATAATGCCCTTCTGCATACCTGCTGGAACATTTTCCCGCATCTGCATAAATAGCCCTTAGCTTATACATTATATACAATTAATTCGATATTATGAAACAAGCCTTAAGTAAAGCTATGTTTTTTATACTTAATGACTGATGTGAAGCCAAGGATTACAGCACTTTTAAAATAATATCAACTAACAATCCTGAGAAAGTAATTGGCAAAAATACAATTAGAAAATCAATGTATTTCCATCAAAATCTTTTCAGGTATTAAAGTGTCACATTGCCAATTAATTGCGAAACGATCTCACACATCTCAGCATAGGCAATAAAAGCCTTATAGAGGAAAATCGCGTGGTACTGTGAGACCCGCCTTACTCTGTAACGCCTTCAAGCCTGCTTGTCAGTCAAAGCGTCTCGAGATAAAACGCTTGTATTAGAGATAAAATAAACGACTGAGGAATGACTACCCTGAGGGTTATGCTACCCTGGTAGCGTAAGCCATGGGAAAGTGATAAATTGTATTAAGAATCAAGGGGAAAAAATCTGTTAGGAGCTGAGAAAATGGGGGTTGCTTTGTTTTAAGATTAAAATGTTTTCACATAAACTTTGCTTTGCGTTTCTACATGATCTTCGCATGCTGTTATTGTATGTATCAATACCTACAAACTGTAATACCATACTATTTTTTGTCCGTTCTTCTCCATAGGAGGCTACTTTTTAAATGGGCAACTAGAATCAAACTTAGTTATATTTTTGGCGTTCATAAGTGCTTGTAAGGGCCTAAATGAAATAAATGATTTGACTTTGACTTTTTTATTGCCAAGATTCTCGAAGTTTAAATGAGTGACACGTTAGAATACAGCTTCCGATTTTTTCACATTAAAATTTTAAATCAGTCAGTCTTTTCGAAATTGTTATAGTTATAGTTATAGGAAACATAAATAAGTTTACAAGTCACCGTACCTTTCATAACCTGCACCTCTATATAAAATAAATTGCGCTTCGTTTCTAATAAATAACAAAAATCGTCTTCCAATTTGCCATTGCAATGTCCCGAAACCGTATACCAATGTTCAAAAAGTCCCCTTGAACATATCGAAAACACTCCATGAACCAATTTTGTTTTATTGCTATCAGGATGTTAATTTCTGTTTGTACATTCGGGTACTATAGGGTTCCGCACCGAAAGTGTAAAATGGGACCCTATTACTAAGATTTCGTTGTCCGTTTTGCCACGAGGCTGATTTCTCAAAAGCCGTTACAATGTTTGACAGATATTTATATGTATGTATATTTTTGTATATTTCTGTTGCCACTATAAGAAAAGGTCTCACTATACTAGTAAAATAATTGGCTGGGGCACTGCCGTGCCCTCAGATTTATGGGGGCTAAGTCGCTAAGATACAGGACGTAATAAAACAGTTTTCTGGTAATGTACGAAACTCTTCGTTCGCGAGTCCGATTCGCACTTGGACAATTTTTTCGGTCATTTTCGACTAGCAGCCCTTTTTGTGTACTGTCAGAATTTGTTTTTAATTAATTGTGTTGTGTACATTGGGTTGTGTCAGCGGTATTCTTTTAATTGCCTGAGTAATGGCTGCTATTTTAAACAGCTGTTTTTTGTTTTGTTTTTTTAGAGTTTATCTACTTATGAATGAACAGTTTTCTTCCATAATTCCGAACTATAAAATGTCCATTATCACAGGCGAGGTCAAAGATCAAACAATTTTGATATCAATATCTCTTAATTAAAATAAGTGGTAAAAGCGTTTTTTCCACAGTCTAAAAATATAAAGTATACTTACATTGTCACCATGTTTTTAACAAAGAGGTCAAAATTCCAACACTTTTAATATCAATATCTTCTACAACAACGATAGGAAATTGGTCAAAAATAAAAATAGAACCGACCCCAGATTTTCGAAGCTTAATACTAAGTCAAAACGTCACCTTTAATTCTAAGCATAATGTTAACAAAAAACCGACTGATCCAAATCCCCAAAATAAGTACCGTATAAAGCTAATCCAATAAGCACATTATTCTAAAGATATGAACGGATTACCGGCTGATCTAATCTCCGCATCAGATGGGGAGAGATCTCGGAGCAAGGAAAGATGAACGGAGGTGCCATGATGTCCTCCAAGCCAATTATCGGCTACGGCGGCTGTTCTCATATAAGGAGATTAGACAACTGCACAGGACATATTAAAGTGCACAAGCATTTGCGCAGACACTATTCCTTCACTCTCTGCGCCCGATGGGACGGCAATCCGACACGACCGGAGAGAGATCAGGCGCAAGACCGTCATTTACGTGCTAGTGTTCAGCAGCTGCGTTTGCAACAGCTAGACCAACGAGGCTAGTGGAGATGCCATAACGCAGGTAGGTCAGGCGCCTTCTTCTAGGTAACATTTTCATATTGGGTTTAACCAAAACAATCAGTTACGGGTTAACTAACGAGGCGTTAGGGTTCTTTAAGATATCTGTCAACGATTTTTGGTGTAACAAAACACGGTTGGGCCCAAAGAAGGCGTATAAGGGCTAAGACAGTAACGTTCCTCGTCCCCTGAACACCCGCATTTTGGTGCGCTACTGTCTAAGGAGATTTTCCGTTATGGCACCTCCGCTAGTCATTTTGTTCTCCATGGGAGAGATAATCAATAGGAGACAAAGGAGGAAGTGTAGGCGTGAAGAGGTTTCTTTTGCTGATTAGACGATCATGGTGGAAATTAAGATGTTTGGGAGATGGGTGTTTTAAGATAGTGGATTGAAAGATGGTTGATTAGTGATGGATTTGTGTTGATTTGCTTATCTACTAGAGGGTTTGGTATAAATTGTTTGGGGCTACTAAAAAAATATAACCAAAGTATCTAAGAAAATCGAAAGATCGTAGGATATATAAATCCGCAGTATAAATCGTGTTTGTTTATAGATCAGGAATTTGAAATATTTTTGTGTAACTTTATGTGCATCCTGTAATTTTCATTTCAGATTATTACAGCATTTTCTTCTTTGTCAACTCACAAGTAACATTTTGTCACGTTTAAAAAGGTATGCAACAAATATTATTCCAACATTTTACATCCAATTCACAGCCACACTCTCTTAATTACATCATAAGAGTTAATTTTACCTGTCAATTAATTAAGAAAAGTCGAGCCACTTAAACTCAAATGGCGTCACGTCTTCAGTCTCACTCAAAACCAAAGCAAACCAATCGTTTCTTGTAATCTAAGAGACGGCCAATTAACTTTCTGAAAATCCCTAAAAGAATAACAACCTTATAAAACTGGGAATAGGGAAGAATTTCCATTGTTATGGTATGGTTGGTTGGCACATGAGTCAGGTATTGTAAGGTTGTGTAAAAAAAGTAATTGTGATATGTTTAGCGTCATATGCGTGCATCGTGTAGGGTCTAAATTTGGTGTGGTCTAGATCCACTAGTTATAGGAACTAGGCTTTAAAAAATACTGTTCTTAAGAGCTGGTAACTTATTTAAGCTTACTTTGATAAATAAAAAGTATGGCTACTATTTTAGGGTACTAGCTGAAAAAAAATGATGTTTTATAAGATTATGAAAGCAAAAGATACCTCCACGAAACCAATCTCATCAAAACCCCTCAAAACAACAGCAACTCAAACTGAAGAATCTGCTAAAAATCCTATAAGACATAAGAATAAAAAATAGCTCATCTTAAATAGCAATTGATTTTCAAATTGCCAGGTCGAGTTAGACAGGCGACGGATGGGAGCTGCTCATTTGTCACTCCTCGAGATTGACAAAAGGAGGTCAGGGTACGTTTTTAAGGAACCTTCATTGGTGTTAGGTTAGATGTTTTGTGATTGTTTTTATTTCGTATAATTTAATTTAGTGTTAGCCCAAAACTTTTTTTTTCTGTGGTCTACTAATAAAGAAAGATTGTCCATTTAATTTCTTGCCGGTTTTTCACCATGAGACCAACTCTTTGGAACCGAGCAATAGTTTGACGTTTTGAATGAGCTTTTGTAGGCCTAAAAAAAATAGTTTGAGTTACCTATAAGTACTTTTGATTACTAAGCATGTGAAAATATTAGCTACATGAAAAATATGCTATGGAAAAGAAATGGTATGTTGCTCTCCGTCTCTTGAAAAATATTCAAATAACTGATACAGCTGATACTCAGCTCCATATGGTGAGACTGGAAGCCCAGCCTAACATACATACTTGGGAAAAAGCTAGGCAAATGACTGATTTGGTCTGTGAAAAAACTAAACGACATTAACCTGCCTCTATATATGTAAACTATATCATTTTTAACCTACGAATTGTACAACAGACATATCTACAAATATCTACAAATTAAATAACAATTTAAAAACAAAATCAGCACAAAAAATCTAACAAGATAAACCCAGCACCATTTATTCGTATAAAGCTACTCGCTCCACACCTGCATATCACGTGCTCCCAAATCTCGATACCTAGTAATCGGTATAACATCGATACCTACATTCATTCGATAATCGTGTCACGTCTCTAGTAGTCCTTAGAGGAGGACGTGTGACTTGGAGCGCCTCTATTTACTGAGATTCACTAAATGTATTTACTTTACGGCCTAAATATTAACTGGATTCTGTTTTGTTTGGGTTTGGTTTAGGCTTTTTTATACTATAATAGAGACTGGGTTAATAATATATGAAAGAAAACATGTAGAGGAAGCCACGACTTTAAAGTCTGAAATCGCCAATCTGTCTTAAATAAGCGTGGTGTTTTTACCTATCTGTAGTTGAAGAGGCCTGTGGGCTTCAGTGAGACATAAAAATAATTGGAAAACTGACTTAAATCTTCACCTTCTTCTCACATCCCTGCCCACAAACATCATCATCATATCAGCCTATTGCTGTCCACAGCTGAACGTAGGTGAAGCCCTTGTGAAGCCAACCATCCTTGTCTTGGGCAAATCGTCGGCCAACCGTGCAGTAGGAATATAATAGAATGAATCTATTCCTCATTAAAAGGAGGAGGTTCTAAATTTGGATGTTCCTTTTACCGTTAAAAATCCTTCTACCTTGGTAAAGGTTATTCCACTTTACCAACCTTCGAGACTTTAACATAACAATCGCGGCAAAATGTAACTAATTTTGTTCATAATTTGTAGTCAAGCGAAATTTTAGTGGGAGGTCGTTCAACGGCTTTAGAAAATATACTTAAATATTTACGAGTCCTGATTTAGTATTTAATATAGTTTTACTAAAACTAAAATTGAAAACTAAAATGTTTACTTAGTCAAGTTTATGTGAAATACGTGACAAATTATTGTTAGATTAGAAAAAGGTGGTGTTTTTATTTTATTAGTTTTAAAAAGGTTTGCTAACCTGTATCGACATATTTTGTTATTGAATTACTGTCATGGCGGTTTGCAAAATGTAAAGCTGGTCGAGAAATAATGTTGCTTCTTTGAAATTGTACAAAATATACTATCATTGCTTATATTAAAATGCGATTATAATTCTGTCAAGTTGTCCTGGTTTTACCTCAAATATACTGATTCGAAAATGTGGCACATAGACACAGCTTAGAGCCTGAGACAGGGCAAAGGCTTTTTATCTGGGTGCTTGAAGTAGATCCTACGAGCCGTGTGTAGAAACGCGGTGAACAGCTAACTGCTTATAAATTTTAGATATATTTTCTGTATGAAAAGAGGCCATCATGCTCTCTGATCAACGGTATATAAAATATATATATATTTTTGCTAGCTGTCTAAAATTTTCTAAAATACCTAAAACCTTATCTCAAAGTCACATGAACGCCGAAAATTCACTTCTAGACTCCCAAAATCCGACCCGAAACAAAATAACAAAATTTCGCCAAAAGCCAAAAGTTTAAGGAGACGACGCATAAATAATCGTCCCCCGTCTTACGAAGAATTTGTTTTAATTTACAAGTAATTAAGAAAATGTTCGCCAGCTAGTTATCCGAGCTTTCAGTGATGACCATAATTATTTGGTTCGGAAATTAAATGTCCCATTTTGTCGTTTAAAGGTCTTCATTTTTGGTGGTCGGTTTTCTGTGCTATTAGTGTAATGGAAATTGTTAATAAGCTTTTGAATTTTTGGGTAACATTGCATTAAATTTTAAAATGATAAGGTAATCATTAAAAGTTTTAGTCCTTTTGATTTAATCATTGAATTCAAATAGCTACTAAGAAATATTAAGAAGTGAACACGTACTACTTCTGAAAAAAGTTTACTCACGATGCCGTCCTATTATGTAAATACAATCTCCATACACAGAACTTCAATAACGCAATATTTCATAACTTAATATTAAATCTTTGCAGCAAACTATTAAAACTCCCAGCAGCTGTTTAATCAACACATTCTTTATGCAACCACTGTAATCTTACTAGCTAAAAGATAAGCAAAACTTATGCATCACTAACTGCATAAATAACTACAACCACAGAGTAATTAAAACGTAGAGAGGGCAGACACGTCATCTATCTTTTAGGTAAAACTGACACTACATATTGACACATTATTTTAGGTATTGTGCGATAGAAACGTACAATATAGAGGTAATTAAATATAATGCACTGCGTTTTAGTTGTTTATATAACCATACCTATAATGTGATTAAAGCTTTTTAACAATAATACAAGTACCTATGATGGACCCTGATTGTAAAATTTCCGAAAGTCTTGCTGACAAAGTAATTACTTGTTACAACAAATACTGTTAGTGCAATTTCCATTAAAATTGGCCGAGCCTTATTCAAAAATGTTGTTTTGGTACCTTATGTAATTATAGGTAGTATTATGTAATGTAATTTGGTAATTATAGTAGCAAAAAATCTTTTTTTTTTCTTTATGTGATGTAAAGATTACTTGAATTTATATTACCGCAGATGATTCAACTTAACCCTTCAATGCATTATTCTCTATTCTGTAAATACTCTGTGGCTAAGAAGGAAGTTTTAATTTAAGCGCATCCTCGGTTCATAATACTGCGGTTAAATCTTTAAACCGTTTATAAATGATCACTTAACTTGGTTAATGGTTTGTTATCTTTTGTAATCTCTGTTAATTAATTATATTTATGTATAGACTCAGTTGCGAAAAGCATTTGTGTGAATCTAGTCAAAAATATAATCAAATAAATAATTAAGACTCAATAAAAAATGGGCGTCAATTTTAAAATTATATTTTCCTTATTTCATTAAAGAATACTGAAAAAAAAATGCCAAAAGAAATATGGAGGCAGAAACAGCCCAATAGCTAAATATTACGTCATAAATTGCGCAATATGTGTGAATATGAAAAATATCTGCCTACAAAACACACCTTTGCCAACCGCAATAGATCCCAAAACCTATAAAAAAAGATCGTGACTGACTGACAGACAACACATTACTACAGGCCTAGATATTTTGTATATTATATAAAAAGTATTGCCAAAAAAACTTGAGTAAGTAATATAAAACATATTTTTCCCTATAGCTACCAAAGGGAATTGTTGAAATAAGAACAAAAAATCTACCAGCCAGTATTGAAAAAGTTTCTATCAAGAAACAACTAAAACCTTTACACGTGCCAAGTTCTGCCAAACTTGAACGTAATTAAAACAATATATCACGGAACACAAATAAAACAGAACCTTAACTCCTTGACATAAACACTTAATTCAAATAATTTAATCATGCCTTAATAAAGTAAAAACAGTAAGGGTGAAGTGCCTTGTCGCTCACCGCATCTATAGTGGATAGTACCAGTATAAGTTGAGCCCTCGCCCTGTTCTTAGCTATAGAAGGTTGGGGGTCAAAGGGGGTTGGGTGTAGAAGTCAAGAGGTCTCGGTTAGTTGGGCAGGGTGAGTGAAGTATATCATGCGTGCTGAGAAATGCGCTGTGTGGTACACCGTAGGAATTTCGGTTCAAGTAATGACGCTGTGGTGTAAGTTATAAGCGAATAGTAGGTACGTTGGATCTTATTAATAGGCTGTTGACAATGTGGTGATTCTTTCGAATCTCTACCGACCGATATCTCTACCGACTGCAATTTGTCACCCAATAGTATCGGGGATCGGGCTCTTAATAATGACAACAATCATATAGCGAAAGACCAAAAAGTTAGATGGGATTCATGGTTGCTAGATAACGGCCGGCAGTTAACTCTGCAGTCTGCAAATGCACTACGGGACTAAAAGGGCCGTAACAACGAAGAAAGAATAACTTATATACTAATAAAAAATACGAATCTTGCCCCACTACACAGTGATGAATGTGACAGTTTTTATGTATTGATGTTTGCTCCACTTTCATATTAAAACTATTGGCATCTTGAAAATTTTGGAAATAAAACAATTATATTTCGAAGCAATTTCAATTCTTGCTTCATGTTTTATTGCTTAAGTTTTAATTTATACACGGTCAAAGAACAAACTTACGACAAAACACCGACCAACTATATATAAATAATATTTCAACAAACTAAGTTTCCAAACTCCGTCTTTGCAAGTTCATAACAACGAATTAACGTACGTATGTTTTGTTGTGCTAAAACGTCGACAGATGGCGCTGACTGTCAACTGTCAGGTGAGAATGACAAACAGCAGTTCTGAATTCAAATATTCATCTTGAGAACGTTTTCGTGAGACGAAAGATGAATGAACTTTTTGGAGTCAAGGCCGAGATGAAAAATAGTGTTGTCTGTGTGAAAAATTGTGTAGGATGTAAAAATTGTTTTTTGTACTACAATATAATGTCCTAAATAGCTTCTTTCTCGCAGTTCGGTTAACTACATACAATGTCTTATATGTATACCTAATATTAGATTTAAAGCTGAAAAAAATCTTGTTTATTTATTTGCTTGAACACGCTATTGTCAGGAATTACTGGATGTATTATAAATTAACTGAGCGAGCTACTATTAAATAAACTTTTACTTAATATAAAAGCATAACATATAAAGAGCAAAAATACGTAACGACCCTGAACAAACCAAAAAGGCCACACATTAAAAACCCCAACCTTTTTACGGCCAATCGATAACCAGCCCACCTCTAGCTTAATCAAAATTAACGTCGCCTCCGTCACTGGGACCACTCTAGTGATCATATATCAGGCATAATACACAGTAACGACACTATCTCTCACACTGTACACTCTATAGCACTAAATTGGTACTCGTCTTGACTAAAATTATTGCGTCGTGAATTAGAGCAGTTAACTAGCTGGATACGCCATTACCGTAATTTCTCCTTAGTGGATACTTAGCTAAAGTTAAAAAATGTTGATAGAACTTACACAAATACATATTAAACAAATAAATACTACGTAAAATAGTTAATAAGTAACAGTTATTATTATATTTTTTTAGTCAGTTTTTAAGTAAAAAATCAACATTATTTACCTTTAAATAATTGTCTATTCAAATGGAGTATAATAATATGTATGTATACTTGGGTGTGTCAAGTTTGTCGTGTGCATGAGCAACAACATGATTGAAAATGTATGAGTGATCCACTATTTGCTGCGTTGCCTCGTAAATTATAAGAATATTTGTTTAGAGACTTGTGCTCATGGTGGTTCCAGTTATTTAAATACTCTTAACTTGTAAGTCTTAAATGGGGCGACCATTTTGGGTAGATATACGTTTATACGTCACGCCAAATGATAATGGTTATGATGTACCTAAGTGCGGTTTGTTATAGACGCTGTCTAATTGTTGGTTGTAGGCGTTTTAGTACGTTTTCAGAGGTCTACAGCAAAAATTATAAAGGTTAAAGTCGTTTGTAAGATGTTTTAATTGTTAAGTTGTGTTTTGTAATGTGACATTAGAATCATTCATCTTAAAACTTTACGACTATAATATTTAAATCAAGTTTAGAGCATGCAAAAGTAGAGATAAGTCGAATAAAAAAAAAACAGATGGAAAATTGTTTTTGCCTTATATTTGGACTGGAGGTTATTTAATCCCCACTCTCTCTAAACACATTATTAATGAGCCTATCAGCATTTGACCAATGTCTACGTAAATCCCTCTAGCCCGAACTATACAATACAGAGATGGCTACATTATGTAGTTTATCTATACTTTATGCTATTACTATTAAGAGGAAACATTTTTTGTTGGTTTGAACCCAAAAACTCCGAAACTACTGAACCGATTGGAAAAAAACACTATTGAAAAGCTAAATTCTTCTCAAGTTACATTGGCTATCTTTTATCTTGGTACGGTTAGAGGTTCTCACGGGAAAAAAGTCGCAAGTAGATTAGTATGTTCTTTCTTTGTAAAATAAAATAAATTTGCAAGTTGTGTTTACCTATACTTAGATGTGCAGTAGAAATAAGATCTGTTACGTTGTTTGTAATACAAAAAAAAAACTACAGTAGGTATCTGCAAAAACCGTGGGGAAAACCTTTCACAAAATAAGAAGAATCTAAAAATCCGAACAAACTGAAATCAAGCAATTTATCCTTTATTGGACATTTAGGACGTAACCTTCAATAGCGTAGATTAAATCCATCTATACGTCAGGCCAAACTATTATGATTATGGGCCTAAAGATTGAGTTTCAGACATTTAGTTTTCTGCTAGTGTGATTGTCTTTGAAACCTTTGCAAACGAAATGAGGGTAAGTATTGTGTTTGGGAAACAAGGGTTCTGTAGTAACTTAGATATTTAAAAAAACTTTTAAGTTAAACGGTTTTATTTTATGTGCACTGAAAACTAGAAAATAAAAAAATAGTTACTTACCTGTCAACCTACGTAGGTGGTCCCGGTCATATTAGACTAAAATAAAAACGTGGGGCCCATTAACTATTGCTGTAGTACTTTCTTCTAGAGGTATAATAAGGTGTGGATTGCATCGATTTACTATAATAATCGTAACTGGAGATTTTGACAATCAATAATCAGCCGTAGCGGCTTCACCAGCGAACGCCGAGCTCATGATCTACCAAAGTATAAAGATATGCTTTGGTATAGGTAGGATTTCAGAGGGGCCCCACGTTTTTATTTTAGTCTAATATGACCGGGACCACCTACGTAGGTTGACAGGTAAGTAACTATTTTTTTATTTTCTAGTTTTCAGTGCACATAAAATAAAACCGTTTAACTCAAAAGTTTTTTTACCGATTTTTTATTTTCTAGTTTTTAGTAGTGACCCCTCCCTGGGTCAGCAGCGGTAAGGGGTTGCCAGACTCTTACTGACTAAAAACAGTTATGTTTCGTCGTAGGCCTTGTATGTAGATACCAGGGCCACGGTAACTCTTTCGAACAATCCCGCAGCCCAGGCAGGCCTTGGCCCTGTTGGGCCCCGCTGGGGTTGCTGACAGTATTCTACTTGTGTAGCCCTTTCATTTGATACCCATATTGAGGGGGTTGTGGAAAAATATGTAATCCGCCATTTTGTG
This sequence comes from Helicoverpa zea, assembly GCF_022581195.2. NCBI lineage: Eukaryota > Metazoa > Arthropoda > Insecta > Lepidoptera > Noctuidae > Helicoverpa > Helicoverpa zea. Next base: position 10,620,928 of record NC_061467.1, read on the forward strand.
CCGGCGGCCATGTTGGATTTACAATGTTATTGATATTAGTATATTGTATTGTCATCGGAATTAAAGGTGTATACAAAATTTCAGATTAATCGGTTGACAGGAAGAGGGTGAAATTTGAATTACTAAATTTGACCCAAGAATAAATAAAATATGAGGTGAGCTAAATAAAACCGTTTAAAAATAACTTGTTTGTGTTACGGATTTTTTGCAATTAAATAAGTTATACTTATCTTCATCATATCAGTCACTGGCCGTCTACTTTTGAACCTCTCTCCTTATTGGAAGTTACACGTGCAAATACGTGAAAATTAAATAAATACGAGCCATAATACTGATAAATGTTGATTATATTTCCTGCTAAAAACAATTCTTTAAATAATATTTTTGATAGATCTCAATTTACAAAAAATGTGGAACAATAAATTAAATACTCAATTCTTTATTAGCAAAATTCTAACTAGATTTTGAAATAACAAATCTATAAATATACCTATATGGATATAAAATTAGTCCAGATAAGAAACATTCGGTATTTATCATAGAAAAATATCGAAATGCCAGTTTTGTTTATTTTTTTTCGACACCTAGTTTTGTTTACGGAACCTTAAGAAATCCTAAACTTTAACAGCAAGAACTAGTTTAGGCGATTCTTATCAAAAGGTTGAATGAAGTAACAGTTTCAATACTGGAAATTGGTAAGGAAGTGCCAAATAGCTTTGTTACGCCATTTTGAAAAAGAAAAATATATGTGATGTAGTATTATTTGCAGATGATACATCTCTCATTTTCAAAGTTGATAGGAATAGACAGCAATTTGATGACGTGAACAATGCACTCTCCTTAGTTACGCACTGGTTTACAGCAAATAATTTAGTTCTTAATGCTAAAAAAACCAAATGTGTTAAGTTCACCTTGCCTAATGTAAAACACTTAGGACCTAAGATTATCCTAAATAATGAAGTTCTTGAAACTGTGAAGTCAACAGTGTTTCTGGGAATAACAGTTGATGCAAAGCTACTGTGGGGCTCACATATATCTAGCCTCGCGGGTAGACTTAGTTCTGCTGCCTACGCCGTCAGAAAAGTAAGACAATTCACTGACGTAGACGCAGCTCGACTAGTCTATTTTAGTTATTTTCATTGCGTTATGTCCTACGGTATTCTACTGTGGGGCAAAGCTGCAGATATAGAAAACATTTTCGTATTACAGAAACGAGCTGTTCGTGCAATATATAAGTTAGGTAGCAAGCATTCCTTAAGGGAACTTTTTAAAGAAATAGGTATCCTTACTGTGGCATCGCAATTCATCCTTGCTAACATACACTTCTGGACACATCTATAGGCCCACCTTGTATTTTCAGTTTCGTTTGGTCCTAGCTAAATTTTTATATTAGGTCGAGCAAAAGGTTTTTATGCAGTTTTGAACCTTGCACATTCACAATTTCATACAATGGTCTTTTTTTGAATTTCGAATACAGAATTTAAAGAAACAAGAGACAATTTGGAGCCTGCTTGTTGATATCAAACAATCGATTACTAAGAAAACTTGGTTTTATTGGTTTACTTGAATTTAATTCTTGAAAAAGTGATTGATATCTTTGGTTTTGCAACAAACATTACTTATTCTTAACATTGAGGTGAGGTTCTCTCAATAATCTATGGATACTTCACCTGAAGTCGCCGCCCAAGCTGTGGCACTTATTCAGGCTGGACACAGCCAAAGAAACTTGAGTGCTCAACTTAATTTAAATCGATCTGAGGCCCGAAATGTTTATCGGAGGTACCTACAGACTGGCGGCTTTGTTCGTCGCCAAGGAAGGCCTCAATCTCGGGTCACAACTGAAAGGCAGGATCGATTCATCGTGACGACCAGTTTGAGAAATCGTCACCTTACCTCCATTGAGATACAAAAACAGCTTCGCGACTTCCACGGAGTATCTGTGAGTGCTCGAACTGTTCGGAGAAGGTTGAAAGAACGCGATATGGTACCACACAAGCCAGCTAATGGGCCCAAACTAACGCGAGCCCACCGAACAGCACGCCTTCATTTCGCACGCAGTCATTTAAATTGGACACAGCAAGATTGGAGCCGTGTACTCTTTTCTGATGAGTTTAAAATTGTGTTACATGGCAATGATGAAAGGAAGAAGGTCTACCGACGTAAGGGAGAGCGTTTCGCACAATGCTGCTTTGAAGAGAGGGTTGCTTATGGCGGTGGCTCAAGGACTTTCTGGGGCGATATATCCGCGAGCGGCAAAACTCAACTTGAGGTTGTTACAGGACCACGGCTGCCAACATTAAATGCTGAAAGGTACATTCGTGAGTGCTTAGGACCTCACGTGATACCATACGTGGACTATGTGGGCCCAAATTTCCTTTTTATGCATGATAATGCAAGAGCCCATGCGGCCGGCATCGTCAGGGAATATCTTCGGGATGTGAATATCACAGTTATGGACTGGCCAGCCAGAAGCCCAGACATGAACCCCATTAAGCACATGTGGGACGAGCTAAAAAGACGTGTTAGGGCTCGTCAGCCAGTTGCCCAGACGATGCAGGAGTTGAAAACTGCCATAGAAGAGGAATGGGAGATGATCCCTCAAAACTTCATAGAGCAGTTGATAAACTCTATGTCTAATCGTATGAGAGCTGTAGTAGATGCTCATGGAGGCATCACACGTTATTAAATTGAACCTTTATTTGATAAAACATGTTTTTTATTCAAAAATCAATTGCCTTTAACGAGGCACATATCCGACTTGTTAGGCGTAGCTCCATGTCGTATGGTATTCTGAATTCAAATTTAAAACAATACTATCGAAAAAGAAGGTAAAATGTATCAGGTTTAAAACTGCATCAACAGTTTTTGTTCAATCTAGCAATCATATTTCGGTAGGGGCCATCGAAACCTAAACTCTAAGGTGGGCCAATAGATGTGTCCAGAAGTGTATTATACATTAGGCAGAATATTCATCACTACACCAAGAAAAGTGATGTCCACAGTATCAACACTAGGAACAAGCATAAACTGTGCGTACCCATTCACAGGCTTCACAAGGTACATGGAACATTTATGGGGCTTGGTATTCGATTTTATAATAAACTTCCTCAGTCGTTTTTAGAATTGCCTTTTGATAAATTTAAAGTGCAGATCAAATCTATCCTGTCGAAGAAAGCTTATTGATGATGATGATGATGATGTCCTCCTAGCCGATTATCGGCTACGACGGCTGTTCTCACGTAAGGAGATTAGCCAACTACGCAGGACATATTATAGTGCACGAGCATTTGCGCAGACACAGGTGCACTCACTATTCCTTAACTCTCATAGCCCGATGGGACGGTAATCCGACACGACCGGAGAGAGATCAGGCGCAGGACCGACATTTACGTGCTCTCCGATGCACGGGTGTATCAATCACCAACTTCCAGGCTCCGGGCTGCTTTGTGAAAGTCTTCTAAAACCCACAAAGCGATTTCGGCCCGACTCGGGAATCGAACCCGAGACCTCGTGCTCAGCAGCCGCACTTGCGACAGCCAGACCAACGAGGCAGTTAAGAAAGCTTATTATACAGTTAATGACTACATAAACGATAAAAATAGTTGGTCCTCATGTTAAACACTGGACAGGTTCAAAAGTTATCATTATGAGTTGTGATTTATATTATTTTATACGTGAAATTTTTTTATTTTATGTATACTGACTAATTACCATCATCGTTCTGTTTTTACGATGAGTTGTTCCTTAATTTTGTAAATGGTCTACTAGCGACTGCGAATCTATTAGTATTAACTGTTTTCTTGTAGTGTAGCTGCAAGTCGTCATGCTCCCTTTGACGGTATTGCTTGCGGTAGCGTCGGTGGTCGGGTTGCCCCCCTCCCTCAAAAATGTGCGAGAGGGGCGATGGCTGATCCTCGCGTTATGCTCGTGAACGGGTGCTGCTTGTGGTACCAGGTCGTCTTGCTGACTACATATTTGTACACCCGTATTATACCTAATGTATATGATTTTGGTTTGAACGGTAGTCCTAGTTCACCGTTTTCATTGTTTATGTTGTTATTTTATTTTTTCATAAAAACTCTTTGACATGTCGGTGGGTGCACCCTAAACTATATCTATCTTCACTGAATGGAGGCTTTATATTTTTTTATATTTTTCACTCTTTTTTTAATAGATTTATTTTGTAACTGCTTGAGTAATAGGTATGGGTAAGGTGTGTACTAGCCAACATGATTAACTATTTGAATTGATTTTATATACAAAATGTACACAATGTTGTATAGTGATATTTAAATATTTGTATACGGTTCTTTAAACCATACAGACAGAATTGTGTTGCTGGGGAGTTTGTTCCACCACTTCTTCTTCCCAGCAAAAACACATAGGAAGTGGTGAAGGGCGGGCGTTTTGGGGGCTGTCTTTTGTATTGACGTTCGAAAAGTGCTGATTTTCAGCCTACTTTGAATAAATGACTTTTGATTTTGATTTTGATTTTGATTTTGATTTTTTCTTTTTACGCTCTTTGATCTGTTAGAAAAAATAAAAGAAATTGCCAGTGTAAGTATTGATAGCTGTGAATCAAGATTTGGGACTAAGATAGTAATATGACTATCTTCTGCTTTATATAGGTACGTTTCGTCTAAAAGTCTTCTTTCTCCTGCCCTGTTCCCAAATATTACTTGGGGTCGGCGCAATATGTCATTTTCTTCCATTTTCCCCTGTCACTCGTCATACTGACACTCACTCCCTTCCTATTCATATCATCTTTCAGGCAATCCATCCATCTTTTCTTAGGTCTTCCTCTTCCTCTCCATCCATCTACATTCATACTTAGCACACACTTTGTTGCATGCGTATCATCCCTCCTCATTACATGTCCATACCACGACAATCTTCTACTTCTCATCTTTTCTGTAACTGGCGCTACTTTCAGACTTCCTCTAATGTAATCATTCCTCACTTTATCTATTCTTGTAACACCACACATCCATCTCAGCATTCTCATTTCTGTTACATGCACTCTCTTCTCGTCCCTCTTTTTCGATGCCCAACACTCCGATCCATACAGGACGACAGGTCTAATGACGGATTTGTAAATTTTGCCCTTCAGTTTGAGGGGCATCCGCGGGTCACAAATAGCGCTAGTTACCTGTCGCCACTTCATCCATCCAGTATTGATCCGATGCGTAACGTCCCTGTTCACCTCACCGTCAGTTTGGATGAGTGAACCAAGGTACCGGAAGTCGGAGCAAACTGGTAGGGGCATGCCGGCTAGGGTTATGGTCATGGGTCCCGAAATACCGCCAAAATCACAATGAAGGTATTCGGTTTCACTCCTGCTCACCTTTAAACCCACTGTCTCCAGTCTCAGCCGCCATGCCTCCAATCTACTCTGGACCTCTGGCCCACTCTCCCCCACCAGAACAATGTCATCGGCGAAAAGCATACACCAGGGTGCCTCCTCCCGTATATCTGCCGTAAGCGCGTCCATTACAAGCAGGAAGAGATACGGGCTGAGGGCCGACCCCTGATGTAAGCCAACACCTACACTGAAGCTGGCGGTAGTGCCCGCTGCGGACCGGACTTCTGTACGGCATCTGCCGTACATCGCTCGGATCAACTGCACATACTTCCCTGGTATACCTTTCTCCTCAAGGGCCCACCACAAAACCTCACGAGGCACCCGGTCATATGCCTTCTCGAGGTCAACGAACACCATATGCAAGTTTTTGTGTGCACCCCTGTACTTTTCGCACAATTGGCGAATACAGAATATAGCGTCCGTTGTACTCCGACCAGGCATAAAACCGAATTGATTTCGTGCGATATCACTCTCTTCTCTCAGCCTCCTTTCAATAACTTTCTCCCACACTTTCATACTATGTGACATTAGCTTTATTCCTCTATAGTTGTTGCAATTCAACACATCACCCTTGTTCTTAAAAATGGGCACCAAGAAACTATTGCACCACTCGTCTGGTATAGTTTCCTCTTGCAACAACTTATTGAAGAATAAAGCCAGCCATTTCCATCCATCCATCTTTAATAATTTCCACACTTCCACTGGTATTCCATCTGGCCCTATCGCTTTTCCATTTTTCATTCCATTCACTGCTAATCTGACCTCATCCTCACATACATTTCTTACAAGGCCCTCGTTGACCGCTTTATGATGGAGCACACCGCTCCACTCATTTTCTTCATTCATCAGTCTTTCAAAATATTCCTTCCACCTACCTTTAATCTCCACATCATTCGAAAGGACCGTTCCGTCTCCATTCTTTACACACCTTATCTGGCATACATCTCTTGTCATTTTCTCCCTAGATTTAACCAATCGGTAAAAGTCATTTTGACCAGCTGGGCTATCTAGGGAGTCATACATCTTCTCGTGCGCTTTTGCCCTTGAAACAGCCACAATCTTCTTTGCTTTCTTCTTACATTCATCATATTCAGCCTTTTTTTGTGCTTTTTCACTATCATCATTGTCTTCCGTCCGCTGCCATTCCTTGAATTTCATCTTCTTTTCCTTTAATACACTCTGCACTTCTTCCACCCACCACCAAGTTTCCTTCTCTATCACACCATTCCCTTTTGATTCTCCTAGAATGCTTCTTGCCGCTTTCCTTATACACGTCGCCATTTCATTCCAGCATTCATTCACATTCTTTTCATTCATTTCTCCCATTTCAATCATCTTATCAACCACTACTTTTCTAAATTCCTGGGCCAACTCAGCCTTCCCCAACAGATGCCATTTGATTTTGGGGGGCCGTCTCTCTTTGGCTTTTGGCCGGGAAGTTAAAATCACATCCATAATTAGGGGTCGGTGCTGCGAGACTACAGCTTCGCCTGGTATCACCTTGCAGTCTTTGATGTTCTTAGATGTAGCAGCCTGTAGCAGGGCTTCACCCTCGTCGTTCTGGCAACCGAACCCCCACCCTCCATGCACTCTTTCATAATTCCCTCTCATTCTGCCAACATGGCCATTAAAGTCTCCTCCCACAAATACCTGTTCATTCGTCGGCACATTCATCATTACTGCATCAAAATCCGTCCAAAATTGTTCTTTCACCCTGTCCTCACAACCGACTTGAGGAGCATACACACTTATAACATTTATTATCAAACTTTCATACATTATTTTAACAACTATTATTCTATCATTCACTCTCTTTACATCTATCACACTTTCTTTCAAGTTCTTATCTAACACAATGCCTACCCCATTCCTTTTCCCATCACTTCCACAATAATAAAACTTGTATCCTTCCCCAATTTCTCTAGCTTTCGAGCCCTTCCATTTAGTCTCTTGCAAACATGCCACATTTATTCGTCTTCTCTTTAATACATCCGCTAACTCTCTGGCTCTTCCAGTCATCGTTCCTACATTCCAACTTGCATACCTAAATCTTACTTCCCGGACTCGCTTCTTACATTGCACCCGCCCAGGTTGGTGCAAAAACCCTTGTCCACTTCCCACAGGGGCCGGGTGCTGCCCCTGCGCGTCGCCTGAGGGGTACGCCCTAGCCCTATCGCTCATCTCTTCAACATTCGACATATTGCTATATGATTTGGCATTGTGTTTTTACGACCGGCCGCCTGCCTGACGTCAACCCTCTTTGGGAATGCAATTGTTGGTGGTCACTCTCCTACCACCTAAGGCTTGGTGTATTTTAGGATACATAAATTAAAATATTAAACATTAAATTAACAAACATTAACAAAAATATCACACTCCAGTCTTTTAAAATCCGGATCTAGTCTCCTCACTGCAACCTCCAGCTCAGAGAGGTCTAGTATGAGTTCCCTCATGTTCTTATTAGGCCCACAGGGGCCCTGGTGGGATGTCATCTGCTAGGCGATCTCTTCTTTTGACGCTTCATCAGCATAGGATTCATTTTCCTCTGTGGCCGCATACACAGTCAATTGGAATAGTTCAAGATTATCTGTCGGCTGAAACGTGATGCTCTTGTTGACATATATATCCGTTCTTCTCTCTACAGTGCAGGTATTTGGTGGCTTAGGCCACATCTTCGGTCCTTATCTTGTAGGCTACCACCCACATTACTGTACCTTAGACCAGCGTTGCACTCATCTTGGTTTTTCTGGTACTCCAGGGTGATCACATCAATGTTGATAAAATCTTCTCAGGTAACAATGATCCAAAGCCAAATATCATTTATTTTATTATTTCACGTTTCGATTTACCAAATTTATAATAATATGAGTCCCTTTATTATGTAAATATAATTAAATAAATTAAATTACAAAAAATTTCAGTTGTCATTTGACAAAAAAAAAAAAAAAAAAAAAAAAAAAAAAAAAAAAAAAAAAAAAACGTTTCGTCTAAAAGTAATGCTTCAAAAAAAATCCGTGTAGTACTTTTTCGGCTAGCAGAGGTTTTATAATCGGGAATAAATATTTTTTTTGTATCAACTATAGCCTACACTGTAAATATGAAGTAGCAACCTACGTATGCAAGAGAATATTTAAATATAGGAGAATCATATTTCTACTCTTAGTATGGTTTTGTTTGTATTTTGTATTCTGCTCCGTATTTGATTGATATAATCTTTTGAAAAAATAACCCAACAAACTTTAACGCACTTAAATGACAGCCCATTACACAAAATAAAAACTACAAACACCGCCTACCAATCTCCGTTATGTCAACAATACATCAATTAAACGAGCCGATGTAAGAATCGTGACGAGATCCGTATCCGCAATCCGATTGATGGCACAGCCTATCGGAATCCAATAATCTTTGATGGCGGCCCATTCGTCCTTGTTGCGCTGTCATTGATCATAATGCTTTTATTTTTGTTTTCTTTTTTATCCTTGTATCAGCTGGTCTGGTAGATTATAGCATGGAACAAGAAGTTCTGAGTTCGGTTCGCGTGTAGGGTAAAGCACTTCAGTAATAACACATAGGAAGTGGTGAAGGGTTACGTTTTTGGGTATGTCTCATGTAATTCTGACGTTCGAAAAGTGGTGTTTTTCGGTATATTTTAAATAGTCAATTTTTTGTTTAGTACGACTCGAGTTTTTTCAGGAGTTTATTACGAAGTAGTTATGGCAGTAATGTCATCTCCTTTTCATTCATTGTCACCTACTTACAGCAAATTTCAATAATCTATCTATGCACTGGAGATTGTAATTTGACATTACATACTTAGTTGTAGGTATCCAGATAAAATAAAAGAGGCAATTCACCGTTCAGTGTTTTAGGGGCGGACCAGATAAATAGGCTATTAAAATCCACAATTATTTGTAATCACACATTCATATTTATTAAAAGATGGCAAATTGTCAAATTTACTTTCTGCTGTGTTGAGTGGAGGGTAGCATCACATCACCGGGTAACGTAACTTAACTTTTAGAAGATATATTTTACACTGTTACAATATATTATTCCAGCTTTCATATTCTCCATAGCTAATATCAAAACCACTTTAACACTGTAACCATAAGAAAACAAACAAAATTCTGTCCACAGTTTTCGTGCACCGTCGCCATTCACATTCGTCTGTCCGCCATGACAGTTGACGCGATGACGACAGCCAAATGAAGGATTGTGATTGGTCGGACCGTGTGGATTTGTCGCCGTTCGAATTTCGAAAAAACAGCTTTGACTGTCAACTTTTATGTGTAGTGGAGTTGATGTGACTGATGATAAAAGACGTAGGTATTGAGATTTTTAAATTTTTAATTATGTATGGGGGTTCCGAATGTTTCGTGCAATTGACGGCTGTCAACCTATATTACGTTCTTTGTACTGACAGCAACTGTCGACTGCACAAAAACTGAGGGTAGTAGAGAGCTCGCTTTTTTATTGTGGCAGATTCTTGCCTGTTTTTGGATAACACCAAAAAATACTTTATAAGCATGAAACTGTAAAAATTTGATGATTTCACTACTATAAGTTTGATATTATACAAGAAAAATACCTAATATTAATTCACACATAAACACAGTCTTCCATAAAATTATCCCCATTTCCATTCCACGCATAATCCCGAAACAGAAACATCATCAATATAACAAAATAGGTAACATCTCATTCAGATCATTAATACAATGTAACGCCCAGTGGAGCGGGTAACATAACCATTGTCCAGAAAAATGAGCGCTACTGCAACATGATAAATGATCGCTATATTTTAGAAATTGGATTCAAGCTGTTTTTCTTGTTCCCTCTAACTTAGTTTTTCACGCCCTGGTTGTTCTTTGGGGTTTTGTCCAAATTGTTTCGTTGTATTTTCGTTTTGATGTGCATTTGTTTTGTTTTAGTTTTTGGTGTTCTTTTTTATTTTTTGTTGCTCAACTGTTTTCATGAAAATTTTAAAATTGTGTTATTTTGTCTTAGTTGGCCAGACTTGTACGAACTCTTAATAATCGCGGGCGCAAATCCATTTAATTCAGTTCAAATGAGAATCAAATGACCATACTTCAGTACACAGTAGTAACACTAGGTATATCCTATGATAAGTCAATTTAAAAATTCATCAGTAGTTGGGCTATATACAGCATGTTGTATATCTGACGCACATATTAATGGTCTTTTGTCAACTTCGAAACTGTTAACATCATTTTATCAAGTTGAATTCGCAAACAATAAACCAACAGGGCAACCTTTAATAACCGAGCATTATTCTCATCTTTCTGACGTCACGAAAAATACTCTGACGTCATTTATCATCTCAGGACAGGCGGCTATCACTAAGGGCCAGCGTTCACGGTGACTTTATGTCGCTAGGTTACGCGTTTTGTAGGTCAGGTACCACTACTATTTGTGTACATCATCTACGCTAAAATGACGCGTTCTAATACCCAATTCACGTTGCAAGGTGCTCTGTAATTTAATTAACCAGAGATAGGAATTTTACATTATGTACTTTTATTGGGCTCATGTCAAAATTATATCGCTAAAGCATCGCGACGAATGACAACGCATGACTGTGTCGCACGATGTCGGGAGAAACTGGAGTGATGGTAGCGCATGAGTGGAGTGGAAAACCTGTGGTCTCTGCCGTTACTGGCAACGCAACTGAATCGTAAGGTACGTGGGCAAGTTTTCTCTATCTATGGTTCTAATATATTTGCGGAAGTTGACTTGAAGACAATTACTGTCTCCTAAACGTGCAAACAGTAGCGTTGGTTGACTCCTGCAAGTTTGCGTCTATTGCAAATACAGAAATTGTAGCCAGTGGAAACATTTCTCATCTGACTTCGGCAAGAAATCGAAGAAGTTACTTGCCAATAGACACTTCTTTACGACAACATCGCGACAAAGACGCGTCAACTTCGCAGCTAAAAGTCACCGTGACCGACAACCCTTACCCTCTTCCCCAGACCCGTATGTCATTGCAACCACCATGCAGCCATTACGTGCCTTGCTGAACAAATTTAAACAAATTTATAGCATACAAGCTTCGGCTGCGGTTTCACTCGATGTTTTCAGAGTTATTGCCAATTGTTGTTAAAGTTTTTGGATAAGCTCTGATTGTATTTGCTGGGATTTATTCGCCAATTGCCAGTTTTGGTTGCGGTAATTTATTACTATTGTTTTGTGGATTTATTTTAATCCTTACTGATATTATAAATGAGAAAGTAACTTTGTCTATCTGTTGCGCTTTCACTGCAAAAATATGCTGAACTTATTTAAAAATCATTTGGTACATAGTCTAAACTTAAACTATAGCTTGAGAAAGAAAATAAGCTACTTTTTATCCCTATACGGGAAGGTGTTCCCAGACGCGGGTTTCACTTCAGGCAAAAACAAGTATTTAAATAAAACAGTAATTTCAGTAACAAATCATGTTTATTTAAACTTCAAAACCATACAAAAAGTCCTCTTTAACATTGTTCTTAAATCTATCAAGTACATGTGGTATGTACACAAAATATTTTATTTAAATATATTTTTATTAAAAAAATCATAAGCAAAGCTGTGCAATTGTTAATAACAATTTGAATTAAATAGTAATGTATATATTTTTACATTTTTATAAATATAAATTGGATTTAATTTATTTGAATTATTTCGTACCAATACAATGAAATTCATTTATTTGTTTAATTTGTAAACACTATGCGAATTGAAATAAATAATGCAAGTATTAACAGAAAATTAATTAGATCTTTAACGAATTACAAGGGCATACAATTCTTTATAAGTTCAAATAAAGTTTTTAACATAGAAACAATTCAACTACAAAACAATTTTAATTTGGCTAATTTGAAAAAAATATTTTATGTTCACAAAAAAAAAATTAAGAAAAAGGAAATTCAGTGACATACTGAAACCGCAAGATCAAAAACTATATAAGCAACAAACTAAAGTATTTCATATGACAGAAACTTATGACAAATGTACAAAATATATCTCGCTTGTATACATATATAATCGCATTTCATTTTCTCGTATCGGCACGAAATAATAAGGATAGGGACACATAAAGCGGGAGCGATTTTTTAAATGATATAGCGGGCTGGGATAAGCGACCTAGGTGAAAAATGACTATGATGAAAAATATGGTTTGAAGGGTGTGTTCAAAATTTTAATTAAAAATATGACCGAAAAGGGTGATTTTGAGTTTTTTATTTGCTTACCCGACGCTGGAAATATTGTTATTTTTTTTTTCAATTTGTTTGAAGTGACGGATATAATAGTGAAAATCGCGCCTGCTGTAACCATGTCCCTATCCCAAAAACATTTCTTTTTTTGGCACGAATTTATTATTTCGGATACCTTATTTCGTAAGCATTACATTTCGTAGGAAAATTATTTACGACTAGGACTAGGCGAAGGCACTATTCAAATATAAATTTATTGTAAAAACCTACTTCACATTTCAATACAGAAATCGGTTCTATGATTGAATACATAATAACGTATTATTTTATTTTTCTGTAAAAATTGAATTTTATTTTATTGTATTTATTTATTTATTTATCATTTATATTATATTATATTATAATGACTATTTGCGACTTGAAGTCACATTAAATGTATAATAAGACAAATACAATACATTTATTTAAAATCGACTAGTAAAATAAGCAAACAATTTACTAAAAGCTACATGAATATGGCAACATTTTTTTGGTATATTTTATATTACCTACCGTTCAGTTCAAGTCTAGTATTTTATATTTACATTTCTCATTTATTTGAATAATATATATATTTATTTAAAACTTCATTAACTTATTTGAATAAAACAAATCCAACTCAATCTCATAAATGCTTAAGTGTATTTTATTCAAAAACATTTTTAAGTTAACAATTATTATTTTAAATGCTTTTTTTAATTTTTGTTCGAACTTAATAATATTTAGTTTCGTTTTGAATAAGATTGATGTATCGGATTTTATGATTATTTTCGCGTTTAACGTAATGGATTGAAAGAAAGAAATAATGCATTTGAGAACAATAACTTTGTATTATCATTGCGGACTCAACCTGGATTGAGAATAATATAAAAGTGAGTATTACCATGCTTTGTAATTCGATTTATTTGAAGAAACTTTAGTATTATTTTCACCATTTTAATAAGATAAAGACTCATTGAATATTATTATCGGAATATACACCCATTTATCACGAAATATTATTTGTCATGTGTTTCAAGAAACTTGAAAGAATAATTAGGTTTCTTTAGGATGTAACTTCTGTTTTTTCTTTAATCGAAAGTTAGCGATCCAGCCTAAGAAAAATCACTTTGTCTTTCGATACCCCATTTGTCTTTTCAATTGATAACATTCAAGACACTGATTGACTGATCTTCGGATATTCAAGATTTGGATCAAATGAAAAAAGTGAAATGATTCTATCAATCCAGTTGTTTTTTCAATCTTTCAATTCGATTAGGCGAAGTCCTTGTGTAAATATTTTGTAATTCCATTTTTATTTTATTTGTACAATTTGAGACCTATTATTTGTTTTTGTAAATAAATTATTTTTGTTAAGTTTAAATTGTTGTTAGAAAATCCAAACAATTGAAACTGACAATTTTGAAGAAAGCTTGTTTATTTTGAATAAAAAATATGTTTTTACATTATGAAATAATTTGAATAGAAAATATCATCGCGTGGTATACAAGTATGTATTTTCAATACAGAATATATTTGTTGGTTAAAGCTGTCGATCTGAAAATAGAAAAAACACTATTAATATAACGATTACATAAGCTTATTTAGAAGAAAGCACCCGTGTTAGGTATCCAAACACAGCCTGCAAATACCTTTTTATATGAATCGTTCCTAATTATCACAATTTTAGTGAATTGTTATTTCGCTTAATTATATTCTTTCAAAATATTTATTTAATTCAGATAGGATACAGAACCAAACCATGATCAAAGTCATTATAGAAACCGAGTTTTTCTTTGAACATAAACCAAAACACGACCAAAAAAATCTTCAAAAACTTAATTCCTGCCAAAAAACTCACCTTAAAATACTTGCACCCTATGATTCTCCCGGTCACAAACAATGATATTGCCACCAGACATGACAGCAATGCCTTCCAGACCCTTGAACTCCCCATCACCAGAGCCCCAAGACCCGAAGGCTCTGAGGAAGTTGCCGTCAGGGTGGAAGATCTGGATACGGTTATTGCCGGAGTCAGCTACCACGATGTAGCCTTGATCGTCTACTGCTACACCCCTGGGGAGAAAGAAAGAGATTTTATGTTAGAAGCTCATGAAACGTTGTTTCTATCTGCCTAAATTAATCATTGATATGATGAATAATATAATTATTGCTTGACGTAAAATTAATTGATTAGTTTATCTAAACATCCAGAAGTTAACGGTATATAAGAAAATTGCCAGTAACATAGACTACATGCGGTAACTATTAAGGTCACAGAAAAACTATTCAGGAACAACCTCAACTAAGAAACGCCATATTTCAAAAGCTGGTAAATGTCACACACATTTTTGGCGTGCGCCACCGGAATTAAAATGTTTATGATTATCACATATTAAGCCCTTATCTAATCTTTCTCAATTTGTAGATATTTAATTAAATTGTAATAACTGGCGACCCGACCCGGCTTCACATCGACCGCTCCTAAGTATACTGAGTCAACTAACAAATTTTGCGAATTTTTTTGTGTATTAACACAAATAACAATAACAATATTGTAAATACACAAAAAAATGCAATTCGCAAAATTTGTTAGTTGACTCAGTATACTTAGGAGCCGTCGACATTACCTCGGTATTTCTCTCGGATTTTTTAAAACCGACCCATTTTACTTTAAGACGGTAATTTTCGACCTCTATTCTATCAAGTGTAGGCCTTAAAACCATCCGTAATCAAAACGAACTTTTTTATAGGAATCATTAACTCATTTTTTTCTTAAAAACAAGTTGTAAAACGTCAGTGAGCCACATACTACCGCAATATTGTATTATCGCGAACAGAATTCGGTCAAGGCACGTCTGGACTCAAGAATATTGGCATCATTGTTGCGAAGGTTGGCTGGCATTTATAGCTGGATAGCGGTTCCAAGGAGTATTTTGTGAGAAGCTAGATCTGTTATTTTTGACGTATTATTTAGTAAGAAAAAATGTGTTTTTGTATGAGTCATGGAATTTATAGTTTTTGTATGACATTAGTAATGCAAAATTCTTGTCGACATTCAGTTTCTCATTTTTCAACGATTTGGCTAGCTTTCTTACTGTTTTATTTCAGATCGTCTTCTTCTTACATCGATAAATACATGCTTTAGCTACTTTTACAACTTCCCTGTTCCACGAGTCATATGTGATACACACGTGTTGTTTAACTATTGTGTCCACAACGTGAAGAAGTTAAATTCAGTTTCATTACAAAATACTCGGTCAACTGAAGGCTCACCGAATACAAAAGCTTTTCACAAACATTATTACACAAATTCCATAGCCCTATCTCAGAAGATATTCCAGTTCAATTACTTCATAACTTCTAGGTAATGCATAGTTGTCCAACTATGGCCCGGTCCAGTAAATATCGAGACATCTCGACCAAGGTCTTTAAACTATCCACGAGCTGATAATTCTAACAACTTCGTATAGACCATGGAGAATAATATGACTAGCGGAGATGTCATAACGTAAAATCTCCTAAGGGTCGATTATACTAGCGCAGAGTCGAAACGCAGGGGTTCGAGGTACGAAGAATGTTAGTTTCGCCCTTAAGATTTCTATGGAATCCGCCCATTACTTTCAAAATAAAATCACTAAACAATCAAGACCAATCTTTAACTATAGTTCGGCCATTCAGAGAATGCGTTCCTGACACGTCGCGATTGAACTGACGACGTAATAACATTCATTGATTATTGATATAATAATGTTGTTTTAATGCTCCTCAATTGTTAAAACGGTAAACAACCAGCAAAAATATTTTTATCGTAACTGCAACGCCATTGCAAAGTTACGTCGTCAGTTCAATCGCGACGTGTCAGGAACGCATTCTCTGAATGGCCGAACTATAATTAGTAAAATTATATTGGTTTAAACATGACAAGTTTACCGTACATTACTTGCCCTACAAGAAGGCACCTGACCCACCTTCCTTATGGCAACTCCGTTATCTTTCCTTCCTCCATAATATAGAATTTGCTCTTAAAGTAAATATTCGAGGCAAGTTCAAGATTTAAGAGCCTGTAAAGCTAAATTAGAAGGCCAACCGACCGCACTTTATGGGGCTATTGGAAACATACGTTAGGACCAAATCGCTACAGTTGCTGATATAATGGAAGTTATGTTTATGAGGTCATTTTGGAAGTAATTAGCTAAGTAAATGACCTCATTCGGTTGGGGTTTGGTCCAAAGACCAACTATTTCGAGCATGGCCAAGCAATCATGAGAATTTATCTCTTACATTATTCCATAATGTTGTAAGAAAATCCGCATGACTTTTTGACCTTACATACCCTATAGTAAACAGCCCTGAGTCTCTTTAGATATTAGTCACATTTAAGACATGTTACTTTCTATAGCGGACTTTATATTATAGCATCTTCAAAAAAGTCTTCTTACCTTGGGAACTTAAACTGTCCATCTTCAGACCCTTCTTCGCCAAACGACGAGAGGACCCTTCCATTGACATCGAAGACCTGTATCCTATGATTGTTGGAGTCAGACACAAGGACCCTGTTTGTACTGGACACGGCGATGTAGTGGGGGTGCTCTAACTGACCAAGTTTGGACCCGAAGGACCCGAACTTGCCAACGAACGTGCCATCGGATTGGAACACCTGGGGAATAAGGGTTTGTAGTTAGTTTTGGATGTTGCAATTTTGATATATTTTGGTGGAGAGTTCATTTAATTTTGTTTGCTTTTGAATTTTAGTCAAGAATTGCATTTTAAAAATGAATATTTCTCCAAACTTTTGGTTGTTATAGTTCGGCCATTCAGAGAATGCGTTCCTGACACGTCGCGATTGAACTGACGACGTAATAACATTCATTGATTATTGATATAATAATGTTGTTTTAATGCTCCTCAATTGTTAAAACGGTAAACAACCAGCAAAAATATTTTTATCGTAACTGCAACGCCATTGCAAAGTTACGTCGTCAGTTCAATCGCGACGTGTCAGGAACGCATTCTCTGAATGGCCGAACTATATCATATAACATTTTGAGCATAAGAAGGCGAGAAATTAGTGAGTACTTAATTTGTTTAAAGAAATGTTCGGGTCGGCTCTTTTGATCCCATAACGACCAAAATAGGAACCAACACACCAAATACGAGTAACAAAAAGACCTTTTTTTCCCTTATTTTCCCATCTCTCGTAGACAGGTCAACAGATAATAAAAACACATACCTGTACTCTATGGTTTTCCTTGTCACAGACGTATATAAATCCGAGCGCGTCCGTAGTGATGCCCCATGGGTAGTTGAACTTGCCGTCTCCTGTGCCCTGACTGCCAAATGCCCTGAGGAAACGGCCTTGAGGGTCAAATACCTAGAACAAGGTGGTAATTGTTAATTTCTGTGGTGATAATTCTTGATTTATTTTAGTAGGTATAGTATTTGGAGTCTCAAAGGATCAGAAATTGGTGAGGTATGGTTTGGCAATCACATATTGCGGCTGATGACGGTCCTCTAAAACTGTTTTTAGACTTTTTTATGGCCTTCTTTCTTGCAAAAAGCGATTCTTATGACATTCTTGAAAACCTTATAATTAAATGTCATATTTATCATCTGTTTTTAGGAAATGTATGCTACTCCAAAATTAGCAAAAAAGCTGCAAATAATTATCTAGACTGTAAATCTATTCATAAACATGCTTTTGCACTTGGCATACGAACTAGGCTTCACCCACATAAAACAAACGAATGTCCTTAAAATGGAGGGCAATAGACCGGCAATCGACCTATGCACTTTAAAGTTCTTTAAACCTATAACATTCTTGTAAAACGTGCACATAACACGTGCATATAGTTGGAACTCTGCCAATGTTGGAGACAAAGATTGTCAAAATATCCTAATGGCTGTTCCTTGTAATATTCAAGCCTGACTTCAGCCAAATTGTGGGTGATCCTTGCTAGTAAATATTAAAATAGTTTTGCTATGCCTGGTTAGCATTTATGGTTGCTAAACATAAGTCCACGATGAACTGAAGTCGATGAATGACGAATCTACATATATAATCGTAACATGTATACGTATATGTCTTTAACGAAGAAGAAAGTGTATTAATTAGTGATTTTTTTTATATATTTTTATCTTCATATACGTG
Source organism: Helicoverpa zea (assembly GCF_022581195.2). Classification (NCBI taxonomy): domain Eukaryota; kingdom Metazoa; phylum Arthropoda; class Insecta; order Lepidoptera; family Noctuidae; genus Helicoverpa; species Helicoverpa zea. The sequence goes on from NC_061467.1 coordinate 10,639,679, forward strand.
ATAATAAATGTTACACAAAAAGAAAAGACAATACGCCCGTGATTTCGCATCATTGTCTAAGAAAAACCCAAACACATCCCATACGAGGTACTAAATCATCTTTATTGGCGCTATCAATTACATAAGCAAAAAACGTTGTCAAATTATCCTTATAGCCTAATAAAGGAGGATAGATGGTGTCCAAAAAACTGCAATTTGTCTTCGCAATCTAATAGCTATTTCCGCAAGCCTTCTTAGGCAGTATTTTGGCCCTTTGAGACGGTCACAGTCTGACTGACACTAATGAATTACGGGCAGGACAAATAGACGAATGGAATACAAATTCACGCCTCCCGGGAAATATGCTGAGATGGGATCACTCTAGTTAGAGTTGTTCGGTTCGAACGCTGCGTCAGAAGCGTGTCTTGACTACCTTTGCAGAAAGATCCCTCGTGAGTTTGGGTGCGTGCGGATTTCAGTCTAAATACACTGGTAATATTAAAAGATAATGTCCTTAGGAATCTCTGTTTGTAGAGCCATTTTACTATGTTTAGTAAACGATTACAGAATATAAGTCAAAGAAAAAGTCGAATTTCGTTTTTAAGAAAACGATGTATATGAGCGAGGTCTTCCCAAACATAAATAACGCGTTAAATTGCAAAGAGATATAAAAGAAATGTCTGCACCCAAATCCGCAGTTACATATTTTACAAAAGAAATAAAACATACGTCTTCACAAAATGAGAATGATGACATATACACGTACCTACATAAGCCTATATTTGTTAAGGTAAACAAGCCCCAAATGGGCCCCAGTTTTTTTTAAGCCAAGTGTAGCAAAAATATGTTGACATTAATGGTTTACTGCGAGAACAAAAAGACGGATGGAATTGAAATTCTTACTTTTAGGCAAATACAAGGTGATGGAAAAGTTCATGAAATAGGTACAATTCCGGAGTTTCCGATGTGCTTCGGAAATCGTAAAAACTCAAAAAAAAAAAAACTCAAAATCGTTTATTCAAATTAGGCTGATAAATCAGCACTTTTCGAACGTCAAAAACAAAAGACAGCCCCCAAAAACGCCCGCCCTTCACCACTTCCTATGTGTTTTTGCTGGGAAGAAGAAGTGGCGCAACAAACTCCCCAGCAACACATGTCTGTCTGTAAGGTTTGAAGAACCAGAATGTATACAAAACAAGTCAAAAAGTCATAAAAATATCATTATCACATGATAACTATTATATAAAATAAATAAGTAGAAGAAAATGTGAGAATAAGAGCGATAATAAAGTTGGAAAAAATATTTTGGTATTGTGAATGACTAAGGCAAATCAAAATCATGTAGCATCACCTTCAAAGAAAGCTGATATTCGAAAAAATATCTGCTCACTCCGCGTTTTCTGGGAATCATTCAAAGCGTGCACTGTCGATATAGAGGTATAATCGATAAAATCCGATTTCGAGAATCTACTTTTAAGTTTAAATTAATTTCATAAATAAAAACAAAAAATGAGAATGTTAAGAGGTATGTGTGGAGTTACGCGAATGGATAGAGTGAGGAATGAGTAAGAGGAAGTTTGAAAGTAGCGCCGGTACCAGAAAAACTGCGTGGAAACCGGCTGTCGTGGTATGGGCATGTGATGCGGAGGAATGAGAGTCATGTTGTGAGGAAGGTGATGAGTATGAACGTGGACGGATATAGTGGAAGAGGAAGACCAAAGAAACGATGGATGGATTGTGTGAAAGTAGATATGGTAAGAAAGAATGTTACTTGTGAGATGACGGCGGATAGAAGAGTATGGAAGAAGAAAATATGCTGCGCCGACCCCAAATAAAATTGGGATAAGGGCAGGAGGATGATGAAAAACAAAAAAAAAAAAACAAGTCTTATAAAATTAAATATGTACTTGAAATGTTCTTATTTACAATATTTAAAAGAAAAGATTATGACCTCGCTTTTCTTTTTACTCTCAAGTGTTCTCAAAATAATGACTGTCAAAATACTTTTTAGTTCAAGTGCAGATATTTTAAATACTTAAGCTGCGTGTCAGTTTAATTTATAGTCTTTAATTTATTATTAAATTCAAAGTCTTAAGTTCAAAAGACGTAAAATTGTTTGGTATTTTTGAGAGTCAAGTCTTGTCTTTTGGAAAACTTTAATTTGCTTAAAAAGTTATTTGGATTAAATAGAGGGCCTTTTGTGAACTTTTTTATGAACACATTTGACTTTGTGCTCGTTTGTTAAACGAAATATCTCCATCCATAATATTTAACAGTACTGTTGAAATGCATAAATCTTTTAAGCTCTTTATAAAATAAATCAGCCATTTTATTCTCTAGTGAAGTATAAATTATTAAAGCATTGTAATTAATATGCAAAATATTAACAAAATTCAACATCTTTGTATTGTGAATGAATAATCAGAGTTGCTTTGAATTTTAAATGTTAATACTATTCATATTTGCGAGCATTTCGCCGTTGCTTGTTCATTCTCTTTTGTTTAAAATAAATTTACTGGTTGCAATGAATCGCGTTGCTTTAGGAAATGCTGCATTATATTCAGTGTGCATATAATTGGCATTCTGACAACTATGTTGAGAGTTTCGAAATATTAGCTTCAATGTTGAAATGTATTTGTCTGATCAAAATTCTTGGGTATTGAAGTTATTTAGATACGATAATCTCACTATGAAGAAGATATACAGACTATTTACTTATTTACAAGAAGAATTTACTTATTCTTTCAAGGAAATCCATCATTTGGTGAACACAAAACAAAATCATAAAACCTCTATCGTATCGTAGTACAGGATAAGATTGTAATAAGATTTAGAAAATACATTTTTCATATATTTACGCAGGTACGGGATATAGTTCGTCTCGTAAAAATATTGGTTGTTATTTTATGCTTGTAAAATGTCTCGTGTTTTTGAATATTTTTTGGTGAGTGAATTTTTCGAGCATTCACTTTTGAAGGCAAATCACTTTAGATATTTATCTAAACTTATAATATTATAAAACTGTAGAGTTTGCGTGCCCACGCTAATCTCAAGAACTACTGGTCCAATTTTGAAAATTGTTTCACTGTTAGATAGCCCATTTAATATGGGAGGCTATAACATATTTTTATCAAACTAATCATGTTTATCAATCCACGGAACTACAAGTTTATGCAGTTATACCACGTGGTTCTGAAATGCACCAGTCATAGTATGCATCATCATTTTCCATCATCTTCCGAGCCTTTTTCCCAACTATGTTGGGGTCGGCTTCCAGTTATAGTATAAATCAAATCAAATCAAATCAAATCAAAGCATTTATTCGCGTTCATGGTATGTATCATATATATGTGTAGTATGGATCGCTACCAATAAAATATATTACGTGGTAGTATGGGATCTCCTTTCGAAACAGCTTTTAACAGATAAACTACATCCGCTGGTATTTAGCAAGTGTTATTTATAGCAGATATTCGCAAGTCGAGGCGAATATTAATTGTGGTCGGATTAGCATTTGATTTAATACTGAAAGGAGCAATGTATCTAGATCAGTTGCAAAAACTAATGTCTTTTATATGCAATTGCATTGTATATCTAAAACTTTATGTTTCTTTGTTTATGTAAGCGTGAAATATTAAGCCTGTTGTAAAGGTACTTATTACATGTTATATTTTTATTATAAAGCTGATTTTTAACAACTTGAAAGATTTTTGCTGAAATAACATGTATCGTTTTTTGAGTTCATTATTTATTTTACCACACTTGTTTTTACCTTCATCGCTAACCGTTTAAACCTCAGACAGTATGGAAATAATATTCCCATTCATTTATTAAAAAACGGTAACAATCAAAACTTACGACATCATTGACACAAACTACAGATGTAGATTGCTAAATGTAAACCTCTCCCATTGAGTTTCAACCTTACACCAACATGCAAAAAAATAACAACAAAAACTTACTTGTATACGATGATTATATCTATCAGCAATGATATATTGTCCGATCCTGTTGACAGCGACTCCAGCTAAGCAATCAAATTCGCCTTCACCGCTGCCGTATTGTCCAAACTCCTTCACGAATATACCGTTGGAATCGAACACCTGGGGGCAAAAGGAACATTAGGATATCATCATCTTCCGAGCCTTTTCCCAACTATGTTGAGGTCGGCTTCCATGCTAACTGGATGCAGCTGAGTTCCACTGGAACTTTTACAAGGAGCGACTGCCTATCTGACCTCCTCAACCCTGTTACCCAGGCAACCCAATACCCCTTGGTGAGACTGATTGTCAGACTTACTGGCTTCTGACTACCCGTAACGACTGCCAAGGATGTTCAATGACAGCCGGAACCTACAGTTTAACGTGCTCTCCGAAACACAGTCATTGGTGTCCAAGATATACTTAGATAGTACATACAACTTAGAAAAGGAGCATTAGGGTGTCTTTAGTTGAAAAAGATCGTTAGGATATTTCACTCTTACACGTTTTTAGGGAGGGTCTTTAGTCATGTGTTGAGGCAAATTGTTTTGTTTTTGGGTTGTGTTCTGTGAGGATTATTGGTATGTAAAAGATTTATTTTAGCCAGTGGGTAAACATAAGAAACTTATAGGGTAAAATTTTGTAACATGGAAAATTAGTACATTATGTAGATGCACCTTTTAAGTAGTCGCTCCATGTGAAACACTGATACTTAGTTGGATAGGGTTAGACTGAAACCCGACCCAAATGTGGAAAAGGCTAAGTAGATAATGATATACACTTCTATCTGGTCTGATATCAAAAGGAACGTAAACTTTTCTCTTTAAACAAAACGTCAAACTTAAAACAGAAATATGGATGTTCACAAGCTTTTCCGTGACCTTTATACAGAATTAATTTAAGATGCATAAGCATCGAACGAAAATCCTTGTTCAAAGAATATCGTATTCTGTTTGAAAGACCTTATGAACATTTTAGCCTTATTGCCTCTAGTATTATCAAGATGCAAAAGACCGTGATTTCATTAAAATTTAAAGAAAATTGCTTTAATTATTTACTGAAAAAAATTGGTCATTTGAGTCGCGATAGAGGCATGTGTCAACTATCATGAGATTTTACAGAGAAGATTTTAATATAATAAGTGATGGGGTTTTAAGCTTTACGATAAATTTCACGTCTCAAAAGTCAAAGTATTTCAGGTCATGTACTTATGTCCCCCAAAATACATTGCAATTAACCAAGCAATGTTTACGTCCCCATTAAAATTGAAATAGTTCGAAATTTTTGTTTTGACCTTGTGCCAAATTTGAGAGCATGCGTTCAGCATCACTTCATCATGTAAATTTGGAGCAGTCATTCGACATAGTTTATTTACGAGAATTTATTACACTTTCTTCGCTGCAACGGTTTAAACTGCAAATGCATTCTGAGCTTCTGCGCAAAACATGGGTGTTCGAAATTGGATTGCAATATTTAGAGTTTATTTTGTAATAATTTGAAGTTAGATTTGCATATTTATGTTGATCTTGTAGTGGAAACGAATTCTGACTATATTTGCTGCAGGAATATACGAATAAACTTGCTGAAATTTCAGTTATTTAAATACGATATTTCAGAAATAACTTATATAAAATTTTACGAAGATCTTACCTGCACTCTGTGGTTAGATGAATCGGCCACGACCATAGTGTTGTCGGGACCCACAGCGATACCACGAGGCCAAGTAAAGCATCCGGGTTCGCTCCCCCGACTCCCCACGCTGAATTGTAAACGGCGTTTCTGCATGTACTGGCTCCTAGGGGAGGAACCGGCTGCTGCGAAACCTACCATCAAACAAATCGATTAGCATACACGAATATAACTGGACACAAACCATCTGTCAAACCAAACCTAAGCACTCAATCTATGTACACGCCACTTGGTTCGTTCTAACCTGCTACCGCTGCTGTAGCCGCCGTAGGGGAGATGGGGGAGCCTGCCGCGTTTTTTGAATCGTCATCAGAACTGGCAAGCTCGTTTGCCGAGCGTAAAGGTAGCCCGAGAGACAGGCGACGGGACGTGCTCGACGATGTACTCGTAGGTTCGCGATCCTTGCCTCGCGATCCGTACTTGCTCTTCAAGTATCTCGCCCAAGAACTGAGGGCCGCTCCGTCTTTTTCACCGGGGGGAGGCCGTTCGGGCGAGCTCTCTCTCGATTTGAGTGCGTGTGAAGATCGACTTCGAGACAACTCCGAACCACCAGTGCCGGAGCCGTATCGAGCCGCAAGGTACGCTGAGGGTGACGCTGTCGTGGGTGACACCGGATCGTCCTGATCGTCGTCGTCTCCAGCACCGAAGCCGGTGTGGCTGCTCTTACTCCTAGCGAGACGGTTGCGGCGTTCTTTCAGGGCGAGGTATCTCGATCTAGCTGTTGGATATTTAGTCTCATCGTCCAAAGACGATGGTGGTTCTTCTTCTCTAGGTTTGCTTCCATATCTGTTACTAAATGAGGATCCAGCGCTGTACCTAGGTGCGGGCTCTTCTTCCGTCTGTGACGTTTGTCTCGTGCGGTATCGCGACTGCGTTGGTGTCTCTTTCGTCTTATTTTCGACGGCGTCATTACGGGCATTTGTACTACGCGCGAGAAGTGGACCAATGTCACTTCGAGCCATCGCCTGGCTCTCGGGCTTTCGTTGCGTTACAGGCTCCTCGTCACTCTCCTCGGAGGAGTCGGTTTCTTCCTCGGAGCTCGTGTCGGAATCTTCGTGAGCCGGCTCGGCGGGTGCCGGTGCGGGTGCGGGTCGCTGAGCACCGACAAAGCGGCTCTGGACCCGTTGCGCGCCACCGGCTGTACCGTTCGTCGCTGCCGGCGCCGTTCTCTCGTTGCCTGCGGAAGAGAAACGAGATCCAGGAGTTGTTGGAAGCGCGTTCGGGCTATACTTTGCTTTTAATTCTGCGATGCTTAAAATGGCACCTGTGTGTTTCACCGCCGAGCCGGAGCTTTCAGTAGACGCGCTAGATTCCGTGCTAGGTGCACGAGCTGCGGGACGGTGTGGTGCTGGTGCATCAGTGGCTGACGGTCTTCTTGCCGTTGTTACCGGCTTTTGTGGTGCAGGCGCATTTTTACGCTGATTTCGCTGTAGAGATCCAACAGATTCATCGGATTCACCATCACTGGACGCCTGAGAAATTACACGTAAATGGATATTGACACCAAAACGGTAGGTATTTTTTGTTGTTTTTGTGTTTGTGTATGTGTATATAAATGAGTTAGAAGTGTACGGAGTGTATTTTATGGAATGCCGTTAGTTATTGCGTTTTTTTTTTCTTGTTAGTATCGATGATTTCCCTAAATCTACGTTGTACTGCTGACTTAAGTTTTCATTCTCTATCTTCTTCCCAACTCACCTCCCGCGCCGGTGTAGGTGGTTTACGGTTTACTGCGTTGCGTTCTTCTTCTGCTGGACGAGCAGGTGCGCGTTCGGGTTCTTGTGATGAGGCTGCACCCTTATTCTGTCTTTTGAGACGTGTTATCTCATCGTCTTCGCTTTGTTGCCTCTGTGCTGGTGGCGGGCGGCGCTGAGGTTGTGGTGCGGGCTGAACTGGTTTAGGGGGAGGTGGAGGTTCTTTTTTTTCTTTCTTCTTACCGCTGTCAACATCTAATATCCTTTGCATGACACGCGGGCAATCGCTCAGACGGAAAATACCACTAAGAGGTCCTCTGGTAGCATCTTCAGTATCAGCAACCTTCTCTTTTTCTTTCTGCTGTTGCTCGGCCTTGGTGGCACGAGTGGTTTGTTCTGAATCAGAGTCATTGTCTAAGTGACTCTTGACAAAACGAGAACGGAACCTAGATCTAGTTGGCCTATGTTCAGATTCGTAACCGCTGTAATCATCAGCAGCGCCATAGTCCCTCGTATGCTTTTCAGGAGGTGGGGGGCGGCGCTCACCGAATTTACGACCACCCAAAATAGGTTCATCGTTTTCTTGCCAACCTTTAGCCTCTTCCTGTTGGCGGAACTGTGATGCTAAGCGGTGATCACTCTTAGACCTTGTGAGACCTTGGTTTTGCTGCATTCCTGAAGAATATGCGTTAGGTTGGGTGATGTTTAGCTCACCATAGCTAGCGACGTGCATGACCAGTTGATTCGGGTCATGTGTCATGATAAACCGTACTCTACGGTTATAATCACCGGCTTCGTAATCGAAGTTTCTTAGGAACTCGACTGTTTTCAGGAAGATTTCTTTAGTGTCTACTAATTCTGTATCTTCCCATTCCACATCGTCGTTCATATATTTATCGGCGAGATCACAATTACTTTGTATATTACTTAATTCTAACTCTAGGTTATCTTTCAAATTAGTGAGGTTTCTAAGTTCAGTTGCTAGGTAACGGTCAACTTCGTTTCTTAAGAAATCGGTTCTATCTTTCAGTGCCTTGGCTAGTCTTTTGTGAATTTCATCAACTTCTCCAGCTACCGCTCCGCAGTTTGTCTGAAGGTTTGTTGTGTTACGTTCAACTACTCCAAGGATGTCTTGAAGCCTGTTAAGGCCACGACGGATTTGGTTGTTAATTCTTGCAATTTCTCTACGTAAAACTTCCATGTGTGCTGACTTGCAGTCTTCGCAGACTTTCTTGTCGCAATGGGCACATGGTGCACAGTATGCTTTTTCTGAGCACACATTGCATCTTTCCATAACCTGCCCGGCTGTGGGATCTGGAAGTTCTCCAGCAATATTGGCATGAAGCTCCAAAAATCTCTGGAGAGTGACGTTTGTTGGGAATCCCTGGACTCCTTGGTATGGGATTCGGTGCTCAGCACGGCATTCTGGACATTTGACCTGTAAAAGAGTGTAATTTAAGTTTGGATTCTAAGTGATTATCTAAAGAAAAACGCATGCATTATAAATCATATTGACATGCAAACAAAAGCATACATTTTACCTCCAACCCGGATTGGGTAACGTCCCTCAAGATTGCAGTATCATACAAAAAAGCGGTAGATTAGTAAAATTACACAGTTGTTAAACTAATTCCTACTTTTGGGCTCTCCAAAGGTTTTGAGGGAGCAAATCTTCTAATTACGTAATTTTTAATCAAGATTTTGTTCATACCTGTCGTCTGACGTAGTCGACAAGGCCGTCCATGCACGGCTCCATGCAAAAGCTGTGCTGGCATGGCAACAGCTTCGGATTTCTGTACCGGTCTAGGCAGACGCAGCACGTCAGCAATGACTCGAACTGCTCCATAGTTGCTCAGTGCTGATTACGTACCTGATGAAGAAAATTTTAAATGAGAACTATAGTCTGCATTAAATGAGAGATACAGTCTACGCTACGAAGGAATTCCTATTCAATTCATATATTCGCAAATATGTATATCGCAATTTTGGTAAATGAACTTCTTTCTTTTGGTAAATGGGTGGTAATGTGTATTTTGTAGGACCGCAAAGGAATAAATGGTTCTGAGTAAAAAGGCTGTTAATGATAACAAAAATTACAAAGACAGTAGTGAAAGGTTCGATATAAATTAGAGGTAAAATTACGAAGAAAAATGTTATAATATACCTAACAAAGTGAACATTTCATATAAAAATTAGGAGCCGTTTTTGCTACAACCAATAAAGTGGTAAACAACTTGGTCCCATACAATATTAGCCCTATAATAGTGAAACCATACAATATTCTCAATATACTGCACAAAGAATATTTCATAAAACATATTGCGATACTAACAGGACAGAAACTCGATATCGAGATATTGAAAACCTAAACGACTGCTAATGTGTTTTTGAAATATCTATACCTATATCATTTATCAATGGCTTCCAAAAATGAGGGAAAACATCGTGAGAAAACCTACACGTTCATAATGGAGTCTAATGTATCTGGAAGGTGGGTAATGCTTCGAAAATGGTGTCAGTAAGTGAACTATGTACTGAGCTTTTATCTATTGATATTACTTGAAACAATGTGAAACATAGTTGGGTGTTTAGAAATGTGTTATACAATCTTTGTTGTATTTGTGACGTCGTTAGAAACGTCAAACTCCGGCTCTCCTACCAGAGGCCTCAGACACCCACATAAATGATGTATTAGACTATTTTTAATTTAAATTGCAGGAAATCGATTAACTATCCTAAAATACCAGTCATTTCCCGTCGATGCTCGCACTTCATAAAGCTCTGATCGTGATCTAAAACTGAAATCTTGAGCCGGAAAGATTTCGATGAGATTTGCATTAATACACGATTTGGCGACGAGGACAAAGATCCAATATTGATCAAAGACGTATTTCTTCAGGTGAATTTTGTTTTAAAATTCAGAGAGCGCAAATGGCATTGAACGCTCGGAATATACAAAGGGCTATAAGGAAGAGTCTAAGTCAGTAGGAAGTAAGAATGAAGACGTTGACTAAACTCGAGCTAATATTTGCCAAGATTTTTCTCCGAAATAACCTTTCCGAGTGAAACGACCTTCACTAATATATAATTTTACGGCACCAAATACCGTAGTTATAGTTATGGACGAAGCTGGGAAGTTAAATTTGGTGTTCGCACAAGGCACATCCTCTGAGATCCGGCTGATGTTATAAATAGAACCGTTTGGTATTTCACGCGCCTGTTTGACTGGACGCTAAGTCGCAGATGCGCCAAATGATTTTCGATCTTATGGTAAAAGTAATAGAACAGGTATCACATGGTACTTACATTTAATCTGATATTTTAGCGGTTACATGCGGAGTTATTAGTGGGAATAGTGATATTGAATCTTATGGCATTGGCGTTAGAGTAGATTTTGGTATGTGTGACAAGTTTCGTCAAATCATTTTGGCAATTTCGTACAAATGTAGTCAAGTGTAAAACTAGTAATTTTGAGTCTTGTGACACGAATCATAGAGTTTTATTTACATAAGTAGGTGTATTTACACAGTATAGTCAAAACTTTCAGCTGAGTATCCTTGGTTATAATTGTCACGCAATTCAGAACTTTTCCCCAATACGTTTAAAGTGGAATTTGAAATGAAAACCAATAAGTTTCGGCAAACGATGAAAGTTTAGAATTTATAGAATTTTAAAACAGCTTACTCTGCTTTAATCAGAAACTAAAGTTGAGACAATAATGATTTTAGCTTTTCTACTTGTTTTTGTGTCAGCATAAACTGTGTTATAATTTTAAGTAATTTGTGACACGGTAAATAATTGAACTAGTCAGTAGATAACTACTTATTTTGCTATTCTAGCTTATTTATAGGAAGACGACTGCAGGATCATTTTAGTATTCTTACTTGTAGGAGATGTCAGTACCCAAATTGTTAAGAAATTTTATATTACGGTAATTTTGGGATTTGCCTTATATCAGAAGCTTCTCAATACTACCATTTAAATACTTCAACAGACAATACAGGTAAAACTTGGCATATAATCTAAAATCTAGAAAGTAGTCTCCTTAGCAACAATAATTGTTATCTTAGTGTTAGGTAATTAGTTTGAATGTGTCGATGGTCGAGTTGGCTAGGCAATCTGTTTCTGAGTCATTACGTGTCGTAACTCTAGGAAACTGGGTTATTTGTGTAAAGTGACAAAGTCTTAGTATAGCAGATGATTCTTTTTTAAGGGCTTCTGTCATTGTGTTGGAAGAATCATGTGCCTACGTCTTTTTTCTAAAATTGTTAATTTTTATTTTCTGACGAAGTTCGAGCGTTGCTTTCGATGATAAAACACAAATGGTCTTACTAGAGAAAAATAAACGTTCAACACGTGTTCCAGAAAAAAATGTATGGAGAATTTTCGTTAAACACGTGACTAACGTCTGTTTAACTGTTCTGGAGTAAGACCATAATTGATTTATCATTATTGTGTTAAGTAATTAAAACAAACTTGCTCCCTATGATCGCTATCATAACCATCATTGGCGTTCCACAGCTTTGCTACTAAATATTTGAACTGTATGCGGATCCCTATACAAAAAAATGTTAGAACCACTTTGAATATAACCAATATCATTTCTTATGAATCAAAACTATTTACAACCGCCCAAACTCTGACGTCATAGATTACGCATTTTATATCAATTTTAATAAACATTTTCTTCACGCCTATTTCTACTGGATCCACCGTTTCTTCAATGACGATATAGATATATTTAGAATACACCACGTCATGATCTACGTCACAGAGCAATTAGAATATGTTTCTGACGTACAGGCTACATCACCGACTAAAATGTTTGGAGATTTCGTCCAATTCTGTCTTTTATCTTCGTTTTAGGAGACTGATTTGTCAAAATTAATATTTTCTTGTCTGTGTTTTTGTAGATATTAAAAATATGCATAGTAAGTTCGTTTGTTTGTATAAAGAAATCTTACTTGAATCGTGGTTCAGTATCCCAATTTTATTTGAGGTCGCTGCTGCATGTTTTCTCCTTCCATACTGGCTGCCTTTATCTCTCAAGTATGTACAATTGGTGTATTGAATATTTTGATAATTACTTTTTCTATCTGTTCCTATTTTTTTTAATTCTTGTTTTTATAGTAAAAAAATTTAATCTTCTCAATCTGCTACTGATTAAGATTTTTAATGCAAAAATTGTTATATTTCAAGAATAACAAGAGGAATGTCGCGAGACCGAACCAGTTTTAAAATATTGTCGGATTTGCCAAGAATAATAGCTATGATTATTTCATAATTTGTGAAAATGATGTTATTTCTGCTCTTTGCTAGTTACGATTTGTCAGCAAAATGTTTTGATTGATAGAATGGATATTTCATATTATTTCTCAAGTTTTAGTTATGCTTGGATTGCAAAAATATTATTTGTACCTAAAATATGCATTGAAAATCTTTTATGGTAATAGATTTTGGACATTGCTTTTCAGTGTTCACATTTGGTTTGTGTACAAAAATATTCATATTAAACTTTTGTATTTTGAGACAATCTACATATGTTCTGTTTTTAACAGATGTTAGAAAGAACATATTTTAGTACTCACATTTGCCTACCACTAAAGCTTTACAAATAGTCCAAAATACGCATATTTTTCGTGTCCCACCTTATATATTCTTAAGATAAACAAGTCGTTTAAACTAAGAAAAAGTAGATAAAATCCGATGTTTTGCTTCAGCTCTAATAAATTAATTTCCATCGCGTGGGATGTTATTTATACTCGTTATATCTTCCCTTGTAGGCGCGTAATGTAGCCGTCATTATTATTTTTAGTTGTTTTGGCAGACGGTTTATATTTTTTGTTACTTTTCATTGAACAGTTTGAATCACTTTTCTACGTATTTGGCTTGTACACAAAGAAAGCTTTTGTGCGTATGTTGCGTTTCTTGGGACGTGTGTATCTTTATGTTTTTAGTTGGTTCCGCGTGTGTGCATTGAAAGAGTTTTATGTCGTTTTATTTATTGAGTTTGAACACGTTATAAGAATTGCCTTAATTAACTAACTGAAACGTTTTAGAGAAGTGTCTTATTGCGTTTATAGCTTGAATTTTATTTGGTTACTAAGTAAATCAATATATTACAAATCGGCGGTTTCAAGTTTTAGGAAAGACTAAATTAATAAAATGTTTTTCTAGTCAGAAATCATAGCGTTAACTTTTGTAAGTTTGTAAAGTTATGTTCCCAGTACTTCATGTTAACTAATTTATTTAATGATTTTTGTAAGCCAAACTGCCGTTTAATATTTTCTTAACATTAATGGATTTTACTTTTATAAGCAAACTGTTAGTGTTTTGAATTATTCATGATAATGGTTTCGAACGTCTGACTGTAGTCTTGCTCAGAGACTGAATCATTGTCGAGTCATTTCCTTTGCGTTTCCCAATTTTTTTTTAATCTGTATAGGTATTAGTTTACTTGAAAATAAAAATCTATGTCAAAAGGGATGTAACTCTTCCTAAAATCATCATTCCAATAACCGATCAATTTTTTTACAAATACGTTCTGTGACATTCAATAGTGATAAAGGGATGGGCCAATGCATTATCGATACTTTCATTCCTCTTTCGCTGGAAAAATGATCGCACTAAAACGTCGCAATGTGGCCTCACAGAGAGAAACCGGGGGTTATTTTTTAAGCGTTCCAATCGGTGTCAGGCGAAGTATATCGAATTCAGTTGAGTCAGTAAAAATAACGTCTGGGACTTAGGATCGCGTTACGTTTTCCTATCTTAGAATGTAGGTGGTTTCACTAATTTATAGTTGTCCGTCACTTTTATGTAAATATTTATCTTGGACCTTTGTTATTGTTTGTAAAAGTGTTGCTCAGATATTTTTTTTTCAAGGTTAGATCATACAGTTTCATTTTAGAGATGAGACACGCCGTTTTAGAAATTCTATCGATAGAAATTTTGTAAACTTAAACATGATAATTGCAATACACACAACTGTCAGTTTAGCCCAAAATATTACGCCATAAAGTTACTATTTTATTAACAGAGACCAAACATAGTGTGAGGATAATCTTAGTTTGTTAAATAATGCACAAAATGACGTAGATACAACACGTGTGGGATATGCGTCTTGTTGTGACGTCATGCAGGTATATCGATTATTTTTGACAGTGACAGGTGAGAAAGAGAAACGCAGTAAGTTGGATAAAATTGTAAATGGAAATTAAATATAAGTATATAGTTAATAAGAAGGTTTAAATTAAAAACATATGGTGTTGAAAAATGCGTGTGCCATTTAGTAAGTTACGTGTCACCCAAGAAAGGCAGATTCTTTGTTACCAAAAAAAACTTTGTGTAAATACAAAGCATGTAAAAACATTTATTTAAAAACAAAGCGGGTACTTACAGCAAAATTATAGGCACATAAAACACTGGGGAAATCCAATCACACAGGGGTTATTGGGTACAATGAATTAGGTTTATTTGTCACACTTTACTTGTCATATTGTAGCAGCTTGAAGCACTATGCAGGTTTTTGTACGACTAGACTTTTTATCACAGGCTTAGGTGTGCTTCCTAGCACTCACTAGTTGGAACTGAAGGGAACTCGATACCTCGTGCGCGGGACTTTATTTTGGGACGTTCGGTGCGCGTGCGCCGTTCAAAATTTATTTTCCTCCCGTCACAGTTTACTTTTGGTCGTCGAAAGGTCATTGGACAGGTTGGAGATGATTGTTTTTAACTAACATATGGTTTAGTTATTTTGTTTTGTTTAACTAATAGACTTCATTAGTTAAATCATTTAAATTATTGTCAAAAACAAACAATTTTGAAAATTCATTCATATCTTCAACAATGTCTGGTAATGAGTTTGTTGACATTTTAAATGAATGTAAATAACAAAACAATGGATGCATTCTACATTCCCAGACAGTTTAAACTTTGCATGACTGAAACTCTCTAGTTTGAAAACTTAATAATCTGGTAACTAAAGATAAACGAAGCATTTACCAAGTAAATAATGAATGAACTAAGTTTCAAATAAAGTAGATTATTAATATTACTGAAAATGTTTTTTTTGCGGAAAACAAGCACATAATTAAAATGTCGCTTTGCAATTGAAGAATAATTAACTAAATAAAAGTATCTACTTTATTTTGTGGTATTTTGATTTTGTTTAGTAGGTATACAGAAACAAGACATACAGGCCAACATAATATTATATATGTATTACTAAATCATTTTTACTCAACTTCAGGGAAATGCATCGATTTTAGGTTATTTACGGAATTCCTCTTTTATTTACAAACCGAATACCGAACATGCGGAATCCGCGTGTGTTTTTGCTAAAAATGTTGATGATCGCTTGTAAAAACATGTATTAATATGTAGATGTCTAGGAAATACATAGCCGTGACTTGCACTTGACCGATTTACTAAAAGTGGGCGGACTTAATTTATGCTGCACACGTTTCTTAAGCTTTTTGGCTTCCAGTGTAAACGCAACGTCATTACACTGCAAGCCATCAATTGCATGTACCTATTGCATCTTTCGGTAGATAAATATCTAAGTCTCAACAAAGATTATTTTTAACTGACTTACCAAAAGGAGAGAATTTTTATTTCAATAAGATCAGCAACAGTGTTAGAAGTAACAGATTAAGTAATCTCAATTTGTACTTCTTACTAATGTCATCTGAATTGGTATGACAATGTAAAAGCATTACTTTTGAGTTTTTGCAGTATTGTTTAATTCATCAAATAACTATGCTAATACGAAGATGGCTGATAGTGACTGAGCAAGAATTACAATCAGATACGAAAAATATCAGAGCTGTAGGTATAGTTATTTTAGGATGGGTAACTTACTATACACGCCCATTAAATTTTACCTTTGAGCGCTCCAATCATTTATGTAAGTGTTAAAATTTGATTCTTAGTAAGTGAATTATGTATCAATTCTTTATGAGAAATAAAGTTGATCTTATACCAAATCCTATTAACTCAAATCTTTCTACATCATCATCATCATCTCAGCTATAGGACGTCCACTGCTGAACATAGGCCTCCCCCTTAGATCTCCACAGATACCTGTTGGAGGCGATCTTTCTACATACATGCACAAAAATAATAATCATGGCACAAATTGCAACTAGCAAAATACCTTCACATTTCATCGTCCGTCTACACAAAGCAACATCATGCTTTGATTCAATTCGTCCTTTCCTTGTTTACACGCAACAAGTTATTTTCAGATGCAAGCGATTTATTTCAGTAAACAAAGCGGTTTTGGCCTTTCTTGTTTATTGTTTGACCGCTAATAAGATTAGCTGGTGTGCGACCTTTGAGAGAATTTTGGCAATAGAGTGTAGAAATACTTTCTTTGACCCGTGTGAGAAAAAATATGTTGTAGATTTTTCGACATGGACAAATGTTGTGTTTTTTAACTTCTTGGTGTTTTGAAGCTGGAATTAATAGATGTTGACAAAAATGTTTCATAAGTTTATTGTCACAAATCTTTCTGTTTTTAGGTTGGATTGTACGTCTGTATAATGACTATTAATGGCTCCCAAAAGAGATGGTAAGGATACACGAACACTAGAATTTGGATACATGGATCATGTCCAAGATGAAATTAAAAATTATTTAAGAAATATACTATTAAAGAAAACCTAAAAGCCTACTTCTATTTTAAAACCTTGTTCATCTCTAATCCCAATTGAGTATTATTCATTATTTAGCCTACAATTTTTTTGTCTGACCCATTCTAAGATGTCTTTGCAATAAAGTTCATATTAACTTCGGAATCACAAATAGGGACATCCATACATTTTTCGATAAAACCCGACAAATTTCTTCGTCGCAAATTTTCGCTGGTTTCAATGAGAGCACGTTCTGAAATCTAGGTGTATTTTGCTTGGCTAATTTTGAAATGTTCCATGTGTTACTCTTCCACTTGCTTGGCCTGGATAAGATAGGATGTATTTCGTCTATAGAATTGTATGACATTATTTTATTTGTATTTATTGTAAGGTAAATCGTAGGTAGATGTTTTAAAACAATATAAAATAGATTGTTACAGCTTGTTGTTTTAACTTCGTTAACTGTAGATTAATTCGATACCTGTATGGTTTTTTTTATTTGTGTAGCCCATATTTCAGGAATTTCTTTTTTTTTTATTTTGCAGTTCCGACAGAGTTAATAGAACAGCTTTTATCCGTATTATCTAATTTAAGATGTTAATTTCTTTTAAAAGAGACCTTTACCCAATATTACTCATTAATTCCATTATCTATAACAATATTAACAATATAGTAGGTACATTTTTCAATGGTTAAAACTTAGATTTACCTAGGTACTTAGTATCCAATTGGCAATTATTCTTTGGCAGATAAAGACAGATTAAATAGTAATTGTTCTAAGGCTAAGATACACCAAGGTGATTGATAGATTAATCCAATTTATATTAAACGTATCTATCATCATCTAAATTTATTAAATTACGAGTATTAGAAGCAAGACTATTAGAAGAAATAATATATTAGGCTATTCACACTGTTTCTTTTACTCGGATAGGTTCACACATAAACAGTACCACAAAAAGCCAAATATTAAATCTACTATGTTTTGCAGTAGTATTGTTTATGATCAACTCATATTTTATCTTATATTACTTTTTTATCAATCTTTAAGTCTCTCACGTTATAGAGACGTCAAACCAAAATAAAACCTTTTAAATATTTCCTGATTTTATATTTAACTATTTTGGATATAGGTGGACAACACAAAACTGATATATGTAATTTTCAATCACTAATAAAAATTAAAACAAAAGAAAATATTTCAAGATCACGAATGAAAATGGATGACCTTCCAATACCTAACGAAAAACTATATATTCTGAAATACAGAAATATTGGTACCTAGATCATCATTTAATATTAGTGAGGATTATAACAATTTCTCACTAGAAGCAATCAAATAATGATGAGCTTGCCTATTATTAATCACTTTGGTTGTAACCTGAATGACCGAATACATTAGGTCAGTGACCCTTAGATTGATTGCGCCTGTCTATCTTTCGTGTGCGTCTTTAAGAGTGAATGGGAGTTCTCATCTATTCTGTATTCTATACATGAAATTACTATATACATACAATATAACGTATCCCCGTCTGTTTATTTGTTTGTGATAAACTCAAAAATAACTGAACGTTTTTGTTGTGACGTTAACTAACTTATAGAATGATAATTCATAAACGAGATTTAAGTATTTTTTTATAATTTATGCATAAAGTGGGCGTAAGTCGAGTTCGGGCAAATTAGTAAAAAGGCTAGGCAAATGATGATGCTCGTACAAATTGAAGTTAGGCAGGGATACAAAAAAAAATATTTATTACGAAAATCAAAGGGTAAAACAATTACATGAATTATGTTATAGTGGTTTAGCAAATTAAATTAAAATGTTGGCCAAAGTCATGGGCTAAGTGTTAGTTAATACATATATTCTGTGTATGCGTTTAATTAAATAGCTTTACATGTTTGTTTCAGTGTAAAATATTCGATTTCATTGCAGTCTTAGTGAAGGTTTAATAATGATTAAAGTCGTATTAACGAGGTTATATTATTTGAGAATGCATTGTATTTCAAGTCTTTGTATGTTTGTTTATATTAATTATTTTTTTCTAATAAATATACTGTACATTGGATATTTATCTTTCTTTCAAAATTCTGTCATGGTAATCTTAAAATAACCCAAAATATTCTAGTCGTAATACCTATAATTAAAAAAATATTTTTTTTTTTATATTGTAAGTTAATCTGTTTCTTTCAGTTTATGTTGAATCAAAGACTTTTATATTTTAAGAGGTCCTAAAGTTTACGATCGTTGTAAACCATTATGGGCAGGAAATGTTATGTAAACAATAAAAGAAAACCACACCATAAAGCTAATTAAGAGGCCATTAACTTATGTTGGGTTACAGAAATATTGTGAAAACTGTGGTTTTTCACGTTTTCTTGTATTTAATGGTCTTAATGGTAGGATTGTCGCAGACATTAAGATGTTGGTCTTCATTATGAAGGACTTGAATCGAAATAACCATATTCCTCACAGTTTTCCTTAGGAAAATACCTTTTCACGCCAGTTAAAAAGTAAATATGTCCTTTGTCTGCTATTTTAACTATCTGTGTGTCTGTGCAACTTTCCCGATTGCAACGGATGAACTGTTCCAAACAGTAACTTGCTTTCGCATTCATAAAATTGTAAGAATAGATGTGAACATAACGTACAACGCCATCAGAATTTGAGTTTAAATTGAAAGCTTCTACTTTAAAATTCAGTACTTACGTTTAAATAGATATTTATTAAATTAAATAATTTATCATTGTAAAACTTTTCACACACCTACCAAGTTACAAACACATCAAATTTGTATCGAGGTGTGCAATCTCGAGCAAATAACTTTCAGATCTAAATATAAACCGATCGGCTGTCCGTCTTGTACGCTACAAATGCCAATGACTTCATTAGAATATATAAATAGAGGCCGGTTGTGCCAAAATTACAATGCAATGGTATTCCACTCTTTGAAGTCGAGTAGATATTGTGTGAAGTAATTGCGGGGTCATTTTTACCCTGTGAGTAATCGGAAGATGTGTTTGGATCTTCCTAGTAAAGGTTGTTGTAACGCCAAAGCTACCTAGAAGCTAGTTTAATTCTTGCTTATGTCCACGGCTTTGCCCGAGGGAACTACTAAACGCATCCAGATAAAAAGTAGCCTATCTGTGATTTAGGCGTATTAAGCTGTTACTGCCGAGTCTCATCATGTTCCGAATAAGTGGTTTTTGAGTGAAAAAAATACAAATATTTTACATATTCTGACTCGCACGAACATTCACCTTTATAATGTAAGTGTAAGGTGATTTCAGTGTTTTAGAAAACAATGCTTCGGAACAGTGCTGAAAAAATATTTATTCCGAATTCAGAGGCACCTGAAAATTCACGAATAGCTGAAGACAAATGTTGCGCATTTCGCAAAGTCACTGAAAACATCGAAACGTTGAATTGTAAATTCAGAATACAGATTTAGGTGACAATGCGAAGGTAATGTGTGACTATGTGAGTAATTTCGATACTAAAGTGTGAAACAAAACATTTTGTTGTATGTGGGTAATATTTTTAACAGTTTCCATATGATAATGTGACGTACCTATATAACAGTATAATATCCTTGTAATAACTAGAAGTAAATAAATATATTTACATCTAAACTACTAATTACAGTAGCATTAGAATTACAAACAAGTTGCTTTTTTACCGAGTGTGCGAAGTAGGTGCTACGGGATGGGAGTGAAAACCCGTGATTCTTTTCATTTCAATTGTATAGCTGTCATTTGACGGTTGACTAATCTATTTTTAATACAGTCTGTAAGTGAGATTTATTATCAAATAAATTATATATTGCTATGAGTTCTGGCAGCTATAAGTAGACATTTTGGTACGTGTAGAATTTTAATAAAGATTGATATGTTTCTATGGTTGATTTGAAATCATCCATCGATTGCATGTCTTGCAGACACTAACTTATATATGTAGTAGATAATATTCAGTATCAATCATGTAAATGTACCCTTCCGAAGTATACCGTCGGTCGCTTCTATTAATTTGTCGCATAACTAAACAGTGCCATACATTCCTACACTGTAAACTGTAAGGTACAGCCGCAGCGTTCATGCGGTAGTTTGAAAGGGTACCTTAAGTCTTACTACTACTGACTTATAATAATCATTATCATCAAACATTAAATCACAGATAGGTAGCCCATGTCCGCCCATTTCTTCCATCATTCCAATCTCAACCTTATAACGTGTTACAAAATAACCCGACCCGTTCTGTTGACGCTATCGACTGAAGACTTCAAGTTGAAGGCATCTGGTATATATCATATCATTGATTAGCAACACAGTTTACTATTATACAAAGGCAAGTGCAATCCGAAATCTAGGACTGTGTTTCATCAACAGTTGCATATTCAGCTTTATTATAATAATTCTGTTAGTGGTTAAGGGTTAGTCCATTGCATATTTCATTGTACCTCTAGAAGTAGGTACTCTATTGCATTTTACATTTAACATCCGCGTTTCACCCGCGTCTCTTATGAAATACTTCGCGCACCCGGATCAAAACTAGTCTTTGACGATGCGTAAGCTATCTTAGAGGGAAAGAATTTTTAGATTGGCCCAATAGCTCTTGAGCATTTCAGCAAATAAACTCTTTAGCGTTACAATATTAGCCCCAGAGTTCGGAAACTCCTTTAGATATAAATAAACTACAAAGGTTACAAATTACGTAAATATACTGAAACCTACACAATTCCGCAAAGAAATTATATTTATAGTAACAATCAAAACCTAATTTATTCGAAAGACCCACAAAGGTCTTCTTAAGAAAGCCATAAAACGAACACTCCAAACAATTTCTTCTAACGACCACAAATTATGTTAATTAGCTACAAAAAAAACATTATAAGGGCTATAAGGAGAGTTTTTGAGTTATAGACAAACATACAGAATTAAGGGAACAGACGCAGTGATTTTTAGGGTTCCGTACCCAAAGGGTAAGACGGGACCCTATTGTTTTCGCTCCTCTGTCCGTCCGTCCATCTGTCACCAGGCTGTATCTCATGAACCGTGATAGTTAGAGTGATGAAATTTTCACAGATGATGTATTTCTGTGGCAGCTATAACAAAATACTGAAAACTAGAATTAAATAAATATTTTGGGGGACTCCCATACAACAAACGTGATTTTTTTGTCCGTTTTATAATAATAATGGTACCCCCTTCGTGCGCGAGTCCGACTCGCACTTGGCCGGTTTTTATAAACAATGGCTAGATAGGGAGCAGTTGAAGAAATTAATTTTTCTTTCTCACCCTCCGCGGGCTTCCCACCCCTGACATTAAGGTGAGAAGTATGTTCCTGACGGACCATATTTTTATTGGTACTACTTTATTTCAATTATATCTATAGTACTTTTGCTAGAATAAAAATAAAGTATGAATGTCGCACTAACTCTTAATAGTATTATTTTCTTCTATTGAATAAGTCATTACAATTTTAATGTAAATCTGAGCGACGCAGCTGTAATCTGAATTATATTATAAAAAAGTACATAGTGTACACGAATATTAAAATGTTTGAAAGAAAACATATATTTAATGCGATAAATCACATTTTATATTACCAATTTAATATTTTCAAACAATACAAATTACATTAATAATACGCAAAACAAATCTAAAAATACGTCATAAAACTTTTTCACAAACCGAATTTATTACTTCAAGTACAGCGACATTGTCCAAGATCTCCGTTTTACAGCTCAAACGTTTACCAGCAGCAAAATAGAAAATAAAAACAAGAGAAAACCCTCCATTCTTATGCATTGACATCTTTCAATTTAAAGAGAAGCGTTTCAGATTTTTCTTTATTAGAAAAAAACGTGGTAAATGGTAAATTGCGAATTGGAAACAGACCTGAGAGAGTCTTTGTTCAATTCTTGTGAGAAAATGGAATTGCCGCTAAGGTTTGTAAATGAGGCAACGGCGTTGTCTGCATTTCGGAGATGAGAGTAGACGCTTTTTTAGACTTCAAAGTACTTGATGTTACAGTACTTCGTTTAGAGATTTTGCAAGGTGGCTATGAAATATATAGGTACTCGTGTTTGAACTGATTTTGTGCGATAAGCAGTTTTTTTGGACCTTTAATTTTATTCAGTAATTTACGTTTAGCTACCAGGACAACAAAAACAGAAGAAGTGTCTTTTTATACTGAAAAATTCAATTAGAATTTAGAAATACATAGACTCTCATTTTCTCCTGTAACAAGAAACAATATTTATATGTCGGCGCGTTTATAACATTAAAATTATGAGCGGGTAACCCCGAATAGAGTAGTAAGTGTCACGACGAGTAATGGCAGCGGTCATTCTGGTGACAGGTGCCAACTGAAGTGCGCACATACTTACCTATTGGCTCGAAATCTCATTCCATCTTACTGATTGTGTGCGATTGTGAATAAAATGGTGAGGAAAGCAAATAATGGAACATTGGACTATACAAGCGTGCCTTTATTTTTGAATTCCGGTAGTTGCGACGCAACCGATGGAAGGTGACAGCCAGAACCGCCGCGAGGCTCCTTCTGACGATCCCACATATATTTATCAACTCTGCTGCACGAGGAATACAGTCCGAATTTCAATAAACACAAAAGCAAGGTCAGCAAATACACAACAATACGTCAACCACAGACAGAATCACTCTCAACCAGTGCAAAAGTAAATGACAATAAAAGAACAGTTATTTCCATCACGCAAATATTTTCACGGAACTACCATAAAATACCGAAAAACCCGTTCTTTATTTCGGTATAACCATGAAAAACACAACGATGAAACAAATCCCGAATCCCGAATTAAATCGGGGACGAGTATGAAATTCTTTTGGTAGCGAAGCTTCCCCATCTATCACTGTGGGCATAAAAAAGGGGTGAAACTGGTATTTCGGAATGCTAAAGTTCATTGCGATATTGTCACCGTAAGTAATTCGGGGTTTTTTATGTACCAAGTTCTGCTGTATCAGGTTCTTTTTTCGGAACAGTTATTTTTTCGGAACAGGTTATTTTTACGGAATAGGGATGTGCTACTTGTTATTCCATAAGTTGTGATTCGGGAAAAATGGAATTTAGGGGGGATTAAAGCAAGGAGGATTTATTTCATTTCTTGATGTAAAGTGGGCTGTTTTTGTGGGCGGTTGCTGCTTTTGTAGCACTTGTTGATTTGCAAGGAAGAAACTTATAACATATCTCTTATGCAACAACTGAATATATCCTACCGCTTCTTTTTTCGAATCTGTTTGTCTTTCATGAACAGTATTTTATCTTATGAAACGATTAAATTATTTGTTTAAAAAACTTTAATCGTGATTTATTGGAATATGGAAGCTACTTTTGGAATGGGCAACTAGAATCAAACTTATTTATAATTTTGACGTTCATAAGTGCTTGTAAAGGCCTACATGAAATAAATGATTTGATTTGATATTTTATCTTTATCTTTACATTTTAGACAGCCCTTAACAAATAAATGAATCTTAGAATTTTATATGTCCTACAGTATGAATATTTCTTTCTGCAACATCTGTAGCGTCTGCACATCTGTATTTTTATGAATATCATAAACATTGTCCCTATAAATTTATAAGATCCGTCACCAATAAAATAAGCTACCTAAATACAAAAACACAAACAGCGCAAGGTAAATAACTAGCTTATAAAAAATAAACAAGGCCCAAAATAAATAATAAACACCTTTTCCGAGGAAAAATTGGAACCCATGATTCAAGATAAAGTTAAATCTGAAAAGGTTTGTTATGACGTAACAATTTTAGAAGAGTTACTTCTAATTACTACTTATGGGTTTCAATCAGTTCAGAATTTCTTCGTCTACAAAATACTATTAGTTGTTTAGAGTTTAGAAACTCCACTTTGCTCCGATATTTGGTGGCTATTGCAATTATTTTCCAAATCATCTCAAGTCTAGTTAATTCTCAGTTTCTTACATGTGTACCTGCCAGAAAGATGTATTGATTGTCAAAATTATATATCTATAGGGCTCTATTTTCAAAAAATCGATCAAGGTCCACCAAGCCTTCTAAAAGAAAAAGATTTTAAGGACTATAAGAAATTAAAACAACGCCAACTTCTCGAAACCATATATTTTTTATCAATTTTACAAATAAGGCCTTTGTTTTCACTACATTAAAATAGGTTTCCCAACTAATTGTCACCTTGAAAGTCTCATGCGTTTCACACGATATGGTAGCAATACGTAACAAAATAAATAAATAAAACTAAAGGAACTATGGTCTGATATGGCGATATGATTAATGTGAACCATGGGCAATGCCGTAGCGTAAGTAATTCAAGATTTGTGTTTATCGGGGTTAATTAGGTAGGTGTTTAATGGCCTGGTTTATTATGGGGCTAATTGTTTTTATATTTTAATAAGAATAACCGTAAATATAAAAAGTAACTTATTAAGACTTTTTTAACATTAAATGAAATAATACACATGACAATGACATTGTTACCCGACATCAAAAGGTTGAGTGTAGAGAATATATAAAAATAAATATTTTTATTAAAATCTAGACCATGAAGCTTTAGAATTTGGACGCACACAATCACCTCAAACATTGTTTTCCAAATAATGTTTAAATCTACCAAAATAACACTACTGTAATAAACATAATGACTATACGGAAGCATAAAGTCACAATTCGTTTAAAAATCCTCGTAAAACTGAATTGTACAGTCAAAAGCAAAACAAACTGCAAATTAAATGTAATAACTAGCTACAGTCGAGCACAGTATTTTGTAGTGAATTTATTATTGCCACACACTATAATCGCCAAGTAAATAAAGGTCGCAAGCGCATTAAAAGCATTAAACTACGGAACCTATTTAATTTAGAGCTTACTTACAAGTTACAATTGAAATTAAGAACGACAAATTGTACTGAACTATAGTAGGTTTATTTATGTAAGGAAAGTGGTTTGTTTGAAGTTTCTGCAAATAATTTAGAGTCAAATATTTTGAAACGAGTATACGCGCATTGCTTTAAAGAAATCATAACCAATTGAGATACAGGGAACTTTGCAATAGAATAATAGAAGATTTTTTTCTATGGGTATGTGAAGTTGTTACATTGTGCGCGAGTGAAACCACGAGGACCATATACTATAGGCCCACTAAAGAGGTAATGCGTGCAAACCAGGTATAGCTCTCAGGTATATTATTGTACCAGGATTATATTATTATGTATTTTCCTTGTCTCTTTGCTTTACTACACCATTGGGAAGAAAATTACGAGCGTCGTTCTTACAAAGGCACTTATCGGAATAATTCCATATTCCATCCACGCACTTTCCGGATTGCATAATGTCTTATGGGATCGAAAATACAATTGTAAATAATAAAGCAGTATCTTTTGCAAGATCCAGATTCTTTATCTATCGTATAATAAATGTTAACCATTTTCCTTTTTTTAAGGAACATATTTTTTGGATGAACCCATCTACTGAAGTGTAGTCTTTCTTAAATTTGTAGTTTTATATTCAATTCTACATGCATTAATTTCGTCCAGAACATCAGTACTATTTTTATACTGTAAGGTACCCATAACTTTAAAATAAATCCAGTTTCATCTTCATAATCAGACTCGATGTCATATTGATAAATGATAATGAAGTCATATCACAAAATCTTCACGTCAACAATAGCAAAAAGGAAGAAGAAACAAAAGTCTATCAACACAAAGCTAATACAAACTGAAACCAATGCTACATACACACAGAAAAGTAATTAAAGAACCCAACTTAGTGTTACTTGAACAAAATCAACAGAAGAATTCAAACACCAGCGAACGATACATGAATGCATAATAACCATTACGTGGAATCCATGGAGAACAAAATGACTATCGGAGATGTCATAACGGAAAATTTCCTAAGAAAGTAGCGCGACAAAATGCGAGGGTTCGAGGTGACGAGAAACATTACTAGCTCTCAACTAATCAATCAAGACCAATCTTTGACAGATTTGTTTTGATTTAACAAGTAACCCGAACGTCTCGTTAGTTCTAGTAACTGATCAAGTGTACCGTACGTTGCTTGACCTACAATAAAGCGCGTGATGTACCTACCCGCTTTATGGCATCTCCGCTCATCTTTCGTTACTCGTGGTATATTCATTCTTGTTACTGAAAGAGAAGTTCTCTGTTCACACAAAAGTTTTGTTCGAACCACAAAGGAGTCGCGATGTATGGTGATTACTAGACTCGTGTTAACGAAATTTTACTTTTGTGCGTTGGGAAGTTCATATTTTGTCGCTTTCTTTACCTGTCGGAAATGAATTTCTGAATTATTTATGGGAAAATTATGACATTTGACTGGTAATGCAAAGTCAACAGTGGCGAACATCGGATAAATAAAACTGATCGATAAACAGGGAGACAAATGGGTATTTTCAGACATGCAAGGTTACTCTCGCAAATTGTGACATAACCTTATTACCGTATTTTTTCAAAGCAGGTTTCAAAGGCAAAACATCCTGCCAGCGCAAGAACTAAAAAAATCTTCCTACAAAGAGCTCTACAAGAACAAATCTATTCCTACCAAACTTGAAGAAAAAAAGTAATATCAAGATCCAAGCTTAAGAAATGGAAAATTCTTAGCTATCATCCTATTAGCACTTCTCTATAATTGCATTCTCAATGGCTGGGACAGTTTTGCATTAAGGGCGTAGCTCCTTTATCTGTGCTATGGCTGCATTTTAATTTCAAGCTAGGTGGTTGTTATTTGAACTGGGGTTAATGAAATGGTTTAGAAAAAAATTTAGGAGGACGTACATAATATAACTGTGATTAGACGAAACATACTTTCTATTTTTAGCTGGCATTTAATCATGGTTTCACTTGTATCGAGGGAGTACTTTTACTCTTGAATGGATAAAATATACCATTATATTAAACTGTAGGTCCCGACTGTCATTGAACATCCTTGGCAGTCGTTACGGGTAGTCAGAAGCCAGTAAGTCTGACACCAGTCTAACCAAGGGGTATTGGGTTGCCCGGGTAACTGGGTTGAGGGGGTCGCTTCTTGTAAAGCACTGGTACTCAGCTGAATCCGGTTAGACTGGAAGCCGACCCCAACACAGTTGGAAAAAAGACTCGGAGAATGATGAATGATGATATTAAACGGGTTTCGTAACTTTTGGAGCTTATTAAATGCCTACAAGCAATGAAAATAATATTGGGATATATGAGAAAATATGCAAGAAAAATCCAATGACATCTAAAGTTTCTAACTTTCAATTATGATATAAAAATGACGTCTCAGTCTATCCCAACATTCCTACAATACCCTGAAATCTAATTACCCAAGCACTGGAGCGGAATAATAAAATCATCGACGTACACAAAGTAAATAACAGTAGCTTTATATTTATAAGTTGTCCCAACTAGGCTCATTACAATTCCGACTCGGAAACAAATATACTTGGGGACGAAGTTGAATAAGTATTGTGTGTTACTTCGAAATCGGAGTCCGAACTTTTGTGAGGTCGTGACCTTATGTGTAGCTGGCGGAAGGCCAGAGCTATATCGATAATGACTTATGTTGCAAAGAACCAAATTGGTATTAATGGTTTGTTAAATTCAGGAGCTATTTGTAATTTGAATAATATGAGACTACTGAAGGATTTCATTATTTTCAAAAATTTAGGCATTATATAGAAGTTTCATATGTAAAATCGAAAGATTTCAATTCTAAGGTATAAAAAATAGTATTCAAACTTGCTTAGTTTGCGGGCAATATCAACCGCCATTCACATACAAATCTGAATAGCAAAACGCACTCAGAAAATAACTAGGGCACAGAAGTTTTTATTAAATAAATAAAATTCCATACAAAAGATTTTCTATGAAACAGCCTTAAGAAATGTTAGCACTAACGCTTACTTTACTGAAATGTAAATCTTAAGCAATTTGTATACATTTATGTGGTAGTATATCTTAGACACCATTGACTGTGTTTCGGATGGCACGGTAAACTGTAGGTCCCGGCTGTCATTGAACATCCTTGGCAGTCGTTACGGGTAGTCAGAAGCCAGTAAGTCTGACACCAGTCTAACCAAGGGGTATCGGGTTGCCCGGGTAACCGGGTTGAGGAGGTCAGATAGGCAGTCGCTTCTTGTAAAGCACTGGTACTCAGCTGAATCCGGTTAGACTGGAAGCCGACCCCAACATGATTGGGAAAAAGGCTCGGAGGATGATTATGTGGTAGCAAGCTTTTCTTTCGTCCCACTGTTTATTTAGTTCCTACATATTCATTGAGTTCGCTGCAAGTGCGGGTTTCATTAAACTTAACTAGGTCTGCTTGCGGGATCCGCCTTATAAGAAAATATTGAACTGCAACAAGATTGAGAAAATGTTATGTCATTTGCTACTAAAACAATACATAAAATTAGGGCGCGATTAAGGGATAACTTTTATCAATAGTATAAACATTTCAATGACAGAAGTCCGTAACACATGAAAATTGCTTTAACATAATTATAACTTTATACACAGCACTGTGATATATAGTGTTAGTTATAACTCAGTATGACTTAAAACTTAGATTAAAGAAGCTTAAGCTTTTCGTCAAAATTTTGAAATGAAAGGATCCAACTGCCAGCTATGCAAAATCCACTAAAACATTAAAACGCGGACTCGGTGCATTTAAGAAATATCTGAGGTGAAGAAATGAAAGAGGAACGAAATAAAAACGCCAGCAATTTCTATGAATGCACCTTTTTAACTAGCTATTTCCCTCGGATTCTATTTATCTCCAAAATTAAAATTACGAACACTTATTGAATATAAGAGTCATTAGCCATTAAATTTAAAAAAAAGAAGATTATGTGGTTACTGTTAGTTTGTTGAAACTTGATATAAAAGTAAATTATTAACCAATCAATATCATAAATATCTTAATAAAAGTATGAATAACGAATCTATTATAACGTATTTGAACCTCGCTGACAACCAAAAGAACATAAAAATTACCAACATACTTATTAAAATTAGTTCACAATACCAAACACCAATGCAAATTAAATCCCGTTTCACACGAAAAAACAGGAAAGTTAACAAACAAACAAATCTAAATCCAACTACATCTGCCTCGACACTAAACAGTTGTCCACAATAAGAAACAAACTCAATCCCGGACTGGGACCGGGACCGGGAATTTGTCGGAAATTTGCACTTACTCCGGTTTTTCCGGATTCGTTTAAATGTAAACAGGTTTATATTAATTGCATTGCCACTTGTAGGTTGCTGAAACCAAGTTGGTTAGGCTAGTTTAGCGGATTAAAAAATAAATGTTGTTAGGTATTTAAATATTTTTTCCACTACAATTTACGGTGTAAAGAAATGTGTGAATGTGGATGTTTTAGGACCAGAAGAAAAGTAGAATGATATGGAGAGTAAATAATAAAACTTCGAACCAAAAATACATTGACTAAGGACTGATTACAATAGTCGATTACGTAATGGGCCTGTTAAGCGACAACTTGGTTTTATTACAAAGCTAATATTTCTGTATGTTTTCGGAATATAAGTCCGAAACAAAATTGAGATTTTAATTTATAATATACAACGGTTTTCGTTATGTTTATATTGTCGGTGAAACAAAGTACAATATACAAGAATATTACAAAAATGTACAATCTTTTAGTCTTGGTACAAATTCTAAGAACAAATAGGCAAGCAGAAATCCAAGTACGAAACGGTTCCCTAAGGAAGATCCCGAAAAAAATGTCTTTTAGCGTTTTTGTTAACAAAAGTAATTTCGTCGAAGGTATTGATACAAAAGTTGCTAAACTATTTGTCTTCTGAACAAACCCTTATTTGTCTTGTGTAGGCTTAATGGCATAATGTCTGAAATTAATGTCAACGCACATTAATTCGTAATCAAGACTAACTGCCACACTCAGAATGGATACTTAAATTAGTCCTAACGAGTCCTTAACTAATTATCATTAAATCTGTTAATGAACGATACATCCCAGAGACGAAATTTAAGGGTTCATTAGTTAATGACAGCTTTAAGTATCCGTAGGGCAGAGTATCGTCAAATTGTCTTTGATAAATGCTTATCGATAAACGAAAGATGTAGCCGCACCTTAAAATGTGAAATTATTAAGTAGCAAAAACTGTTATTTAAATACATTAAAACCTTGTATATCAACAATAGAAATAAGAATTTGTTAATTTCGGCAACATTTTTACGTAAAAACACCTATTTTCATGTAAATGATATAAAGTACATGGAAACTTTTTTCTGGTATCACTGTCAATATTGTACTGTCAGTGTCAAGGTTACGTTTAAAATTCTTGTTCCGTTAACCGTCACGAAAGAAAAGTGTGTGGAAAAGTGTGATAAGCTCTGAAATAAATAGCTTTATCTTAACATATTATCATGGTAAGTTTTGTTTCTATGTACATTAGTAGCTGCACATATGTATTTGAAGAATTTAACTTGTGCTTGTTTCATTTTAGGAGTCTTCAGGAACAAGAGCCCCACGCAAACGTGTGGCTAATTTCACGGCGGACGAAAAAGCTTTGTTAGCACAATTAGATAAAAAGAGACCAATCGTGGAATCTAAAATAACAGATGGCAAGTCAGTCGCCAAGAAACAAGCAGCATGGGATAGTATAAATCAGGAATCAATCACCAACTTCCAGACTACGGGCTGCTTTGTGAAAGTTTAAGAAAACCCTCGAGAGACCTCGAGCACAGCAGCCGCGCTTGCGACCACTAGACCAACAAGGCAGTCAAATAAACTTTGTACTACATAATTGTTCAACAATTAAAAAAGTTTTCGTCTTATTTTATGGATTTTTATTTATTAAAAATTATATTATGAGAAAAACCTATCAACTATAGATGGTCGCACCAAAAATCCATTGCTGTTGGTTGTGCTTTCACGCCTTTCACTCATAAGGATAACATCATTATTCTCAATATGAGGAGATTCCCAGTTCATTGGAACCAAATCATCAACCTGTAAAGAAATATTATGCAGTGTCGCACAAGCACATATAACAGCCACAACTGTATCCATCTATGCCCATTCCAAGTTGGAGACAAGGAAACCTTCTTTTCCAAATGCCAAAGCGTCTTTCCACAGTATTCCACATTATATTTTATTTGGCTTCTGTTGTAGTTTTCTTGTGCAGTTGAATTTGGTGATAAAAACGGCGCCAGTAGCACATTGCTAACTGCATACCCGCTGTCCCCTAAAGTTATCCCTTTTAACACACCAGTATTCAGTCTTTGTTTAATTGCACTGCTGTTATAAATAAAACTATCATGGGTACTGCCAGGCCACCGGGCTACTAGATCATAACATTCCAAGTTTGTCCCAGTGACTGCTTGAACATTGATAGAAAAATACCCTTTTATATTCCTATAGACTTCTAATGTTACTCCTCCTGGGCTTCTTATTTGGCCCCACTACTCTAAACCTTCTGGTATAGTCTACAAAATCAATAAAGTCAAGCAAATCACTCATCTTTACTTTATTGTTAAAACATTCCTATTCCTGAGACTTTTTAAAATATTTTATTTACTTTTATAACCTTAAACATAAATGTCAAAATCAATCATTAGAAAGTTAAGTAAAGGTTTTGCTGTACTTAACTTTAATTGTCATTAAGGGATGCTAACGGATCATTAATTGTCTCTGAGAGTGAGCTTTTTTAAATCTATACTAAGGAGCCACTTAAGTAACCATTAACTGACTCTGAGTGTGGCAGTAAATCTCACTGAAAATTATATCATTGAGGCCTAATTTCTGTCAATTTGAATCTAAAATTAGACACAGACTAATATTTACATTCTGATTAGAAGGATTGAGACGTTGGCTCGTTAGTAATTTGCTCAGATATATTTTTGCTGCGAAATGTTTAAGACATGATAAAAATATCTAAGAAATGTGGCACTTATCATCTTTCATTAAGGTTACACTTTTTTAAATTTTTAGGTATCTTGGGTAATAGTTTAGTCAAGACATAAGTTATGTATGCCTTTACTTTAATGAAGACTGCGTCTTCATTTAAGACTTCAATAAAATTATTCTCCATAGATAGAATGTTACTCGTAAGATGATAGCAGATAGAAGAGTATGGAAGAAGAGAACATGTTGCGGTGACCCCAAATAAAAAAATGGTATACGGACGGGAGGATGATAATGATGACTTTGACATTGCAATCCTATAAAACAAATACACTCACAAACGCAAACGAATTTCCACCTTCTAAAAACAGATTACCAAACGCCTTTACGACTATATTCATAAATACGTTTCCATTTTATATATCGCCTTTGTCTGTTCCAATCTTCTGTAGAGATTTAACCGGTATTGATCCGGGAGTATCATTAGCAATTGAAACAGCACTCTGTGACAGAATAACTGGGAAATTATTAACGTATACATAATTTATAAAGACCTTTGCTCGTATTTGAAGAGCAAATGTTTGTCGTGCGGCTGCGCCCACAGATTAAGCTGGTTTATTAAATTCCAAGTGATAGGGGTAATTTTTTGCAGTAGACATAAAGGATAATTTGGTCGTGAGGTAATTAATTGTTGCTCAAATGTTTTTGGGGTTTATGAGGTTTGTGTCAGATATTTAGATCAATATTGATAACCAACTGAATGAAATAATCACTGAATAACACGATACACTAATCTCAGGAATTAGTCTTAATTTGAAAAAAAATATGTAGTGATAGTTAGATCATTATCGGAGAAGGCTATTGGCTACTTTTATCTGGAACCCGGGTGAAAGTGAAATCGCTGGTAAATATGTAAGTTCAGTTACCTAAGGGTTTTTCTTAACCAATACCAAGCTTAACTGTTCTCCAGACAAATAAAATTTGAATATGCAAGTAATGCAATGCAACTCATTTAAATGACAGAGATATTCAATAGTTTTTGTGCGAATACGTGGTCTGATCGTGACTGCGATTTACGTGGACCCTTGGTTGGGAGATAACCCATAAGAACCTTTAGGTCATATTTATAGGTCTATTAAATTTAATTTGCAGTGGTAAATGTTTTATGAATAGAGCGGTAACTACAAAAGCAATCTACATCAAATTAGGTTTAGTGACCTGGTGTAGTGGTTTTTTTAATTTTTTATTCATCAAGACTTGGGGTCCGTGTTTTTATTTACATTTTTTACTTAATTATAATTTTCGCCGTCTTGGCCTCACAAACTTATGTACTCTCTTCGACGTCTTAAGACTATGTGAGTCCACCGCGTATTTATGTTTTTTTTTTTAATATTTATATATATATACAGAATATATACAGAAATTGGTGTAGTGGTTATTTACTTTATTTTGTTTTGTCTTCTCTTTTTTTGGTACATTAAAACTCATTACTTCTTCTATTGTGAGTGAGGTAGAAGGGAGTGTTAATGACTCAAACAATCTCATATTTCTAAAACAACCCTTCTAGTTTCAGAGCTGCGGTAGGCCTTTCGAGCCCTTTCGAATAATCTTGCAGTCCCATCTAAACACTAACTGTTTTCTCGCGGTTTCTCTCGCGATCCGTGGAAACTACTGGATAAAATATAAATAGCTAATGTTACTTGGATAGAGTGTAGCTCCAACTGTGAAATAATTTTCCAAATTGGTTCAGTAGTTTTTGAGCCTTTTTTAAAAGCAACCAAAATATGTTTTCTCTATTTATTATATGTTTAAGTATAGAAAACCTTATGACCTTAACCTCCTTTCAAAACATGAGGAGGTCATGACGTAACAACATACACGTCACATTACATTTTTCCATTACGAGTTTCCAACTTATATTGCTATATAAAAGTCTGTCTAGACTAACTCAAATGGACGGTTAGTGGAAAAGTAGGCATTGTTGTATTAGCAAAATAAGGTAGGTGAGGAAACTAAATGTTTAGGAGAAAAGATTTATTGTTCGTAAATTGACTTTCCCCTTGCTGTGTAGTCTTGCATCCACTTAGATGGTGAATTACATGATTATTTTTTTTAATTTGGTTGTGTTTTGAGTGACAGCTAATGTTGATGTTTATAGTTCGGCCATTCAGAGAATGCGTTCCTGACACGTCGCGATTGAACTGACGACGTAACTTTGCAATGGCGTTGCAGTTACGATAAAAATATTTTTGCTGGTTGTTTACCGTTTTAACAATTGAGGAGCATTAAAACAACATTATTATATCAATAATCAATGAATGTTATAATTTTGTGCCAAACTGAGTGTCAAATAACTTGGTAAACAATATTTTTCTAAATCTATACTGCGCTATTACAAGGTTATGTCAGCGGTTTATATTTTGTAGTGCTGTGCTAAAAATAACAGGCAAGTATCGTAATCTGTTCTTATACAGTTATAATATAAAATAATACGTTTTGATTTTCTTTTTAAGAATTGGAAAATAATGGACTATAAGACTTAATTATAACTTTTATGAAAAATAAAAATAAAACTATGACCAAACCGCATTTTTATACTTAGATTAAAAATGGTAACCCCAAATGGCGTTATGGGCCGCCATTTTGTGACGCTAAAACAGTCGTCCGTTGTCGTTTCGTGCGCATAGACCACGTTTTTCAAGTGTTTTCGATCTGTTTTTATTTGATTACCCGGCTTTTGTTAGACCGAGATATCAGGATTGATTCTGTTATTGATAATAATATAATTATACATGTAGGCGAAGATGATGATGAAGACACCACCTCCTCAAGCAAATCGGAGTCTGATTAATATTCTGTTCGCACATTCAATTCAATGTACTTGTAACAAAGAATAAATAAAACAATTTTATTATATGAATATTACCTTTTTTTGGTTTCCACTTTAATAACTAAAATATAAAACAAATGATTCCGCCAATTTAAAACGAAAATAATCTTAAAATAATGCGGCGGTTCATTTTGAAGGAACGGTAACGAACTCAGTGTTATGTTGTGCCCATCACTAGTCGTGACTAACTGATAGGTGTCAGGAACGCATTCTCTGAACGGCCGAAGTATAAAAACGATTTAAAACTACAGTTTAGTTATGTTGAGGCGATTTTAATATATTTTCTCAAAAAATACCTGAATTTTTTATTTTGTGTATGTCGTTACATTAGTTTTACATAACTTGTTTCATTTGAATGGTAAAAAAAAAAAAACAAAATTGTAATCACAATGGTTAGAACCCCAGTTTTATTGCTACAATTTAATATAATTTCCTATTTCACATTTAATTATTCCACATAATTTAAATCCTTTTGATTTTATTTTCCAATAATTACCTTTTTAATCAGTATCGTGGATGGAAGACTACTACATAAATTACTTAAATGAAGACACCAACTAACCGTATAGTGACAAAACGGCCGACCTTGAGTCGCTCCATAATCTTGCTTTAAACTATACGGCTAGGCTTGACGTTAAGTGTTCGCTCAAGTACCAGGGATCAACATTGTGGCTTCAAGCCTCGCTAAGGAATTGTAATTGTTATGTGTCTAGCCAAAAGTTTTGTTAATGCGTTCTTGAAACTTTAAGTGGGGAACGTTCTATTTTATTTCGTGTGTTCATTTTATTGTAGTGCTATTTGTTGGGTAAACATTGCTTGAGTTTACTAACTTATTAACAGAAATGCAACGAGTTTAAAATGTCTATATTTTTTATCAATTATAAATCCGAAAGTTATCTTTCCATCCAAGCATGTAATCATGGAGTTTATTAAGCCTACATCTAACACGCAAAATTGATCGCTTCATTCCGTCATTTTCAAAACCCCTGAGCCATAATAGCATATTCATACATTTTCAGTATACCAGCCCATTTGGTGGCATTCAAAGGGCATACACACATTCTGAAGACACCGAAACGCCACTTATTCCTAATGTAGGTATAAGGGCAGCTTTACACGGTACGTTTAAGGGTTTATGACACGTGAACATTAAGGGTTATTCCGAAACGAAACGGGTGGTTTCATCCCCTTCTCGTGTGATGATAAATTGGTTTTTGTTGATAGAAATGTTAAGGGTAGATTGGGGAAAAATTGTATGTTTATGTCGTGTAATTTTTTGGTGTGTTTACCTTGTGAATTATAGTTTCGTGTTGGATTTGTTGTGTGGTGAAATTCTTAAATAAATATTTTGTTTTTTTTGTTTACTTTGAAGATTAAACCTACTTAGAACTTTTAACACACATTCTTAGTGCACTAAGAATGTGTGTTAAAAGTTTTAAGTTTATTTACGATCATTAAGTGATATTAAGTGATATTATTATATACGAAATATTTTTTTTCATGCCAGACCTGAACTTATTTTTTCACGTATGGCCTGATCTCCCCCCTCTTTTTTCAGTCACCACATGAACTATAATCTAAATCTCATTACCAATTCCAGTAACGCATTTTTACCCAAAAGATATTCAAACATTGAAGTTCATAAATTCCAAACGCAAGCCCAAAGCTATAGATATCGCGAACTGTCTCACTTGACATGAATTATCGACATACAGACATAAATCCTGACAATTGTTGCCTATGATTAACCGGTGAAGCAGAGATGATCATGTTTTTGGTGTGAGTGAATGTAGATAATTGGGGAATTAGATTAATGTGTTTAAGGTGGGATAATAGTTCTTTAAACCCAATTTTTACTGTTATTGTGAATGTATGAGTTTTTTAACTCGCAGAAGCGTTTACTTGCTATAGGTAAATATAATTTATATATAGTATAGACAGGTCCGAAAGGTCCAGTTAAAAATATGTTATTGCTATTTTAATTGTCTATAACTTGAATCCTAGTCGACAGCGATGGGGATGAATTTTTTGACGCTTTTTAGTATTTTTTTTTTAAATCATTTATTCTAACATATATATTTACATACTTTACTAGGATTTTTTTAAATGTTTACTGTAAATATTTAAGTATATGTCGTCGCTTCTCCTTTAATATATTTTGCACATTATGCCTGTTGCAAAAGTAAATATTTCATCTCAAAACAATGGTAAAAAAAAAAAAACTTGAATTACATTAAATTGTGGAACACACATGCAGTGTCTTCAACATCATGCAAACATGCAAGTTGTGTCAGTAAACAACAATAAAATAAGATACCCATTTTACCAACCAACTAATTCAGAATCAATAAAACTTCTAGATCCCCAACCTATTTCACACGCAATCCAAAACATTCAAGAAGACCAACGCTAAATTGACATACCTAACTAAATAATTCAAAATGTCAATTTAGTTTCAATGTGTAAACTGAAGCTAAATGTTCGCCAAGTGTTGATTCGACACCGATTACAACGAGTAGGACACGAGTTCTCAAGTCGAACTACTGTTACTTCAAGTACAGCTCAAGTTTGTTGTGATTGGTATAAGTTAGGGAAGTGAGAAAGGTCAAATATGCGGGTATTAGTCATCTTTATTATCATCTGCCTAGCCTCCCAGTTAGGCGGGTTTTACAGTCACACTGACCATCGGTGCTGACAGCTACGCGAGCAGTTTGCCTGAACATAGTCTGCGCTGATGGCTAAGGGTCATTCAAAAACGCTTCATAGAATTTCATATATTTTTGGCTGTCAGCGCTGATATTCAGGACACGGTCAGCGTGACTATAAAAGCAGCTTTATAGCCAGTTTTAAGTCCCTTTGTCATCTGCCTATCCTTTCAGTTATGGCTGGTTTCCATTTTGACCGAATAGGTACCAGTATTTTTCATGCAGCAATTGGATCCGACCTTCTCAACCCAGATACCAATGGACGTTTGATAAAACTGGTAGTCAGTTTCAAGAGTGTGAAAATAGCTATATATTTTGTTTACTCGAACGCGTTAATCTCAAAAATTACTGGAGCAAGTGAAAAGAAACTTTCAGTGTTACATATTGAATTTTTCTAGGGACGTTTTTTATGCAGGAGTATGAAATTATTGCCACGGAATACGTGTGCAATACGAGCAAAAGCTAGATACTTTCTTATGAAACAAAACGCCCCGCTTACCGCTTATAACTTAAGCTCTCACACAAAGTTTGAAACTCAAGCGCCAGTGAGCTACCTCGGCCCCCAGGTTCGCCTGCACGTTTACACTATAATGAAGATTTAACGAGTAACAACCAACCAGTGAATTTGAGGTATAATGTTGTGTGTCAATGTTGCACCATGATGGCTATCTTTTTTATATTGGCGTATTTTTTAATTGGTATATATCACTGAGAAGAGGTGAATGGTGTATTCTAAAAATGTAGATATTGGAACATATTACAAATTAATTTATAAAAGTTGCTCTACCATTATTATTGATAGATTTATTTAAGATTCATCAATGTAGCTATCAATTATGAATATGATACGTTATAAACCTAATAATCTTAATAAAACAATTAAGTGCGCAGTAAATAGGCCATACGTTACGGCATTTTTGACATTTACTTTAAGAAACAGGTTTCCCTAGTATTAAAAATAGTCATTACATTAAAATATACGTGAAAAAACAAATAAAAATGAAATTCTTCAAATGTTTTGTAGGCGTGAAATAAATGACAGCTCATGTCGCTTTTCATTTGGAAACTCATATTTATTTTTAAACATTTTCTGGTTCATTTGAACCCACACATTCTAAAATTGTTATGTCTATTTTCTATTTCGACAAAATAGTTAATACCACACATACCTGAGAACAGAGTGCCTAGTGCGAGTTTTGCAAGTTAACTTTCTCGATGCGTAAATTATCACACATCTCAATGACGTAGCATCAATTTTAGAACTGTTTATTTAATGAAAGCTGTCATCGACACTTGGTTGTATTATAAACGCGCTCACTTGCGAAATAGTAAACGTCATTATCCGGAAAAATGAATGAACGTGCTATATTCTAATCATGTGATGTAGCATACGACTCTTTACTTCAGCCAAGTTGTAATTACGTATCGAGCGCGTAAACTTACAAAACTCAGAATCAGCACTCAGCATTTTTGGAACGCTTAGAATTACGCAAGGAAAAAGACTTTCTCATTAGACTGCAACTGTATACCGCACTTTTATGTTTTATAGCGTGTATAAAATATATTTGGACAATAATCCCATAACTAATCCCATGACTAGATGAAAATATTTTAAAGGTTTTATGGTACCCACCATGCTTGTCCCTATGACAACAACTAAACTATACATCAGAATAACACAAAGGTCCTTCTTTTAAGTGCAGAAAAGTACTTAGTTTTAACGGGACGCGGTAAAATGAATGAAACTACTAATTTATAAATTCCCGAACTCCTTTCGCCATTGCCAAACCGCGGAGCTAATATCGTATTAATGGCGTCGTCCGCGTCATTTCTCTTGTGAACACTTAATTAGGTGACTTTCTTGAGGGACGGCAGCCATCTTGTATGCAGATACGAAAGACATTTTGTATATCGGCGCAAATAGTTTAATATGTCGGCGCAAATAGTTTAATAAGTTTATTAAAAGTGTCTAAAAATTATGTAATCATCATTGTTATAAATTAAATTCAATAAAATAAGGAATTACGTTGATTAGCAAAACTTTGTAAACAACACGAGTGCTGCCACCTGAGTCACGTGTTGGATTGCTATAAATAGCGGCGACGGAACGAGTGATGATTCGCCCCTGGCTGGAGGCCTTAAATTCTAGGCATCCACAGGGAAAAGTCCGGTTAAGCAGTACACGGCCTCCTAGGCTGAACTGCGAGATGCCATACCAAAAAAAAAAAAAAAAAAAAAAAAAGAGTGATGATTCATTATTGCTCGAGCCGTCGTGCCGTTCGTTAGCTCTGAGTGTTCTCAAATAAATTGGTAATAACCTAGTTTGTGTTTTACTGTCACTATGGACAAGCAAACCCAAATGGCTAATCAGTCTGATGAGGAGTGTGACGTCAGCACCGCTGACGTCACTAATTTTAAAAACGCCACTGCCCGGGATTCTTCGTCATGTATGTTGCATGGAAATTGAAGCTTGGAGTGTATTTTTTGAATTTTTAACGTAATATTGAAATTTAAAGCATTTTTTCTGAGGAAGAGTATGCTATGGTATAAATTTTGTTTATAAATAGCGTCATTTCTCTTGTAAACACTTAATTAGATGACTTTCTTTAGACACGGCAGCCATCTTGTATGCAGATACGACTTATGACGTGGTGGGAAGACATTTTGTATGTTGCATGGAAATCGAGGTTTGGGGTGTAGCTTTAACATTTCATAATTTGGTGAATGTCTTTGATTATAGTTGCTTTTCTATACTTATGAAAGATGCAAGATTATGGTATGAACGATTTTTTATTGTACTATGTTTTGAAAGCAAATCTTTGGTCTTGATTAAGTGATCAGATGACTTACCTGAAAACAAGAAAAAAAAATATTATACAGAGTATTTAAATAACTTTATTGAATACCAGTTAACATAAGAAAGTAATCCTACTTATATTATAAATGTGAAAGTTTGTGAGAATGTATAGTTGTATGTTTGTTATTCAATCACGCAAAAACGGCTGGACCGATTTGATCGAAATTTGGTATGTAGATAGGTGATACCCTGGATTAACATATAGGCTACTTTTTATCAACACATCACGCGGGCGAAGCCGCTGGCGGAAGCTAGTAATTAATAAAGATTGTCTTTACAAAGAGTTTGCTCATATTGCTTGTATTGTCAAAACCATTGGAATTTATACTATTATCAGAATCTTCCTTCTTATTGAACAAATGTATGACTATTGAGTACCTAATTCACTTCTTCACTTTATTATTATTGTTTGTCTATCTATCCTTACATCCGATCTTTTCAACTGGTCGGTACAATTTCCTTAATACTTTATTTGTAGTATGATACTTCTTTATTTATTTCCATCGTTAGTTTTATCGACAGAAATAACTAGGATTAGGGTTGTCATTTATGTTAACAATATTGTTATCAAAATTACCGTTTTTTACGGCTAATTTCATGACTATACTTTACACTCTACGCAAATGTACATTCCTATAAATTAGCTTCGGTGCTAAATGAAGTACCTTTTTTATTCTTTTTGTAGCACTAATGTAAAATACCACTCGATGCCAAATAGAAATAGCGATAAGAAGTGGAGCAAAAACGTGTAGAAACTAATATTTCGTAAAAGGACCAAAAGTATGTATTCTAAATTCTACATTGGATTTTTTTTAGGTGTTTTGTAAACAGTTTATATTCTCATAATTTCCTTTACTATTTCATTTCCAAAGATTTGGTACCTATGTAACTTTATAATATAAGCAATATTAAAACACTCAGAGCCACAAGATACAAGCTGTGCTTAGTTTGTGGCTCAACGGTAACTACCACAATGTAAAGTTGCTTTTCTGACAATAAACATTATTTTATTTATTTTATTTTATTTATGTATTCTCAATATAACCTCATACAAATTCGTCCATGTTCCTGGTTCGACACCCCTTAACACCATTCGTTAACACACACACACACATACATATAGGTAATACACACACAATGCCATACATAACTTGTGCGTCGTAAAGAAAGGTCGTAACGACCTCTGTCGATAGAAACTGTGTTACTGACTTTGTTATGGATTTTATTTCATTGCTTGTTTTTATTGGTATAAGTTAATCTGTCAATATTATTAGTTAACATATAGTTAGGACAGTATTCATTGTGAAGACTTGAGATTAATAGATTTAAGGGAATTAATTGTTTCCGGATTGCATGTATAAAAAATAAAATGATTAAGTATGTTTTTTTGGTTAAATTGCAGAATGTGATTGTGACATTTTGTACCAAATTGACCATTTATATGCTTTTTGCGATGCTTTTATTACACATCATCAGCCTTATTAGTATCCCACTGCAAAGCAAAGGGCCTCTTTACATACATAGAAAAAAATTAAGGTTTTATCGTCCTAAAAATGTAGGTACTTAATAAAAAAGAAAATCTAAATAATTATACACTTAACTTACCAAACCATCTTCACCACTTTCAACCAAAATTAAAAAGCTAAATCTTGAAAACTTCATATTCACGCAAAACGTCTGTTTTACTTAGACTTAACTAAGTTACATTAATACTGCGTTTCGAGCTAGAGTCAGTAATGAAGACTGGCATAAACTTAGCCTTTCAACTATCAATTTAATCAGTTACGGTCAAGCTAGAACGGTCTTGCTAAGCCTGGCTTTAACTGCAGTAAAGATTTTAGTATCACTCTATTTAATTAAAGTTTAAAAACAAACTACGCATAGAACCTCCTTTTTAAAAACATTTGACTCTTGGAAGATCGTTCTTTTTTGCCAAGCATCATGCATACATATTGTAACATCAAGTATTTACTTGGTATGGCAAACACTTTCCGATTACATCTTGGACTAACTAGCTAATGATTTAGAAAATCATTGTGAGGAATATACAGACTGCTTTATTAAGAAAACTGTAAATTTTGTGATTATGACGAGTGGCTCCTACAATAAATCACATAAACAATGATAAAAATCTTCAAGTATCTTTTCAAAAGTATGAAGTGTAATTGCATAACACCACAGACCATAAAATTATTCAAAGAAAACACATAATAAAATTATTCAAATTCGAGTAAGTAATCCGTGCCATGTTCCATTTTTCCTTTGAAAGGAGTGCCACGTGAAATATTTTTGGCGCGGCGTGTCACAATATTTGAGATCCATCCCTTTTCCAATTTAAGATGCCGTGTCGCAGCATATGACGGTTATGTACACCTGGATGTTGTAGGTGAATTGTGAAAATAGGCGATAGACATAATGTCTGACAATGCTACCTGTGATTTTGTGACGATTTTATCGTCGTCAAGTAAAATCAGCAGTTTTTTTACCATAAGATGACTATCACAGAACGCCCAAGGTGGTAAGTCCGCAATTGAGCTTTATGTTCAAAAAGTTTTAAATAAAATTGTAGTACACATTATGTTAATACTCGCCAGGTGTTAATTCTTATTATACCGCATTCACACAATTAATAATATATAACCTTAGAGTGACAAAATTATTTTTGCAAAATTATAAGCTATTTTACAATAAAATTGAAAGTAAAATAGCCG
Source organism: Helicoverpa zea (assembly GCF_022581195.2). NCBI lineage: Eukaryota > Metazoa > Arthropoda > Insecta > Lepidoptera > Noctuidae > Helicoverpa > Helicoverpa zea. The sequence continues at coordinate 10,683,741 of NC_061467.1, forward strand.
AGCAATGTAACTCTTAAGATAGATCAAATTACGATATGGTATACCTATACAATATGAGTAAGAAAAAGGATTAGCCATTACCAAAACAGTCCGCGATTCCACAACATACCTACAACACTCTGAGTGAGTAAAAACTCTTGAGATATGAGCACGAAAACGTTAGGGTGAAGCGACCTAATGCCGTTTTATGCTCGTTTGATGCGTTTTTCATATCCACGTCTTGTATGTACTTTATCTAGCTATGAACGTAGAGCCGTCTTCAATCGCTGCAATAACAAATGACTGATGGGAATTATTTTGTTGTTATTTTTGTGTATATTGCTGCCTTTGGAAACAGCTGCCGGTCAGTTTGGTTTGAACACAGCTTAAAACTGTGTTAGAGGGACAGTGATCAAAATATGCTTAATGTGATTTCTTAAGTATGTACTGTGGAATAACATTGATATTCAACGAGGCAATGCGGTCAGTCTTCTAGTCACGTTTCCGGGGACAGCGATGCGGAGGAGTACTTCGACGTAACACTCAGCTGTTTTTTATTCGTTATTATTTTTATTCTAGTTTGTAGATCTTTAGTAGTAGATAATAAATTTAAGTTTGTAAATAAAGGAAGTTTAGAATGTAAATTATAATGAATGGACAATTATCAGAAATAGGTACAAATAAATATTTGACTATGGAATTATTTTGAGATCAAAAATTGGTCGCTTATACATAATATTTTTTCTTACATGAATCACGAGCTATTATTTTTATAATATTTAAAAATATATTTCATGCTCTTATGAATTTATTTTATTTTGAACTTATGTAAAAAGACTCAAAATCTAATATAGTACAATAAATAATCTGTTGTAGGCTATACATGCATACAAAACATATCCAAAATAATACCCAAATGCCATATGTGGTTGTAATATAATATTCATTTGTCACTCTTATAAAAAATGCATTTGGGCTGAAAAATTGCTTACAATTTCTTTATTTAATAATGCACACTGTACAGTGATTTGTGCCTCAAAATATGAATTTATTTTTAATATAACCAAAAACAGATTTTCGTATTCAAATAATAGTCACACAGTAATAATCACACAGTAATAATCTAGTCATCAGGTCATTCACCCTAGCTTTCAATATCTGAAAGGCACACACTACTGAATTTCATTTTACATGAAAATTACTTTGTCCCGGCCTTCAGACAAATAGAGAAATGTCTGCCCAAACACTTAAGTACGGTATGAAAAAAAGGTAAACTTTATGACTTATAAAAGTTCAGCACTCGACTTTATTGCGAGTGATTTTCTTCAAATTTAGAGCAATTGATTTTTGTGTTGACTCTACTGGTTTTTTATTGGTCTTACCTGCGGTGGGCTGTTGGCTATTATGATTATAGGAAAAGCAGTAAAATTTTAAAGATAAAAAGACCTACTCAAAACTGTAATAAAAGAGCATGAAATTATGATCCATAGGAAATAAAAGTTATTTTTTTGAACCTTAATCATCTTCTAATATATCAAAACTCAGTCCAATAGACCGACAACCACATTCCTGGATAAATGGCCACTTATTATTGTATTTTTATTACGTAGTGATTATTATATGAAACAATATCAATGAGTGTCCTTAATGTGACAAAAATATGGTCACAGAACTACCACTTTATTACCACTTACTATCGTATACCATAATCGGGACCCAATAATCGATTTTGGCCCGATTTAATCATAATCGACTCAGTGAGTTTATCCGAACGTTAAACGACTTTAACAATTACCGCCTAGTAATAAAAGCTATCAAGCGATTTTATAGCGTAATAAAATCGTGTGTAAGTGCCTTTAATAACTCTGCAACCCTAAAGTAATGAGATTTCACATATTATGTGAGGGTTTGGATAATAGATGGCGCTGTTTTAAACATATGGTCGAGCTATAAAGCATGAATTTGTAATGTTAAACTATGTAAACGCACGTGCTGATGGGTTAGGAGTTAAATTTATATTCCACAGCCAGTCCATGGCCATCAGCCATACTAGAAATATCCTCTGCCTGATATATATCTGCATATCTGCCTCTAAAAAGATTGCTAAGCCACAGGTAAATGCCTCGTCATGTGTAAGCCCCTAATACTGTAGTGGCAAGTAGTTAGGTCAGAATCTGAAAACTATTACAGTTGTGAAAAGATAATTAAACTAATATTTATTTACTTAATTTAGAGGCAAATCTATTACTTTACATGTTCCAGTAGCTAATAAATTAAAATTTTAATCATTTGTTTGTACCCCGAAAAGCTCCAAAATTACTCGACTGATTTGAAAAATTTTTTGGCTAATAAAAAGCAAGGCTATTACCGAGTATCATAGGCTATATTTTACCAGGAAGAAGTTTGCCTTGAACGTGGGTAAAACCGCGAGCAAACAGCTAGCTTATTATAAACTAAGTACGGACACAATCATGCTGATACAGTTTAATACAATCATAAATTACACGATATATATCAAGCTATTAATATCCTTTTGACATGCATACAAACCATATTAGTCATTATCTAATATTAATTGTTAGCACAGATGTTAATTTTCCCATCAATAGTTGTCAGTTGTTGATAACAATGTTATTTGAATCAACAATGTTTTGATGAAGTGGTGTTGGTTTCTGTAAGAGCTGATGATTGGACTGTGTTTTTATTAAGTTTATCAAACAAGTTTTTATTTAAAAAAATACCTATCACAGCTTATTAATGAACTTTAGAAGATAGATGCATGGTTTCAAAAAGTTGGTCCCATGGATAAGAAAAGAAAACATTTTTTTGACAAATATAACGAGTTCTGTACCAGTCTTTTAACTATTTCTGTGCAGGTTCATCAAGATAAAACTAAGCTACAATACTGCAGTGACAGTCATGTCGTAGATTTTGACAAGAAATTAACCCGTTGTATGCGACAGACACGGTTAATTTTCTACTTGTCTTATAATTGGCGACAAGACCGTCATAATAAGGCTCATTCAGAAACATTCAGATCGCATAAAATTAAACAGATATTCAATAAATAAATCATCATTTTAATTACACCTATCCAACTTAAACCAATAATTAAATACATTTCACACATGAAATAGAACAATTTTCACAATCCCCAAAAGCATAAACTACTGACTAATCCGATGTACGCAAATCTAATTTCAGACATTCAATGCGTTCGTACAAAACAAATATTAGTTCTGAATAAACGCTAGTCGGTAACTAACAAAACGAATATTTGTACTTTACATAGTACAAATATAATACGTAAGGGCGTTAGCTCGATAGACATGGACTTGCCAGTTGAGAAAATAGATAAGTAAAGTGACTTAATAATAGTGGGTTAAATCAGGTTTTCTTTACTGGCATAATTGAAAGGAAATATATTTTGTTCGTTTGTAGCGTTTGTAGTAAAAGCTTCATGACTGAACCAGTTAGAATCATTTTTTTGTACTGATGTAAGCTACGCTATCTTCGAGTAATATAGGATATCTTTGTCCGGGTACGGGAAAAAGGTTCCCCCGGAACGCTACCAGTAACTAAAAAAACAAATATTTGTACGTTACACAGTACAAATATAATACGGAAGGGCGTTAGCTGAATTGACGTAAAGGATTTGACAGTTTAGAAAATAGATAAGTAAGATTACTTGGAATGTTTTGCGCAATAATAGTAACTTTAATTAGGTTTTCTATACTATCATAATTTAAATCTTTTTTGATCGTTGCCTAGATGCTCCAAAACTACTGAACGGATCTGAATCATGTTTGGGAGACGCTAGACTATCTCTCAGAAACCTAGGACGTATTTTGTCCACACCAACAAAAAGGTTTTTTTTTATTAATGTTAAAATAGCATGTAATAGTATAGCATGAATTGTGGTAATATTTATAGACGAAACCGCAGTAAATATCGAGTCTAACATTTAGTTCTGCAGCTATTTTAATCACCTAAATCCAATCCTCAATACATAAGAATTTCTATACAGAGCAATCTTCTTGGGAATTTTCATTAACTTCTCTCTGTAGTGTTGAAATTGCTTTCATCAATTGCCTTTTACTTTTGTGGATCACATTGTATTTTAGTGATTAGAAGTCATTATATATCGTAAGTATTCTTGTAAATGAAAGTTTTCTAAAAACACACTAATCGAATAAAATACTTTAGTATATTTCTGAAATAAGACACACACTCATAGATACTTCTTATGCTATTATTTTTATGACTACTTAAAAACAATGGATCAGTTTTTCTGTGGGTCCAACGACCTCATAAACTACTTTTTGGTCATTATGATCTTGCTTATAAACCGAGTCAAATGAGCACTAAATCTATAATAGAATCTCAAGTAACAGAGTTAATTTATGCATATTCATTGATATGTAGCATTCTTCTTAACAAATCTTCTTTTTAATCCAGTCGATCGTTTCATCTCACTTATTTACTTGCAGGCCATAACGTAATTACAGTTCTTACAATGGCTTAATTTAGCTAGGGTACACTTTATGACATAGCAACATAATTTAAACTAACATCATTTAATCCACTTGACCAGACGCCTACAATAAATAATGAAGTAGGTACAAACGCGAACACTATTGACAGCAACACACCCATCACATCAAAAGACTGAACATCAAAAACGTAAAGAATCCAATAAAAGTCGGACTGTGTAATTTAATAGGATCAGACCGTCTCGAGCGCTGAAATGACCTTCAGAAAACAAGTCCGTTGAGGCTTGGCCGACTTTATGGACTTTGTAATTTGCATTTGCCACCCTCTTATTACAGATCGGTTACGTTTTAAAGATGACTGCGAACGTCTGCAATTTAAGTTTTGTCTTCTCTTGTCGTGGAAATTTTGTAACTTGGAAGTTATGATGATTTTTTTGAGTGTGGTTGTGAAAATTGGTGTAAATGTGTGTGTTTTTATATAAAGTTAAAGACGTCGTGTTGGGCGCCAAAATAATTGTTGGCGCCCAACGTGGGACTAGCATTGTAACCATACGTTAAATAGACACACTGTTTTTTTTCATGAAAGTATGTACTAAACTTCTATAAAAATTACAAAATAAAGATTATTGGATTGTTGGATTTGTTCTTCTAAGAAACTATCTAATTTTATATTACAAAGAAAACACGATCTGAAAAGGTGCTTTATAATCCAATAATTGAAATTATTTTTATCTCAGAAACTTGTTAACTTCTAGTAATTCCCGAAATAGCTTTGAATGAAGAAGCCACTTAAAATAATTATCTCATAATACAATAGATTGTACTTTGATATGAAAATGTAACAACTTGATATCTTTTTAAAATTGAAAAAGTTTTTATACATCTAAATTTGACTCAAGCTACTTTTTTTATTATTTTGAAATAAGTACAGTACATAAGCTATGTAACCTTATTCTATTTCAATATTTTTTGAAATTCTACCGTAAACAAGCGAAAGACTAAGAGAAATTAAGAATCATTCCTATTCTGTATGCGAAGGGGCCTAAGGTTCTTGTTAATGTAAGGTTATGGGAATAATAAAGTGATAATCAGGCAAGTAAAATTCCAAAAAATATTAATTTATAGAAACTTTACAGTTGCCCCAAAATAATGCAATATTGATATTCACAAAGCTTCTGTGCACTCAATAACCTACTGAGTGAGAACGCTATTTATGTCCTTTTTACAACAAGTTTTTACTACTCCATTTTATTTGACATCAACATCCGTATGGGGAATTTATCTAGAAACTCATTTTCCCTTATGTCCCCATAAACTATTTACATCCCATCAGATAAACTGGTGAACGGGATAAAAGCATAATACAACGTATTTGAAGGTTTACAATATATTTTATGTAAGTTATAAATATTTTAATTAAATATTTTAATTAACTAACCAATGCAACTTTTCTAAGTCTGTATGTACTTTCTAAGTATATCTTAGACACCATTGGCTGTGTTTCGGATGGCACGTTAAACTGTAGGTCCCGGCTGTCATTGAACATCCTTGGCAGTCGTTACGGGTAGTCAGAAGCCAGTAAGTCTGACACCAGTCTAACCAAGGGGTATCGGGTTGCCCGGGTAACTGGGTTGAGGAGGTCAGATAGGCAGTCGCTTCTTGTAAAGCACTGGTACTCAGCTGAATCCGGTTAGACTGGAAGCTGACCCCAACATGATTGGGAAAAAGGCTCGGAGGATGATGAATTAACTAAGTAATTGCAAAATCAGTTCTGCTTTGAAAACTGGATGTTTTTTTTTGAGGTATTACAAATAAATGCTAAAGTAACTTTGCCTCACGCCAATGCTACTAGACCGATTAAAAGTTTGGTACACATACGAAACAGCAAAGTCCTTTTGGTGTGAAATCATCAAATGACTGGTACTACTGCAGGTACGGCGTGAGGGACATTCAGTCTCGTATTGACTAAATCCCACTGTTCCTTCCTCAGCCTTTTATATACCAGGGTCGCAGCACAGTGCAGAGCCTAAGAAAGAACTTCTTTTAACAGGGTACTGGAAGAATATCCCTCTTGGTGAAATTGTGGATGGTGGTCTACAAACACAATTTTGAGGAGTGTTTCCAAAATTATACCGACGCCCAAATAAGTACAGTATATGCAAGGGCCTGTATACATTAGCATAAACATACAAACAGCAATAACGATTAGTTTTCAGTGAGGTTTCACGCACCAGGCTTTTAACTGTTAATGGTACGAATAGGCTTAGGTATATATACAGTAAGAGTAAAGTGGAGTCGAGGTTAATGAGTTACCTTGGCGGAATTGATTTGGTTAAGATTATTTTGTTTGTATAGAAAATAATTTTATTTTAATATCGGTGTAATTGGGCCAATGAGAAAATATTATTAAAAAATATTAACTAGAATTTTAATAACCATTTTTCTAATACTATTTTCTTTATGTTGTAAATGGAAAAATTTAACAACCCCATTACGACGCGTTTTGTGTCTATCTTCGTAGGTACATTAAAAAATATTTGTTTTCTCTCTATATAAACAAAAATGACTTTCCTGTGGGCAAATAAGGTCCATTATGAAGCATATAAATATGTAATAAATTCTTGTAAACAACAAAGTAATTGGAATACTTGCCAATCAAAGAAGGACTCAACACAAAAGTATTTAGGTAACTATTACACGTATCTTTAAACCAGAATTTGGCAACATTTTCCCTTCATTATATTGTAAACTTGTCTGCATTTAAAGCTTTCCGCTTAAATCGCTGCAGCGGATTAATTCCCGACGACCACGCCATCTTCCGCATTGAAACAAATGAATGGGCTTACGCGTTATATCCTTGTACCAAAAACGGTCCTTTCTGGACATTGTAATACTGGACTGTCTAGCAAAATAATATAGAATTGCTGTTGCAAGTTGTACTGTGTAAACTGCAAACTTTTAGTCGGCCGATAGTTGGTTTGTACTACCATTCATCTTCATACAGACTTATGCCCATAAGTCTGTATGAAGATGAATGGTAGTACGCACATTACAAAGATCAGGTATTTAGCCGGTATCAGACCAACTGAACGTGGACGTCCTATGGCTGAGATGATGATGATGATGAGACCGACTGAAAACTGTGATAGGAATCAAGATTTCCTTGAAAAAAATTGGCCAACTATCGGGTCAACTGTCGTCCGACGTTTTAGTCTGCAGTATGTTGGTACGCTAAACGAAATTTGAGTTTAATTTGAAAAGTGCTACTTTTGCTTTTCCGGATTTCGGTCCAAAAATCCTTTTAGAACACGAGGAGAATGTTGTATTTAGAAAATTAAGTTTGCGCTTGGCCAAACGTTGTTTGGTGTGCAAACCGTTTAAATTATTTTGCAGTGAAATTCTCTGACCACTGTTTTTTGCAGGCATTGTTAGGAGTTAAAAGTGGATAATCTCACAGACGACTATCATCTGCTTAACCCTTTCTCTACTGAAACTTAAAACCTAACCAGATGCAGTTGAGTAACAGAGTTCTACATATGTAGCGATTACCTATCTGACTTCCTCGACCAAGTTCCTCGGGCAACCCGACTATTCGACAGACTGGATGTCAGGTTTTTTGTCTTTTGACTCGTAATATTATGACAGCCGGAAAAGTGCCATCCAAAATACGGGTAAAATTGTCTTGGAAGAGTTAGTCACCCATCCACGGACCAACCTCGCCAAGCGTTCCTTAACCGAATCATACAAACAGTATACTACATTAAATACAAAAAACTTTTGTATGTAACTAAGAGAATGCTATTAAGGACATGGAGTGCATTATACAAGATGTTGCCAAAATTGATATTGCTCGCAACGTTTGCGTCATAACCGTAAGGTTTTATTATTATTAGTTTTATTTACATAATACCTGCTGGTTTGCTCTATTCGATATTACGTTCAGATTGGCACGTATACGTATTGTTTCTGTGTGGTAATGTTACTTGTATTTATTTATTTAATTTATTTAACACTTTTGTACACATAGAACACAAACAATAATAAATAATAGGAAAAAATTGTACAAGGGCACAGCTTATCTCTAATGAAATTTCTTCCAGCAGGCCCGTTATGGGAGAGTTAGAAATAGAAGAGATAGGTACAGATAGACAGTGTAAAAAGAAAGAAGATATAACCAATATAACTTTATACAATATACTAACATAAACTACTTAAATACATATATATATATATAAATATAAAATAAATACTATATACATCTATGACAGAGAGGAAAGATAGTGTTCTTTCAACTTGCGTTTAAACACAGCAACAGTCTGGCAGCTCCTCACCTCAGGCGGCAACTTATTCCACAGCCGTACAGCGTGCACGGTGAAGGAGTAGGAGTAGAAGTCAGTGGTGTGGGAAGGGAATTTAAGAAGGGATTTGAGATGTGTCCTGCAGGACGCATCAGGTGAGCGAAGAAAGGAGAAACGTTCCCGCAGGTACGAAGGAGATTTAGGATTAAAGAGGAAGGAAGGAAGGAGATTTAGGATGTACTTAGTTCTGTTTTGCATTTTAATGAATGGAGAAGTAAATAGGTGTTTGATTAAAAAAAAAAAACAGTTCCGTTTTTTTAAATTAAAGGATCGCGAAAGGCTGAGCATAAAATTTATAAAAAAAGACTGGGAGTGGAAGTTATTTTTTTTCAGTTTTTTAAAAATGTTTTTCAAGTTCATGCTGAAGGGATCGTGATATTAATATAATTAATGTATCTATACATTAGTTGTATGAAGATATCGTTGAAGTCAACTAACAAACCATGTATATAAGCATGAAGAAATCGACAAAAGTCGACTGCCAAGAAAATATGGCTGTATCTCACCCTTAACAAAATTACCTTTTGTTATAAAACTCGTACCTTCGAGAACAAAAGTACCTATAACTTAATCAATTACGTAATTATCTGTATAACACTTTCTTCCCTTTTTCCTTAACGCCCTTCAAAGGTTTTGGCAAAATATTTTTGTATTAAAATATTGGTTGCTAAAAGAAATATTTACTTTACTTTGTGGAGCGTATGAAACTGTAAAAATATTTTGCGAAGTTTGATTTTTTGTCGAAATTATATTATTGCCTACGTAATTTAATTAACAATGTTACAGTTTGTGGTTTTATTTTAAGGGTGGATGGTTTATATTTTTTTTATGTTTTGGTTTTAGTATTCGATCATCTTCTATGGGGGGAGAAGGGATTAGTTACCCTTGTACCACTAGTCTCGGCTGGAAAGACACCGAATTTACTGCTCCAATCGTAAGGTGGAAAAGCCTTAAGTGAACCTTAGCCTTATGTGTTTTGAGGTATAACAGGATGGCGTTATCATCATCTTCTTGTATTCAGTCCTTTCAGTGATACTTTAGTTTATTAATGTGCGACTCTAATGTATTATACTTACCAACAGCAGAAATGTTTTATGCCAATTATTTGCCAATAATTTTGACGACCTCTATGGCGCAATGGTCACCAAGCCGGACTGCCGAATCTGAGGTCCTGGGTTCGATTCCCGGTTCGGTCGACGTTTGTGTGATGAGCATGCTTGTTGATCGTGGTCTGGGTGTTACAATATGTATTTATAAATATGTACTAGCTGTTGCCCGCAACTTCGTCTGCGTGGGCAATATAGAATAGTCAAAATACTACTTATCCCGCAGGTGCATTCTTTCACGTGACAGTATAATTAGGATTAGCACTTAGCAGTCGCATAGATTCATTGATCAAGGTTGTGTTGTGGATGTGACCATTTATCTAAACAAAAGAAGTAAAGTTTGTGACGTTGTGAATATCTCTGGATCTAGTCAGCCAATTTGGAAAATTATTACGTATGGTGCGTAAGTAATTTTCACAGGAAACAGTTATAATCTATGTCTATATGCTTTGAGTCTGACAAAGCTGTCATTTGTACATTTTCTGCAGCTGCTGCGACTAATCAGAAGCCAGAAAGTCTGTCAGTCTTACCATGGATATCGGCTTGTGTAGTTGACTGGATTGAAGATAGGTAGATAGGTAGTCGCTCCAAGCAAAATATTGGTACTCAAACAGATTCGGTGACTGGAAGCCAACACCAACATAGTTGGGGAATAGCTGGATGGATGATAAAATGAGTCATCATCATCAGCAGGCGCATAGGGTAGGATAGTTTCACTACTGGGGAGAAACACTTGTATGACGGGGATTTTCTGTGCACTTACTCACTATGGTAAGGCTGACCCCACATTAGGCGTGCGCGATCCTCGGGCGTGTGAGTAGCGCGGGCGTCGCGAGCACGCTGCATGAACGTCGCGTTTTGCTGCCCTGCGGCATGTGTGAAGAGTGCAAGCGACGCGCTCGCGGCGAGCACGCGGCGCTCGAGTTGCGTTCTTACCCCTTCGCCTGCTATCCCCGCCGCCCGCTAAACGCCTTAGCAGTTAAACGTCAAGGAGAGCGGCGCGTGCGCGCCGCGAGCACGCTGTAGGTAAATGCCGCAGGGCAGCAAAACGCGACGTTCATGCAGCGTGCTCGCGACGCCCGCGCTACTCACACGCCCGAGGATCGCGCACGCCTAATGTGGGGGAGGCCTAAGCCGGGACTCCACCGAAATGTTTGCATTAGTTCACGAATAGGCAAAATGTACGTATCTGTGAGAGTCCACTTCATGTTTTGGTACTTGAAACCTGCAGTTTTGCCAAGATTTTCAAAATGTACGCTTGCAATTTGTCATTTCTTGGTGGAGCCAGCAAATCGAAAGGAACATAAGTGTTGTATACTGTGCGTCACTACCGCACACCGGGAAAATTTCGCTCTTGCGGAGGACGTTTATATACCATATTTTGTGTCACCCAGGACGACAGTAAGTATCCACCGAAACGCTTTCAAAGATCTGATGAACGAACAAATCAGACCTGACTTGGTCACCTGGGGCCAATCAGAGCTCTATGAAGCGATCATATGCTTTGGCTCCTACTGTTATTGTGGTTTCTGAAAATTTAATCACCTCATTCAACGATGAATGTAATTCTGATGGTACTATTAAGAACACTTGCTTAGCGCAGAAGCTGACGTTGGCAGGTCGACTCTTTTGACTTCTCGAATAGGATACCATTGGTTTTTGTGCAATGCACACCTGCAATGCATGCTGGATTAGGATAGGATACAGGTGGATAGGATTTGCAACAGAGAACAATTATGTCTTTGTGATTGAATGACATCAAACGTAGTTTTATATAAAAGGTGTTTTTTTAGACTTGGCTCGGGTCTTACTGAGACTGTTCGTAATCGTGACCAGTGTATTTGCGATCAGAAGTTGAAAGTAAGCATGTCTCTGGTATGCGACGCGCAATTTGTACGTTTTCAGACGCATAAAGCATTTTACGTGTGTATGGTATTAAATCGAGAAAGCTCCCATTTCTTATCTGCACTTTGTATCTGGGCTTGTTCTTAAAGCTACAGAATCCTACATTACCTACCTACCTCACGCTTAGCAGCGCTTGCGAGAGACAGATACTCCTTTCTTCTAGGATTAAGTTAACATATTTTGCATCAGAAAAAATAATGGAGGTCTACTTAATACTACTCACTCAAAGTAATTTGTTTTAAGGCCACCACATTAGTGGAAGATAAGCTAAACTATGTTTATGAAAAAATCCTGATATAAACTCCATCTGTAACTTTAAATGATAATTAATTGTTATACTAAAGTCATCATTTTTGACATAATATTCAAAAAATAATTTAGATGGCACCGTTTTAAATTTGGCTGAGAACTATTATTTTCCTTTCATCAAGGTAATAATTATAATTGGATTTTATGTGGCTCGGCAAACTGACAAACACTATTGAAATGTCTATCGAAAAATTACACTACGTGTTAAAATATGGTGAATTACGGAAAATACACAACTCCATCTGTTGAAATAATAATCCTCTATAAAGAATGTATGGTAATTTATTGTACATTTACCACCTCGCTCCTTTGACAAATTTTATGTATTTTATTTAACACAGATTACCACAGATGGAGCTACTTTAACCTTGGCTAAACACAATTTTCATTTTTTTTTTCTTCCGAATATACTTATGAAGGTGTGATTTTCTGTGTAAAGGTTAATAATAGGCCGATCAACTAATATAAGTACAACATTCAAATGTACAGTTTTGACAAACAGATTGCGTGTCGTAATATTTTACATCTTGAATTCACAAAATTAATCATATCTTTTGATAGAGTGAATCGATTTCGATGAAACAAAAACTAAGTAATACCCCAAGTTACGTAGAATTTTTGTATGTAAGCATTGTCTGCATTGAATTCGTAGATTTTACGTGAATCCCGAACAAACAAACAGATAAACAGACAAACAGACAAAAATGACAAAAATGATGGAAATGGGTTCTGTTAGTTATCCTTTAACATGCTGGCTATTTTTTTTGCCAATTTCTTCAATGTACAAAAATTACTTTTCTACAGATTTATTATATGTATAGAGTATAGATATGTGTAGCTATATGTAGTTTATCAGTTGTGTTAGCACCCATAACACAAGTTAATTAATAACTTACCATGGGGCTAACCAACCGTGTGTGAAAAGGTGTCCCGACATTATTTATTTATTATTATTTATTAATTCAATGTCCCCGCAATCACCCAGTTAAACAAGCCAACAAACCTCTAGAAATGTTTAAAATATAAATAATTGACATATTTAAAGTGATATTAAACTGAAATAAAAACCCGACTAAGTAACTACCGAATAAACAAAATTTAATAAAACTCAATTTATCTGACACGCAGTCCCTTTAAAGTGCTTATCGCTTAAATTCTAAATTATGCCTGTGAAAACCTAATTTTGTTTAGAAGAGCTTGCATTTTTAAACAATTCTAATCTCATTTACATTAATAAAGTTGGAATCATGTGAAGGGATATCTTAGGCACTTTGGACCCTCGTTGAGCGTAATAAGGTCCCATAATTGGGGTTCTACCAAAATTTTGTTCTTTTTTTTTCTCTCACAAAAATGTATAGTCGTTTTACGCATAAATGAACAATACAGTTGCTTTAATGTTTCGGATATGAAAATGAATTGTAAAATTAAAATTAATGGATCGTTCAAAATGATAGGCGTATGGAACAAAGAGATTTTATGAGTTAATTAACGGGAAGGAGATTAAATGATGGGATTTGAAAATCTTTGGAATGACCATGGGTTCAACGTTGTCTTTTTTTCTAATAAAAACCCAAAAGAGATTGAAATATGACAGAGCTCGCTCATATTAAAAATCCAACGATGAAAACCTTTATTATCAAGGTTTATGCAATTGTCCCGTAATCGTTGAAATAAAAGATGATCTTCAGTGAAAAATTCACTCATCAAAGAGAAGAAGATTATTTTTTTCTTTGATTTTATTGAAACAGTTAAAACTTTTGATTTAATTGATAAAAGTATTCACTAACCAAGTAGGACTTAAACATATAATACTAAGTATACCTACCCCTATTGCCACTTACGCATAACCTAAGATAACTCTAGATCGGAAAATACTGTCTATAACTATAAGGTTAGCATAGCATAGCAAGCATAGCATAGGAAAGCATTTTCGCAAATTCTAAAAACAAATTGCTCTCAGGCAATGATTAACCAAAATAACAGAACCAAGCATGAATACAAAATGGACACCCCACCATTTGTACCGCAAATCGTAATTTTAAAGTCTCCACAATTTGCTTTGGACATAAAATAGTTTTGTTTGTTGTTTGCTGTCACGACAAAAACCGGTTATTACGCGAGTAGATTCGGTTAATAGGGTTAAGGAAGATAAATAGTGGAGTCACAAAGCAAACATACGGAAAAGGCTTATTCATAGTTCACGCCAGCTACATAAGAAATATCAATAAGGAACTATCAACAGAGGATAGATCGGGGGTAACTCGTATGAAAAACGAAAATATAATTTCGGTGGGTAACATATTCGAATAAGTAGAAGCATAGGCTATAGGACTGAAGAGGATGGATAGGATTTCAATAAAATAGTTAGATCTTCCAAACAAAATTATAATTATTATCCAAGGAAAACATAAAAAAGGTAAAATTGAGAACTGCCTCCTTGGTATGTCGCGGTTAAAAATATCAAAAATGCAGATTCCTCCCAAACAATTTACGTCATGGCTTCGACGCGATAACAGCATCTTTTATTGTAATTAATAACGCGGTACACAACTTTAACGATTGATGGATATTGTTTAAGGAATGCCTACGAGGTACACAATGACGTCAGGGCAGATAAGAGTAGAAGAAAAAGACATACTGCATTTTCTCCTAATAAAAGGATTATGAAAGTAATGTACAGGATTTTACTAAAATATTTAAATCTTCAAAACTAATGATATTATTGTTATCCAACAATAGGGTCGAATTGAGAACTTCCTCTTTATTTAGAAGTCGGTAAAAAATATCAAAATGCAGATTCCTCCCAAACAATTTACGTCATGGTTTCCTCGCGATAACAGCATCTTCTATTGTAATTAATAACGCGGTATACAACTTTAATGATTGATAGTTATTTCTTGATGAATGCTACCTATAAAATGATGTCAGAAAATTGTAGAAGAAAAAGACATACTGCACCTACTTCCAAAAAAAGGATGATGAAGGTGATTTGTAGAACTTTACTAAAATATTTAAATCTTCCAAAAGAAATAATTATTATTATCCAACAAAAAATAACATAGAGTCTTACGTGCACCTCGTTCTTTTTGAAGTCGATTAAAAATATCAAAATGCAGATTCCTCCCATACAATTCACGTCATGGTTTCCCCGCGATAACAGCATCTTCTATTGTAATTAATAACGCGGTACACAACTTTAACGATTGATGAATATTGTTCAAAAAAATGGTTCCCACAAAATGACGTCAGAACAGAGAAGAGTAGAAGAAAAAGACATACTGCATCTACTCCCAATAAAAGGATATTGAAAGTGATGTATAGGATTTTACTAAAATAGTTATTTATTGCAAACAAAATAAATATTATCCAGCTAAAATATCAAAATGCAGATTATAACCAATTTTGCGTCCCTCAAAAATATACAAAAAAACCGTCTCGTATTGATAATTTCGTCTTTTTTTGAAGTCGGTTAAAAATATCAAAATGCAGATTCCTCCCAAACAATTTACGTCATGGTTTCCCCGTGATAACAGCATCTTCTATTGTAATTAATAACGCGGTACGCAACTTTAACGATTGATGGATATCGTTCAAATAAATAGTTCCCACAAAATGACTTCAGAACAGAGAAGAGTAGAAGAAAAAGACATACTGCATCTACTCCCAATAAAAGGATGATGAAAGTGATGTATAGGATTTTACTAAGATAGTTAAATCTTGCAAGTAAAATAATTATTATTATCCAGAAAAACTATCAAAATGCAGATTATAACCAATTTTGCGTCCCTCGAAAATATATAAAAAAACTGTCTCGTATTGATAATTTCCTCTTTTTTGAAATCGGTTAAAAATATCAAAATTTAGATTCCTTCCAAACAATTTTCGTCACGGTTTCCCCGCGATAACAGCATCTTCTATTGTAATTAATAACGCGGTACGCAACTTTAACGATTGATGGTTATTGTTGGAAGTTTATATTGTCTTATGATGTCAGTTTCCAGGTTCTGGCTATTAGCAAGATTGATGCAGCCGCTATGCAAAAATGTTTAGAGAAAAATTGCGGAAGTTTGGTTCAATGGGTGTTTTTTTTTTTCGTTGTGAAGAGGTATTTGCTGTTGTGTATTTTGTTTTGTAATTAATGCTTACTTAAAGTTAGAAACAGTTTTGTCAATATGTTCTGGTAATTGTCTGTCCATGAAGTTCTAGGTACGATTCTTGGATTTTGTCAAGACTTCAAATTGTACATTAAATTGTTTGTAGTATCTAAGTTGTATATACATAGTGTTTACGAAACAAACTGAGATTTTATAAACTGTAGTCTTGTGAATAAAACTGTATTGCAGAAAATTTGCCGCATAGCCAGTTTTTTTATGCAGTAAATGATGGTAATTAATCTTAAATTAAGACAGAAAATGAGTATACACTCAAATAATGAAGGGCCTCAAATAGTTTTTGCAATAGAACTATTTAATAAAATAAAATAACAAATTATACTTAAACTACGTTCCGAACAGTATTCTTTGAACATTTTCATTGAAATTATTGAAACGGAAAAACTTCAAATAGGTACTTACAGGATGAATCGTTTTCTGTTAGATTTTCTTTGAGTCGAACAAAAAAAGGTTTTAGTTAGAATAAAACAGTTTTACGCGCTCAGAGGAAATACGTGAATTAGAAAAACGTACTATGAATTTTAGTTATAATTCTAGTCACATATTTTTGCCACTCTGAAGTTAGCTACTAATCACGGCTGACTCCGGAACAGGGACGTTATACGATGAAAACTGTAATATAAACCGAAAGTTACATCTTCGGTTTATAATACAGTTTTCTAATAATAAAAAGTAATTTTGCGACTACATAAAAGACAAAAAGTTATTTATTCAAACTTTTTGAAGGTCAATTATACAAAATGCAGCCTCCAAAAATAATAATTAGCTTATGTAAAAACTACCTATCAATATTTATAGTAGTAAAAATAAAATATTTATACCTACTGACCCAAATTCAGTGCTGTGCAGTGTATAACATAATAAAGTCTGTTCTCACCTTAACCTCGAAAGTATTATTGGATCAGTAAAACTGACGAAAACATGTTTTCTCTTAAAACTGTTTCAAGTTATAAAAGATTCCACGTTCCATTCATTTTACTATTGTTTAGTTTCGTTGTAAATAGGACCACTTAGTTTTAATTAAATTGTGATTAGTCATTATATCGAGGGATTTTAGTTTTTATGAAGGGATTTGAAAGAGACAATTTGTTAGAATAAAAATCTTTGAATATAAAACTATTAAGTATGCGTTTTTTAGAAACTATTTCACCAACCAACAGAAACTGTAATAATTTGTAAAAGCCTACAAATATGCATCTTTTCTGGTATTGTAAGTGTACTTGGGCGACGGTAATCGCTTTCCATCAAGTGATCCGTATACTCATTTGCTCCCAGATAAAAAAGAAGCCAGGTAGTAGTCCATTTTTTTTTCCCGCAAGTTAAATGTGATACACCATTTTAAAAAATCTGTTCAAATAAGATCTTTTCTTTTTCAATCTCACCAACTAAAAGTGTAGAAGTAATTTTTATTTTACTATCGTAGACGTTCAAAGGATTTATCGGCCGTCAGGAAACCGTGAACCGTTGGAAGAAAGTCCTCGTTTTGCGAAAAATAAAGTATTTTTATACCCTATAGTTAGGTTTAGGTATAGGAATGGGTACTAGTTTTATGTTAGAGAAAGGGTATTGATGGTAGACGTTAACCTAGATCTGTTTTGATGTTATTGCCAGTAATAACTATAGTGTTACAGTAGTTTTCTGAGCCGTGAAAGTCGTTTGACGACTAGTTGATGCAGACGGTTCGTTTTAAAAAATCCAACCATGGATTAATCTCAAATTTGTAAATAAACTTTTCAAAATATGTGTTTATTTGTGCAAAAAAGTGAGTGATTCTAGACAAGATTCGCTCAGTGTATCAGTTATCTAAAATCCATTGTACAAGTTGCTTAGTTTGAGAATATTGCCGGTGAGTGAAAGTGTGGATTTATTATAACAGTGCAGGGCTAGCTTAGTTATTCCCTAATACAGAATAGTTGTAACTAATAGCGTTTATGTAGCTGATTTGCAATAGAAATCTTAGAAATCCTTATTAAAAGAGTAAATTCTGATTGACTTACAATGAGCAACACTCTCTGCGCTGGTGGGCCCAACCAGCCGGCGGGCCCACCTGGTCTCCTGTAGTGACGCCCCTTCTAGAAGTCGCTGCAGGCACCTGGAATTGAAAACATCACTTGTTTAGTAAAATTGGAGTACTTTTTGCAATTACAGGTACTTTGAGAGGAGCTGTTGCGACAGGTTAAAATATTTATGTTTAGGTAATGTTAATAAGTAATATTATCCTTTGCGTTACCTACTTGCGACATTATAAAAGTTACATACTTGTCAACGTCAAAGGCTGTGAAGGAATTCATCGTTTAAAAACCGTCTGAAAGTCTAACGCGCATTTCTTATTTGGATGAGATGAGGCCTGTGCATTGTAGCAGGACTATGGACACCTTAAAGGTAATTGGTTAGTTAGATTATTATTTTTTAAGCCCACTTTTCATGATACAATAACTAACACAAAATAATATAATCATTGCTTCCCAACCACTATAACGCAGTAACCGAAAATAATTTAAAAGCCTTTGCATGAAATTAAAACCAGAAAAAAAATACCACACTAGTTCATGACTCACACAAAGATTTAAAAAAACCTACACTACGTAACGAATGGAAAAAAATAACTAAAAGAATTTTCTGTTTAACTAAAATGATCTGAAACAAACATTTTACGACTGTGTAACGTTCGTGGATGGCCACTCTTGTGCGGGATGGGGTCGCCAGATGTTCACATCTTGGAGGACAAAAATACTAGAAAAAATGTTTTAGAAAATGTTGTTTCTTGAAAATTCAGATACGTGAAATCTTTGCACATAAGGACAGTGTTGCTTTAACAGACGATAGTTACTAGACTGTCAAGTACTGTTAGGCTTTTTTGCATCTTTCTTCGAATTCATATGAACCAATCGCTACCTGCTTAACTTTTTAAGAAAATTGATATCCATTCTAAGTTTTATCAAAGTGCGCAAAAATTCCTCTGGAAACATGTGTAATGTAATCATCAGAGAGAGCAATCCTATCAACTCCATATATTTGAGGCTCACATACCTCACCGAATTCTACCTCAATTTTTCTTTCCTCAAACAAGGCAATGTTACAAAAATATGCCAAATTGAATATCTCCAAAAACACCTGACACCTAGTCTGCCTAGTGAATGTCTCGCTTTATTTCTTTTGTCGTCTATCTCAGCTTCCAGCCTGTGGCGAGTGGCAAAATGCCAACGAGTGTTGCAGCTCAACTTATAAGCTAAAGCGGATTTTGCCTAACTAATTACGAACGACAGCTGGTGGGCAATTTTTTGGATCCAAACTTTGGTCCAGTGTTCGTATTTTAAATAGGTGTGGATGAAAGTTGTCTGCCTTTTTTGCTGGGTTTTGCATGTGCATCAGTGGATTTTAATTTTGTTCTACAAAATATAACAATCAAAATTATTATGGGAAATTGTAACACGTTTACCGATACCCTAATATGTAGGTATCATGTACAAAGATTGACATATCAGAGCAAATATGCAAACTGAAAAAAAAATGCGCAAAAAAGGGATATGGACACTCCATGTGTTTTAAATGGTCGATCATTAATGAGAAATTGTTTTGCTTTTAGTATTATTCTTATTAAAATTTTGTCTAATCGCTCATATTTTTACACTTGAATATAATATTCATTTGTGGTTGATATAATCGTATTATATTAGTTGGCGTGTGAATTATGCGGGTTGAAAAACCAGCTGGCACACATACATGGTGTTCTTTTTTGTTTCCACTGCTTCTTAGTTAAAGAAATAATTTACTGCAGTTCTGCAGTTTGAAAATGCTGACTTATATTTTTATTTCTTATTTTATGGTCAAAACATAATTCAGTAGTTGACAATAAGTCAAATTCAATACTTTTATTGGACTTTCTAAAACGGTTACTTTCTATTTATCTTGTAGGAAAACGCAAACTAGAACATTAGTGACTAATCACCTCAAGCAATGTAATTATTTTGGCTTTATTATAAACATTTTTGCAATCAAAACGATTTTTCATTATTTTAAAACTTTTACCCAAACTATGTACCTAGATTAATAACAAAATATAATGTCAAACAAAACATCTTTCTCATTGTCTTTGTATAAAGTTACTATTTAAGATGTTATATCTTAAAATAATGAAATACAAAAACGAAAATAGTGACTTTTTGGTAATTTTCTGAAAGCAACATTAAAGGTCAAACCAGTAATGTCAATTAATTAATAGCATGTTATTAAATTCATTATGCGACGTGAACATATTATATTTTTAAGGTCAAGGTCAAAGGTTACGGAAAGGTGATATTAATTTTTGGTACAGGAGGTAACAATTAGGTATATTGTCAGGCTTTGAAATTTTCTTAAATTATTTATATTGTTTTTTAGTTTATAGACCTTTTTGAGAAGTGTTATCGTGATTAAAATATATTTTCAGAAACTGTCCGAAAACTGTAAGTATAATCTTACGCCAAAACGTTAATGACGAAATAAGGAACAAGTTCAACAAATAATTACTGTTATGGGGCACCGAAAGTTTTGTATATATATATATTTATATATAAACAAAACTTTATATTGTATATATATATATACAAAACTTTATATACAAAAATTTATATTGTAGCTATTTTCAAAAGAAAATAGCATTTTTGCCAGAAACGAAAATGAATAGAATAGCATTTTCTGTAAATACCAAAAAACAGAGTCAGGGTGTAAAATCTTTTAAAGAATATTAGGTATATCATTATGAGAACGACATTTTTCTATATTTCGAACCACCAACTTTTCTAAAATTCTTTAAAAAATATTTCGCAAAAAGTCGCATTGCAAAATTGACTGCAAATGTTTTCAGTGATCATTTATATGAAACAATAGTGAAGTTTTCATACAAGTACATGAAACCGCTGGCTTCAAGCCAAAACAGGGTTTGTACGACCTTTTCTGAGCTCATTTTGTTGTTTAGAAAAATCTACACTACCTATCTCGAAATTGTTCTTTTAAAGTTAAAGATAATTTTATTTAAGTTACACACTTTTGTAAAATGTTCTTCTTAAAGTACTTGTATTATTTCATCATCGTCATCATCATCTCAGCCATAGGACGTCCACTGCTGAACATAGGCCTCCCCCTTTGATCTCCATAGATACCTGTTTATTCTAGTATGATATCTTGAAAGTGGGCACGATAATATAAAGTACATCTCGAGGAAACCTGGACCCTACGATGTTTGAAATCACCAACTCGCATTGAGCAAGCGTGGTGATTACCACTCAATCTTTCTCTGTGTGAGAGGCCTGTGCCCAGCAGTGGGGCGATAAAAAGGCTGATGATGATGATGGGCAAAAGATAGTTATGTATTTAAAACATGCACATTGTTTTTGTATGCGTAAGTTCGGGAACGCTAAGCCATACAAAGACAATATGCATTATACATACACGTATGGCTTCGATGGAGATTTCAAGAAATAAAAACACTTGTACCTAGCTTTAACAATTTTGGAAACTGCTTTTTATTTCCAAAATCAGGGCCTTGCCCGCTCCTTTGTTTATAAATCCCTTAATCCCATAAACTCCGTAGTTCTAAAGATTAGCTCGAACAAAAACAGAAAACTTGCGACTTTTAATAGAGTTATAATTAAAACGCCACATTATTTCTCTCTGTAAGACAAAAACACAACAAACTTTGTAAAATACAAGATTTGGGATAATGAATTGGGTCGTAATGCTTTCTTTCTACGTTTTATTATTCCGTTCAATAAGAAGAATGGATATATTGTCAAAGTTTCGTTATAATTTCTTAGAAGAATACTCGGATAGCTTTGAGAACGCTTAATTTATTTCCTAAAAAATATATATTTCCTTTCCACCTAAGGAAATTGATAAAAACTTTTTCATGATGTCATTATTATGACTACTTGACAGTTTTATACTACTTACGGCCAGTTTCTTCATCAAAAGTTAAAGCCAAAGTAAAAGTCAAAGTACCTAATGACTAAAGTTAAAGTAACGGTTAAATTCAATTTTTCTATGAATTTTGCTGTCACTTTAGCCTTGAAAAAACAAATTTGACCGTTACTTTAACTTTAGACATTACTTTAACTTTAACTTTTGATGAAAAAACTGGCCGTATGTAGTATAAAACTGTCTACTTGACGAATCTCCTTTGTATTGAACACCTATGATAAAAATAACCTATTAGGGCAATGATTTAGTTAAAATATGTATGATGTCTTTCTAGCCAATTAGCGGACACGGCAGCTGTTCTTATATAAAGAGATACGCAACTGCACAGAACATATTATTGTCAAATAACACAAAATACTAAGGTAGAGCAAGCGTGGTGATTCATGCTCAATCCTTCTCCGTGTGAGAGGAGGCCGCAATCCAGCAGTGGGACGATAAAAAGGCTGTAACAGTAACAGTAATGTGCCCCGCTATCACGAATTACACACCTTAATACCCAGTATCATTACACAAAAATACAGTAAGATTCTTTGAATTTTTTCTTAAAACATTCTGGTCATAATTTTAACCCCGCACCCACGAAATGGGCCGGCAGAAAATAAAACTGAGAACATAACAAATGTTTTGGGAATTAATAAATCATACTGTAGAGCCCGATTGTGTTTCGTTCTTGATGTAGTACTGCTCCAAATTGAGTTATGGGAAACGTGGATTTTAAGTTTTTTGAAGCGAGAAAAAGGTTGTTTCATACAAAGTATATTAAATTGTGTAAAATAATTAGCTAGCGTATTTACCTGCTTCCCGTGGGAACTTCTTCAAGCACCCCGATAAAATGTCTTCCATGATTTTGATATCTAACACTAAAATATTTTTTTAAATTATAGGATAGACACGTTCAAACAAACAAACTCTTACGCTTTATGATATTAAAAGAATCATCGCCTGTAAAGTTGTTTTCCAAATTTTTAATACAGAATAATTCTTGTAGTTTTGTGGTTTGTTACAGATAGTTAAAAAATGGTTAAGGATATCACTTTAATTGAAACACAAATTGTAATGCCTTTTAAAAACTTAGATAAGTCTTCAAATATTAATAGGTAACTGCGCTTGTCAGTTTTCACCTGCCTGTTCTTTGTCTAACAAGGAAAGCAAGGTCCAAACGGACTGCGTAATGTCGTGTTTATAAATGTTAAAACAACACTGTAGATAATAATAGTGCTTTGTAGATAAGGTTTTTAGAAGAAGAAATAGGGAGGAAAGTGGTGATTTTTACCCGATAGTGCGAAAAGGACGTTTATGTTTTTCGAGCATTTGTAAGTGTAGTGCGTTGACACCTTAAACGGCTCGATTCTTTTCAGCGTGAGAGTTGTTGTAATTTTTTTCTTAGTTGTGAGTTTGACACTGAGTGTCTACACCAAAGTTGAAAAATAGTTTTCATACCAACTCCACCAACAGCTGTTAACAATGAACAATAAAAACGATCCCAAACACTATTAAAACAACAATTAGAAAACAAACCAAATACGGTGCTTAACTAATCCTAATTACTTTTGGGTACATTTTGATACAGTAATCGAGACACGGTAAGTCGAAACTGTAGGGTTGGGACAATGCGAGTAAATTGCTCGGTTGGACACATGTGAGCAATTATTGCTTGCGTGGACACGGTAAGTCGTGTTCAGGTGTGTTGGGCATTAAGATTGCCTCATTAATGAACAAGTCGTTTGTGTTATATTGTATAGTTTGATGATCTGTTTAAGACGGACGAGTTTGAAAAACATGTGCTGAATGAAGTTTGTAATGGATACAACAACACAAACAGACTGACCGACAGACAAACACGTCAAACTTATACCCTCTTTTTCGTCACTATTTAATGATTTTTCGTCACTATTTGATGACAGCTCACTACAAGTAGAGTGGAAGATCAATTGAAACCCGTCCATGTTCTTTCTAAACGCCTTTATGTACCAGAGTTATGATAACTGTTTTGAACAATTTTGTAGCTCAAACTTAAGTAGGTAATCTCTTTACAATTTATCTATATAATGTAGATATAGGAAAGACTTAAAAACATACTAGTCAAGAAAACCTTTCAGTATTCTGTCGTCAAGGGCACATCACCCAAAAAAACAAAAACTAAACAAAAAAAAAAATACCCTGTTAATCTTCCCTGTCTTAGTAAATTAATTCCACAAGACTTAACACGTGCAACGAACCGGATAAAAAATCTTATGGAATTTCCAATTACGTAGATCCTGACGTTAAGTGTATTCACAAGAATTGACGTTTAATAGGCCTGAGCTGAAAATGGCGGGGTCGCGCATACCCCTTGTTGGGGCGAAATGAGAAAATTCTGCTGGGCTGTGATATTTTTAAGTAGCTTTTGTATATATTTTTTGGAAAATCTCTCTTGTTTTTTTATTAAGTTGTTGTTAGTTTGGAGTGAAGTTGATACGTTGAGATTTACAGGTTGATGTTGATATTTTTTTTATTCGAATGGTGCAGTCTTATAATGAGTGTTTATGGTCTAGTAATTGTCTGGTTTATGATGCTTGGTGGGAACGGGCATGAGCTTTTGGCTAAAGTATTACTTTTTGAATTGAAAAATTAAAGCATTTAATTCTTTTAAAATCCTTCTCCGTGTGAGAGAAGACCTGTGCCTAGCAGTTGGACGATAAAAAAGGCTGATGACGACGAAGTATTTAACTGCACGATCTCTTTACATTGACAATTGACTTATCTGAGTACATTATCTGGGTAAATTAATAACCCAAGTCAGGTACCCACAGAACTTTGAATATCAGATAAAATCTCATTAATTGATCTATCGAAAACGTCGTAGCAAATCGGAGGTCCATGGAGAGCAGTCCAAAGTTCGATTCCAGTCACGTACAATTGGGTTGGCACTCACCAACGTTGGATAACTAAGTTTTATGCCCGGCTTTGCCCGCTAATGCCTTTATGCCACTTTGTGGGGCAATGGTATTTGATTTAAGGCCAGCCTAACTTATTTGAGCTAAACTTTTTTGGCTTCAGAGTTAGTGTAGTGATCAGGCTAGGTTTTTTCAGCTTTAGTGACGTTCGTTTTCAGTTTAGTTTCCCTCCGGAGT
Organism: Helicoverpa zea; assembly: GCF_022581195.2. NCBI lineage: Eukaryota > Metazoa > Arthropoda > Insecta > Lepidoptera > Noctuidae > Helicoverpa > Helicoverpa zea. Next base: position 10,709,134 of record NC_061467.1, read on the forward strand.
AGTACCTTCTTTTTGTTGAACATAAGCCAAATTGAAAAAAAAACTGTAACCTCACAAGTCTTGTTTTGAAGATTTCCGTAAGCTAAAGATCTGACTCGTGTCTCGATTTCAAAATTCTTGCTAACTTGCCACTCATTTTCAAAATAGTTTACAGAATATTCTAGCAACAGCGAACTCCTTTGACCGTCATCAAAGCCCATACATTACACCCTTATTTAGCTTCCCAATCTTGCTTTTACAAGTAAACGTTGAAAAGGGCGCCTGAGTCTTAAGCGTAATTTTTCACCGTCTTTGAAACCTGACCGTCAAGGGGGCAACCATTTGTCTTATTCTCCATATTTCCCCCGAGAGAGGGTTTATGTGTTTTTTTTTTTGCGCCAAAAGATTTTTGAGACAACCCTGTATGGGAACTGCGAAATTTTTCATATATGAATGTTTTATATATGACCGATTTTTACGTAAAAACATACCTTTGTTGGCAAACAATCGTGACTGCCGAATCGCGAAGACATTTAACAATACTGCATGAACTACCTAGTGTAAGTTACTTAGACAAAGATCAAGACGAAAAAACCCTATATAAAGATCACTAAATAAATAATAGTAAACTATAAAAAGAAAGACAAAAAATACAGTCTAAATTACAATAAAGCTCACCAGTAACCAATTTGAGGTGCAATGGTCTTCAAAAATACCGCATGATCCCTCTCATATGATTCAAATGAGGCGCAAAGAGGTAATGCTGGTGAAATGGCTACATTTTTTATCACCTATACGAACTATTGCCACATTTAACTGTGGGATCGTTTATTTTGAGAATCTTATCAAATGTGTATGTTGATTAGGTTTATTTGGCTTACAAGGGCTTACCTAAATGATTACTTACTATCTAGTCTGTAGGGCAGAGGATTATCAGTATTGCAATTTAAACATAATACAAAATAACAAGGTTAACACTTCATTGGGATAGGATTATTTCAAATCAATAAATTTTCACAATGATTATAATTAATGTAAAATATTGGTATATTATTATAATGATAAGCAAGAAACATCCCAGACTTAAAATTGCAGCTTGCGGTAGTTAGCAAGTTACTCCGCTTTTCACACTTTCAAAATAATTAAACGATAACAAAAACAAAATTCTGTGTAATCTATACTGTCCAGAAAAGTAGTTTTAAACTATAATACTTATAGAAGAGAAAATTCATGAAATTTCACATCCCGAACTTTAGTTATTCTGAGTAAAAACCGCCACGGTTCGTTTCGTTTAGAGAACAAATTAAAAATTTATTAGTATCAAGGTTTCGTGCGGAAGTTTGTTATTGTTTTGCTAGGAACAAAAGTGTGTGGGTTGGGAAATTTTGGGTAAATACGTATTGTTGCATGAATGAGCGGGTTATTCTTATGAAGAGTTTATTTGAAAGTTTTATAGAACTTTCAGACTAGCTTTTTGGGATTTTCGGCTTTTGTGGCATTAGCGCGCTTTCAAAAATTGACAATTGACAGCTAGGTACTTTTTCAAACGATGTCACCTGGGAACCAATACGCTTAGAAAAACGAAGCATATACGCGCGACAAAATTCACTCGTGTAAAAGCGGACTTATTTGTGGCAAAGTTTATGAATTATACATAAATGTAATTTAGAGTTTAACGCTCTTGCAAAATGGATAAAGCATAAACAAAATGTAGTTCATAATCTAATTAATAGGCATAGATAATTTATAGTGAATGGCTGTCCCTATTTATCTACGCGTAATGAATTTAGAAACTAAGCCAACGTAATTACAATCTAAACGAGCCATATGTTTACACGCCCTGTCAATTAATTATTGATTTCAGTAATAACACTGTTATACTACAGCCTTTATCTGCTCTGTTTTATACTGATTAGTAAGTTTTGTTAGTACGCTTTTTAATGGTAAATAATAGCAATAAGTCATTATCTCCAGAACTTTTTCCCAACTATGTTGGGGTCGGCTTCCAGTCTAACCGGCTGCAGCCGAGTACAAGTGTTTTACAAGGAGCGACTGCCTATATGTCCTCCTCAACCCAGTTACCCGGGCAACCCAATACCCCTTGGTTAGACTGGTTTTATCTCTCGAAAGCGGGTGAGCTACGTGCACATTGTCTTTCTACATATAACTAGCTGACTCGAAAACTACTGAGCGCTCTCCAAAGCTTACCCATACAAAGACAATACATACCTACGTTCATTTACACACACAAGTAAAGTTCACCCGCCTTAGTAAGATAAAATCTGAAGGTACATTTTCTACTTCAGACAATTACTTTCAAAACGCGATCTATCCAAGCGGATTGAACAATGTAGTCTCTTTTTTTACCTAAATCAAATAAAACCTTTTTTCAATGTTCAGTAGTGAAACAGAATTCGAGCTAACAACTTGATATATACAATTGGAACCAGTTTATCACCGTTGTAGCTGTTTATCGGCTCGGAAAATGGTATGTGGCCTTCTGTCTTCGAGATAACGAATGTTACGCCTTTTCTTTCGTAACGGATTGTCTTAGATGAACAGTCACGTTTTTTTTATTTTCATTTTTGATCTTGAGTTGAAGAGTTTTTGATTTTTGAACCCGAATTTAAAATCGACTGTAAGCTATTTGTATGAGTGTAGGTAACGTATATGTATGTCTATGTAGTAGTGAGGTAATATGATTTTTGTCTCATTATATTCGATATATTGGTAGTTCAAATATTTAAATATTTAGAGGCCAATATCACTGACAGTCGTCTATGAAATCGGCAGGTTGCGACAGTAGTTTTCGGTATAAAGCTGAAATTTTCTTGAAACCTACATTTTGTCTAGGCTTGCTGTGGTAGTAATAGTTGCTTCAAAAACCAAAGTCCCAAATAAAATGTTCAATTACGACTCTTTTAACTTTCAATTCGTGATAAACAGCAATTTTATACAAACGATTACTTGATGATAAGAATAGCCCTTCTATATGTGACACTTGGAACATAATAAGCATACAATATACCTGAACATATCTTAAACGGCCAAAAAACTGGCTGTAACAATAACTCGCTCCTGTACCCTGTCAGAATACAATGCAAATGGCCCGTGAAAACTCGGCGATTCTCCCTAACGTGACTATCAATTGTGGGTCGGCAACACTAAAACTTTACTGCTTTTCACTTTTATTTTTATTTTGATAATAATCCGTATGTATGTTGGTCATATGAGCAGTTTATTTTTTAGGCGTTTACGGAAAGGTAGCTGTTCTATCCGAAGGAGAAGTCATTCAGTCAGTTTTCTTAGCCTCGAGAAAATAACTACTCATAAATCATATTTGAGATGGCATATTTTTCACTCAACTGCACCACGTAAGCGTATATATTTTGTATCTCATATTCTATATACGAGTATGTCAATCTACTTGTGTGAGGTAAGCAAGAAAACAAAAAGTTATTCTTCTTCAAACCGTGAACTATATCTATAGTTAGTTACAAAAGTTTCTTCAACACATGAAATCATAGAAAACATAACCTGCCAACAAAACACATTCCCTTACACAATAATATCAATTTTCCCCAAATATATAATACGTTTAGTCCAAACATTTTCTCTCCTACCAATTATCGCTACAGATAAGAACTGGCACCTATTTAGTTAACTATTAATGAACTATAACATTAAGAGAACCTCACAGTTATCTCCTAACTTTGTTTTCGTTGTCTGTCTTTATTATTATATCCTTTGTTTTGTGGGAAAGTTTGTAGGAGTATTTCAATAGCTGGCAATTGAATAACAATAGTGCTTAACGCCTTTTGAAGATGTCTGGTGGTTGTAGTCAAAATACTGCAAGTTTCACAGACTTTTAGGTGGTTGAAATAATCATGTTTGTTAAATAACAAACATGATTATTTCAGAACAGAGGATAATGTATAGACTCACATTAGGTAAGTATATGTAAACTTACCTCTACATACAACTTAATTTATAGATAAAGATCCACCACCACGAGACATCACTTATTTTCTAACTTATAAAACCCATACCACAAGATAGCATTTTTTTGCTAATAATAGCCTTGCCAGTTTAAGATATTGTCATGTAATCACCAGTTAAGCAGCTATTACCGCCTATTGAAATCCGAACGAACATTCCTATTTCCTCAAGTAGCCCGAAAAATGCCCATAAAAAATGTACCATCGACCGCGGTATTTTGATAACGTAGTGATAGGTAGGTATGTTATATCGAAACCAGTGTTGTAACTCGAGATATCGACTTTCCAGCTAATAAAACGAATGTGTGGATTTACAGGGTTTTTTGCAATAACTTTCTTCGCGCGAAATTCTTTTATTGCGACGGTAATTTGTATTTTTTATGATTAGTGCCGAATTTTTCATGTAGTCTATAAGGTTTTTGTGATATCAAGACCTGGCAAGTAATAACTTTAACTGAATTTAGTTGTAAGTGTTTTTTTTCAGAATTTAGGTTTCTATTATTGATGGCAATATCCTTACATTGTTTCTTATTGGAGTAGTGTTAATAAAACAAACTATATACATATGTGTGTTTTTGTATACATATTTTGTAAAGATCAATATTAATAGCTAAATAAAATAGCATATAGCATGACAATTAGTCCAACGAGGTGGACAGACGACCTTATCAAGGTCGCCGGTAGACGCTGGATGCAGGTCGCTTCCAACAGGTATCTGTGGAGATCAAAGGGGGAGGCCTATGTTCAGCAGTGGACGTCCTATGGCTGAGATGATGATGATGATGATGATGACAATTAGTCTGACTCTACATAAAGAATTAAAATAAGCTTTTCCCACTTATGTGATGTGTGAATCAACTATCGTTCTTCATCTTAGTTGCACACGCGATAAGGCGTTTAAAAAACTTAAAATAACTCCTAATAAACAAGTAAAATCTAAGTTATTAGAACTATAGAAATATAGATGGGTAACTTTAGGGCCTCGTTAGGTGGTCTAGGGTATTTTATTACGACTATCCGGAGGGTAGTAAAATAAAATCTGTATTGCTACGAAGCTAGTAGTAAAGTGTTACTTGGGGACTGTTTGTGTTTTGTTGTTTGAATATAAAAACATACAAGATTTAGAATTTAGAACCTCTAGGAGTGGGTTAATAAAGTCGTAGTTTTAGGGTTCGTAAAGATTGAAAAAAATACAGAATTATCTAGGAATTTAGCGATTTTAGAAGCTTGGCTAATCTTTTAAGACTGCATATATTGTTGCAGTACCTCATTGGGTAGTTTCATATTTTATTTTTAAATTCATAAAAGCTCAATAATTTTTCATTACTTCCTGCCAAAGCAATCAAACTTCTTAATTTAATCACCCAAAACCAACTTCGAAAATTAAAACAAAAATACACTTCAAAAGATTTGTAAAGTCCATAAAATTGTATCCGAAACATTCGTTCGCTATTCTACCGACGATTCGGCCGAATAGCCACTTAAAGAGTTTAAATATCGCTTCGGATCGTATCAAAACCCGTTCGTTCCCGAACATAGCGACTTCAAACTTCAAAAGTAGACGCAACTCCGAATTACTTGGGAAAGTCCCGCTATAAATTTTGTTGAAATACTTCAAAGTATTTCATAAGGAAAATTGTAAATAAATTCGGATGGTATAGGGTTGGTTAGAGGAAAAAAAGTTTGGTAGGTAGTACATTCTCTTGGCGTTACTGAACATTTTAATGTCAGCCAGAGTTTGATCGCTTGCTAGGGCTGCGGGATTGGTCGAATGAGAAAAGGGCTCCAGAAGGAACGAAGGTGGATTTTAGTCTGTAAAAATCATAACACCTACACACAGTGGATTTCTTACTACCCTGCAATTACAAGATATCAAAGTACGTAAAAAAACGAAAGGGAGAAATTAAATTGTTAAAAAATATAGAAACTTGTTTTTTTTTTTCACCGGCAACCCTAAAAAAAAAGCATTCAAGCAACACCGTCGGTAATCTCAAAGCCTGAAGGGCGAGATATCGCAGTATTTACTCTACCCTAAATATTTATAATGTCGCTAACGTTATGAATCAATTAAGATAAACTCCAGGGAGGCTGTTTGATATAGATTATCCTAAGTTCCTAAGATATCCTACTTTGTAATGAAAGGAGCCAATAAAGAAGTTTCGGGTGTCAATTTTGTAAACAAATATTGCTTTTATAGCTCAAAGAGATGAGGAGGTTAATTTTAGTAACTTGACATTTCCAATTCTGTTGGTTTAAAAGTATGATTGGGAATCTAAATTACACAATAAGGTTTGAATTTGGATCTGTTGAGTTATGAACGAAGCAACTGTTTACATTTAGCTATACCTATGTTTCCGTTTGAGTGTACATTTATTGGTGAAGGCTGTACCTAATACTTTTTAACCCGACTTGCGAAGTAGTTCTAACTAGAAGCTTTTTATTATTTTGTACTGTCTAATAAATAAAGCTTTCTTAGTTTTAATCTTCTTTATATGTTTTTTATTCTATTTGACAGCAATAATCGTCTAAGTTACCAAAACCACTAAACTCTTCTATAGACATTTTTAAATCAGCTTTTTACTGATATTAAACTACCTCAATATACACCACAAAAAACCACAAATCTTCTTAAAGTCACAGCTTTACAACAAAAGATAAAAGCACCGATGATCTTCTATAAGAATACTTATATCACAAACAGTCCCCGGAGCCACGTGCGCAAATCTTCACAATGTGCTGACGTCGACTACCGCTTGCAAATAAATGGGTTGATACGGGAATGTAGTTGAGGATCACACGTAAAAAGAATATATAGAAAAAAGGTTATTCTTGATATGATTTTTAAAGCATAAATTAATGTTATTGTAGCGACTATCAATGCCTAAAGTAAGGGTGGTTGTCAAGATACCAACTTCAGCGCAATATGAAAAAAGGTCCTAATGAATTCTTCAAAAGATTTAAAATGTTCCACGAGAGTAATGGATTTAATCATCATTTCAGAAAATTCCCACTTCAGAATCCTTCAAAATTCAAGCTCCCCTATATTTCCAACGAAGAGGTCTCGACATTATTTCGGGTTTATACCGTTTTATAAACGAGATAAATCCTTCGGACGGAGGCATGAAAGAGATTAGAATATTATCCTGAGATATGAAATTTTCCGCGAACGATTTTCGAACTGAAAGTGTCATGGGCCATTGGGCTTAAGTTGGCAAGAAAAAATAAATGCGAATGACAATGAGTGGGAAAAACGTGAGACGAAGTGTGTTCGCACGGCACTTTACCGTATTCACGCAATTTAACGTTAGTGGTAAAAAAACTGATGTGAATATACTGTGGAATATAAAGGAGTTATTTTGGGGTTAAGTTCTTTTTTCTTACGTAATATTTGAATAGAGAATTTTCGCTTGAATGTGAAAGTGGTTTGTGGGTAAGTGTTTGCTAGCTTAGCTGCTGAAGTAACTTAGTGGATTGTTTTTTTTTTTGCATTTGCTTAAAGATTTTGAAGATAACACTTTTTATGTGGATAAACTGTAGGAAATATTTGCTGTGAAACAACATTTTTGCTCGTTAATGTGAAAATGGTAAATGAGTAAAGAAGGTATATGTCAAGTATTATTTCACTGGTTGGTTTGAAATCAAAATTATTGGTGTAATATTAATTTTCAACGAAAACAAAGCAATAAAGTCCATTAAAAGAAAACCATTTCGTTTCAATTTGTCGCAAACATATTGTGCAATTTACCGCCTTTTTAAAAACAAATATGGTGGACAAAATATACGTAATATGCAATAACAGTGTGCGGAGTAAACAAAAATGGCCATTTTTGTTATTTTATTCTTCCTGTTTGGAAAATTCTACTGTAAACCGAATGGATATGAAATCTTTTATGTTGGTGCTGAAAAAATTAAAAAGTAATTGTCGTATGACACCAGTATTTTACGAATAAACTGTTGTATGTATGAAAATCATTGCTAGTAATTATATTTTTTGTACGTAGTTTATTTTCCGTGAAAAATTAGAGTATATAACTTCATGGAAACATATTTTTTGTAGAGACATGAATTTGGGGGTTAGATACAATAAACTAAGCACGAATTGAACTCTGAACGCTTCCTATTATAAATGCGAAAGATTACCTGTTTATTTCCCGCTTTCACCCCAAATCTAATGAATCGATTCAATTATAAGCCTAGAGTCAGAGAAAGGTCATACGATACTTTTATCCGGGAAGTAGTCAAAAGATATATCCATTCATCAACCACCAAAAAATGAACTCTTATTCACCACACATTATACCAACAACCAATAAACCCAACCAAAGCCTCCCATTCACGAACCAACTAGCAAGCATTGTCCCATTCATGACTAGACATACAAAAACACAAGCATCATATTGACGCGCATAGACATGTCTAGAAAGCGTGTTCATGTGTTAACATAGGACAATGGACTGACAGAATTGCCTCCGATAATGAAAAGGGGTATGACAGTTACTGAGTATCGATTCGTTCGATGAACAAGATAAGTAGAGGTACAGTCGGGGAAAACGGTGTTTGATGTGGAAATTAGATGTTTAGATATCAATAGTTGTGGTTAATTTTGATGTGTTGCAATAAAGTTTGTAGTTAGATAAATATTGAGAGACAACATTATTTTAAACTTGCCATTTTCACGCGGTTTCACCCGCGTCCCGAGAGAACTATTACCCGTAAGCAGATAAAATATAGCCTATGTTACTTGGGAAGAGAATAGCTTTCCAACAGTGAAAAAAATTAAAATCAGTCAAGAAGTTTCGGAGTCTATTCGTGTCAAACAAACAGACAATCAAATTTTTCTTCTTTATAATATTACGTAGTATAGATTTTTATTATACTTGATTTTGTTAATAGAAGTAATACGACGTTGACTTGATATTTTAGAGATAAGAAAACTTTACTGTAGCCTAGGTAGTTTGTATAAGATATCTGTCAATTAAAGAAGAAAATGTCAGTCGAATATAATATTTATTGGACAATTTCAAATGTCAATTAGGTAATTTATTGTAAAAGAGTCGTTGCTAGTTTTATTAAGATTTGTGAATACTTAGGTATATTTGGCTAACAGTTTTCTTAATAACTATACCGATACAATCAAATAAAGGTATTGTTACATCATCATTAGTAGAACAAAAGGATTCTAATATTAGAAACAAACGTTGAAGCTTTATTTAGCAATACGGGGAATGAAACTTGCATGCCCTTAATTTAATATTATTAATAAAATATGCAACAACCTGCGAATTAAACATTATCAATTTTTACACTAATTATATGCAATTTCGGAATTAAATATCGGCCACTTTTTATCCAATTACAGGTAAAACCACTGAGAAAAGCTGGTATAAAATAAATAGGTGCTAAATATAAAACAAGAGAACAACTGCGTAGTGTGAACACTTGAGAGGCGCGGCTACGGACGTCCGCAGTCGTCGGCGGTCAACGCATGACTGCGTTAATTGCCCCACTTTGTGACGTCACGCGCATTGTGCTGGCAACACCTTGCCGTTTCTTTTTTTCTTTTGATGTAAGGGAATTTTGTATGGGTGTTTTATGTGTGTGAATGGTACACCTGGGAGGGACATAACTTTTTCTGTTGCGTTATGAAAAGATTTTATATTAAAAAAAAAAGTTTTTTTTTAAGAAAATGCAACTAAAAACAATATCACAAAATACAATCGATTTATTTTATTACTTTTGCAAGAAATTATAAAATCCCAAAACACAGACAAATATTTTTCTACGTTATTTGTCCACGTAACTACTACGTTTAAATAGAACAAACTGTAACTAATTCAAAAGTACCCTCATCTATACGAAAAGAAAAATAAAATAATGGCCTCTCATAAAATTTTATCGGAGTACAAGTTTTAGAGACTGCATACTGCAGACGAAACAGTCGGCCGACAGTTGACGCGATGGAGCAAAGTTTGAATCGATCTGATACCGATCAAATACCTGATCATTGTAATTGTTATGTGCTTACTGCCATACACTTATAAACTGAATTATAAGCCAAAACAGACTCATCATCATCTTCCGAGCCTATTCCCAGCTATATTGGGGTTGGCTTCCAGTTTAACCGGATGCAGCTGAGTAGATATTGCTTACAAGGAGCGACTGCCTATCTAACCTCCTCAACCCAGTTACCCGGGCAGCTGAATACCCCTTGGCTAGACTGGTATCAGACTTACTGGCTTCTGACTACCCGTAATGACTGCCAAGGATGTTAAATGACAGCCGGGATCTACAGTTGAACGTGCCGAAACAACCAAAACAAACTATCGGCCGACTAAAAGTCTCCAGTGTGCGAGTAATCTTAACTGTATCCCCTATAAAAAGAAACATAAAGCTTTGCAAAAGTATTGTGTTCCAAGTTTATCGTTCTAAGATCGAGTCGAGATAGAAACAGTATCGTTTTTAATGTAATTCGCTGCTCGCTGTTTATTTCAGTTTTGGTCGAGTTTTTCCTTATGCTTGAGAGGTCTAGCTGTCAGTGTCTGTTGTTTTTTAGGTAAAATGTTTTTTTTTTTTTATGTTATATAAAATATTTTGTAGTTAAAATTACAAAGCCTGGTGTGACTAGGTATGAAAAAGTTTTCATTGTACGTAACTGAAAAATGAAAATAATACAAAATGGTCTATGTCATCAGAGTAAGCACTAAGCTCCCTAAGTTTTTTTTTTTTTTTTTTTCAGAAATGAATTTCTTAAAATATCTCAAAAAGAAGAAGGTTCTCGATTCTGAAGTTTGCATATTCCATTCATAGATACGATATCTTATCATACAACAGTTATATATGTACCACAGTACATACCGAAAGGCGAGTTTCGTTAATAAAGTTAAATCGACACGACTAACACAGTTTGTTCGCAACCCCACTGAGTTTTGTACTGAATATAATGTAGCTACGTTTGCTTTTAACCAGATAATGCAATTTTCTGAACACGAGACCGGGTTAAGAAGTTCCGAGTTTCAATTCGGAAACAAGAATACAATGTTTTATTAGGGTTGTATTTTTGAGACAGTTTTTGAAAAATATTTTCTAAACACAAGGTTAAATGCCCATAAAGTACGTTTTTGATGTTATTAATTTTACAAAATTTTAAGGCTAAATTATAATATTTTTAATGTCCCTGAGATTCTTATTATAATAGGTACTTTGTTCACAATAAATAAACTATTTCAGTAAGATCTGATAAAAAAATAAAATCAGACAATTTTAGTAAGATATGTAGTTAAGAAAAATAAATGAGTTAAACAAGAAGCCTTTATCTCACACACGATACACGACGACTATACCTGGGATCTTTAAACCAACTCCGAACAAAATTAAGAAAGAAACTAAAAACGAACTTTATAACAAAACAAATAGCTAAACTAAGAACAAAAGACCAACATCCTACCTCGTGTACAGACGCCATGCCAAGTCAATTGCAGTCGACCGTGCTTCGAATCACGAAGTTCATTATACCCATTGAAAACTGGCATGAAACACAGCTTACTTTAAACAGTAGTTGTGCAGAGCTGGATTCACGGAGAACAAAATGACTTACAGCCGCAAAAAGTGACCGAGCGTTGCGTAGTTTATTTGTATTCGATACATATTATTCACTTTTTCGTTCACATCTAACCGACGATACGTTATACCCATTGAAAACTGGCATGAAACACAGCTTACTTTAAACAGTAGTTGTGCAGGGTTGGACTGTTATAGTGCCTACGAGTTTTCTCTGAGCAATGACGCAGCGATGCGTTTGAGAAAATATTGCTTTGTAAAAGTGGTAGAGGACGGGAATTTTTGTAAGTAGAAATGTTGTAGGGAATTGTAGTTTCGAAAGTGCATATCAAAGTGAGTATATGATATTATAATAATTATCATGCGAATAAATCATCATTACTTTCCTACGGTTAATCCTGTTTACATGAATAAGACATAAAAAAAGTTAAGCTAACGATATTCATCTATTAGAATATGACCCAATCACGCAACATCAGCATCCATTTTCATATAGCTAAAACCTGCACACGATCGGACTTGTAATAAAAAACCCTGTCCCATTTACAAACTTGTGTCTTAGTTTACCTACTTTATATCTCGGAATACTTTAAGCGCGCCAAGTAATTTTCTAAGTTGTTTAGGCCACGGGTCGCTTTGCCAAGTAATTTCAGACTTTAACTTTAGCCCACCCAACACCTAAGTAGAAATTAATTAATTTGTATAATAAATTTGTAGTTTGTTACCTCGTTGTTGTGTAATGTGTAAAAGATTAGATTGAAAAACAATTGGAATCCTACTAAGATTGTAAGGACGAAAGTTTGTATGTATGGATGTGTGTTTATCTTACAAAAACAAAACTGAACCTAACTAAACTTACTAGTAAATAGTCAAAAACAGATTTCTTGTAGAAACAGAGAAAACTTAAACAACATCAATATCTTACACTTTCGCAAATCCAATCATTTTTATGATACTCCCTTTCCTAATACACAATACTGCCCAAAAGAACTGCCTCCACAAGTCCAAACACTAAGAAATCTATTTTTAAGCATACCCCAGAAAAACAAATGAATATCGCACTCTAGGATACAAAATTCTTTTTTTTCTTTTACCTATATTGTTCCACTGCTGGGCAAAGGCCTCCCCATATCGTCTTCACACCTCTCCAAAATACATATCACTAGGAAATTTTCATTACGACTAGGTATTAAGATTCGTCTCTGGCTCTCCTACGCAAGCCGCAGGGAAACGAACTTCGAGCTGAGTTCTCGAGATAGGTTATATCTACAACTAAGTGCAACTGCATTTTGATAGCGAACGTATTCTGTCTTAATTAGATAGTTGGGATGTTTGGTGAGCTGAAATCTTGCTGTTTGAATTGTATTAATAATGGTGCTTAAAGACTGTGCATCTCGTATTTTTATTTTGCACCATGCCTACTGAGCAAAAGTCAAAATTTGTAGTGCATTTGCCTAAAGAATATTGAACGGGTGATATAATGAATGGCGTGCACTTGGAGAGGCCTATGTCCAGCAATGAACTGCGAAAGGCTGATGATGATGATGATATAATGAATACGGATAAGTCAGTTCAAAGACGATACAGTACAGTTTTAAACCCCAATTTTGAGTTAGATATCTATCAATCAGATTTTTTAAGATAATTTAAGACACCTTATCTAACTACCAAAATAGCACATTCCTACGATTAGAAATAAGCCGGTAGTACCTAGTACTCAAAAAAAACATAAATTTCTAAACAAACCGTTACTCTCCCAACGGAAGCTTTGAATGCCAAACCTATAAACATAACAATTACAAGAAACAAAACAAGAAACAGAAAAAAGGGAGAAGAGCCGAGCGAAGTACTAACAAACTGAAATAATATTGAGCCAAGTACAAGTAGTACAAGTACACACTGCAAACTTTTAGTCGGCCGATAGTTTGTTTGTGGTTATAAATCAATATGAAGATGAATGGTAGTAAGCACATTACAAAGATCGGATTTTAGACCGGCTGAAAACTTTGATTGGAATCTAGATTTACTTTAAAATATAAATTATATTCTATACGTATTATGTCTATATATTAATGTATATTGTATATGTATTATGTTTATATATTGTGTAACTCTACTACATAACATGTGTTTAGTTTATTGTTATTGAATATTTGTTTAGTATTTCATATTTGTTGGGCACCTTCAATTTACCCTACCTCTATCGAATCTCTGTATCGCTTTAAGGTTGGCTGTAAAGAGAACCCAATTCTGGGTTAAGCTCGCCGTTGTACATAACCTATCTGAATTCTTTGCGTATTTACTGTTTAGTGTGCAATAAGGAAAGTGTTAATAAAAAAAAATTGCTAGCCATCGGGTCAACTGTCGGCCGACTGTTTAGTCTCCAGTCTGCGGGTGATATAAGTATTCTGTAACGCTACACATTTATATGTTAACTGGCGTAGTTACGTATAGAAGAAGAAAGTTGTTAAAGGGAAGTGAACTGTACATGATGTGAAATAGGACCCAACAAGGGAACTATATTGCTTTTACACACTTGTGGGTAGGGTGACAATGGGTTTTGGATATGAGATTTTTCCCAGACCAATATTTTTCTAACTTTATTTTATGTTCTGAATTATGAAAAACTTAATCTTCTGAAGTTCTGAAATGAACTTAGTTCTGAAATATGTAATTTCAAAATTTTAAATGTAAGCATATCTTGTTTTATAGCAATACATAGACTGGCTAGGAGCAGCATCAATCATCATCATCATCAGTCTATCGCAGTCCACTGCTGGACATAGGCCTCTCCAAGTTCACGCCACTGAGATCGATTTTCGGCTTATCAATTCGGCAGCATCAATCCGATACACGGAATCAAGAGAAAGAATACTTAAAAACAAACTGTAAATAGTGCTTTTTATGCGGTATTTTTTGTAACTATAAAGTCGCAAATACAAGTGTACCGAAACTTCGGCTTTGATATTGCTCGGAAGAATTACCACGTTCCTGGTGTTCAGTAAACGACAGACACAGCCACACCCAAAACTTTTTATTTGATGATTTCAATCCAAAACCAAAAATGTCCTCTTAAAATGTAAAACCACGGACACCCTACATACAGACAATAATACAATTACCTCTCGCAAACTAAGTTGCAAGTTAAATGCTCAAAGGCGGCAGATGGTAACTTGATGCGCGATACATTTCACTTAATTCCGCCAAGTTAGACTGGTAATACTGGCTGTTACCGTTTTTTTACTACCTTCCAGTTTTATTTGGTTTTAAGGTCGTTTAAGCATTCTGCGAAGCGGTCATGCTCGAGAAGGAGGAGGCGGAACGCCAGAGAGTTCGCACCTCTCATCCCGGCCGCCGCGCTGGACCAGGTAGACACCATGGGCGCCGGGTGTCGCGAGATGACTCCCGGCCACCGTAGGCGTGGGTCTGTGGGCGGTGAGTTCGGGTGGCTCATCGTCCCTCTGTCTACTTAGACGACAGACCCGTGTCGACGGCGCGCGTTGTTCCACGCGCTCCTCAAAGAGATGTCAGCAACCCCAGCGGAGCCCAGCAGGGCCAAGGCCTGCCGGGGCTGCGGGTTGTTCGAAAGAGATACCGCGGCCCTGGTACATAAAAGGCCTATGACGGAACACGACGGTTTTTAGTCAGTAAGAGTCTGACACTCCCTCTGATGATTTTTGAAGTCGGAAAAAAAAAAAAGGTCGTTTAAGCAGCTGTTTAGTTTTGGTATACAAGGAATTTTAACGTCATGTAATCTATACTAATACAATTTTTTTTTGTTTGTAAAGGCCCCGAAATACTGAACCGATTTCAAAAATTTTTCACTATTGTAAAGCTGCACTCTTCCCGAGTAACATAGGCTATATTTTATCCCGGTACTGAAAGTAGTTAATACGGGACGCGGGTGAAACCGCGGGAGTTTTGGATAGTGTGCGTTATTAAATTATTGCACATTTTCCAAAAAAAAACTTATTAGATAAAAAATAAAAAAAGTAAGTAATAGCATCTTTTGGCAAGCAAATTACCGTCTACAAGTTTTTAAATATGCTGTAATTCACCTAATACTCACTAAAATATTAATTCAAACACGCCATTAAGTCTAGTTTATTTCACTGAACAAGATATTATAGTTCGGCCATTCAGAGAATGCGTTCCTGACACGTCGCGATTGAACTGACGACGTAACTTTGCAATGGCGTTGCAGTTACGATAAAAATATTTTTGCTGGTTGTTTACCGTTTTAACAATTGAGGAGCATTAAAACAACATTATTATATCAATAATCAATGAATGTTATAATTTTGTGCCAAACTGAGTGTCAAATAACTTGGTAAACAATATTTTTCTAAATCTATACTGCGCTATTACAAGGTTATGTCAGCGGTTTATATTTTGTAGTGCTGTGCTAAAAATATCAGGCAAGTATCGTAATCTGTTCTTATACAGTTATAATATAAAATAATACGTTTTGATTTTCTTTTTAAGAATTGGAAAATAATGGACTATAAGACTTAATTATAACGTTTATGAAATATAAAAATAAAACTATGACCAAACCGCATTTTTATACTTAGATTAAAAATGGTAACCCCAAATGGCGTTATGGGCCGCCATTTTGTGACGCTAAAACAGTCGTCCGTTGTCGTTTCGTGCGCATAGACCACGTTTTTCAAGTGTTTTCGATCTGTTTTTATTTGATTACCCGGCTTTTGTTAGACCGAGATATCAGGATTGATTCTGTTATTGATAATAATATAATTATACATGTAGGCGAAGATGATGATGAAGACACCACCTCCTCAAGCAAATCGGAGTCTGATTAATATTCTGTTCGCACATTCAATTCAATGTACTTGTAACAAAGAATAAATAAAACAATTTTATTATATGAATATTACCTTTTTTTGGTTTCCACTTAAATAACTAAAATATAAAACAAATGATTCCGCCAATTTAAAACGAAAATAATCTTAAAATAATGCGGCGGTTCATTTTGAAGGAACGGTAACGAACTCAGTGTTATGTTGTGCCCATCACTAGTCGTGACTAACTGATAGGTGTCAGGAACGCATTCTCTGAACGGCCGAAGTATAACGTTGAAACACTCCCACGTATTAGCTAAGAGCCAAATATCTGAATGTCTTTGACTTTGGCATGTCCGGCTAACACACATTTTGTAAAAATAAAATTGGGTAATTTTAGCTGCACTGAAGTATAGATCTGATGGGATTACGACATAAGAGTGGGTTTTAGGTACACATAGTTTTGCGTATTAATGAATAACTGATGTGTTTTTTATGTGATACGACTGTTGCCGCCTATGGACAGACAAAAAACCAGATAAATCATAAGCGTATTGCCGGTCTTCAAAAATGAATATGCTCTTTACTTGCAAGTTTGAAGGTCGTATTGTTTCGAAAATACTACAAGCGGCACTTGATTTCATACTTTAGTTTGAAGAGCTTATCTATATAAATAAAAATGAATTGTTGTTCGTTAGTCTGATTAAAACTCGAGAACGGCTGGGCCGATTGAGCTGATTTTGGTTTTAAAATGTTTGTAGAGGTCCAGGGAAGGTTTGAACGATACGAACTTCGCGGGATCAGCTAGTGTTTAAATAAATATACGCTTTATATACAGTGAGTTTTTATAATATGCAATGGCACCCGATTTGTTTCAGAATTTTAAGAGTTTTACATCTATGGCCAATAAATAAAATAAATAAAATAAAAAATAAAATAAAAACTTTTTATTGCAGACCCACAAGTCCATAGAATGTTAGTAACTTGAAAAAACTTAAAACTAGTGTTAGTAAATACAATAAAAACATACTTTAAAATAAAACAAAAAACTTAAATCCATTTTATGGCATGGGCTCTGACCCAGTGTTGGACGTAACAAGAGTCCAGCCTATCCGCTATAACGGCTAGGATGGTGTTGGTGCTGGCGCGCAGCCTGCAGAGCGCCGCGGCATACCGCTTGCGGAGCACGGCGTGGAAGCCGTCCACGTGCGCATCCGCGAACATGCCCGACGCACTGCACCAGCGCGGCAGCCCCAACAACGCCCTGAACGCGTTATTGTACTGAACTCGTAGTGCATTCAAAGACCGTTGCGTATAACGAGCCCACAGGCTGCAAGTTTAAAATGACGTACAGTGCGTCAATAATGGACATCATATTTTTCCATACTATTTAATACAACATAAAAAATATTTGTCAAAGAGATTCCCAACTGTTTGATTGCATGTTCCAAGAAAAAACATACCGACGCCTTAGAGTGAAAACCTCGTAAGTGCAAGAGATAACTTTTCAGGATAAGTATTGGTATTCGATATTTTTTACGATTATCTTCCAAGAAATGCAATAAAAAAATATTGAGAAAAAATGCATTTTTCAGGATAAGGATTAGTATTCCATATTTTTTACGATTATCTTCAAAGAAATGCAATAAAAAAATATTGAGAAAAAATACATTTCCGAGGTTTTCATTCTAAGACGACGATACTGAAATAACTCGCCAATCACTTCGATAAAATTCTCGATATTTACCTACATTGTAATTTGTTTTTTTGTGAGCTAACATTCTTCCGGATTATTTTGTTAAATGTTTAGTTTTTACTAACTGTCGACTGGCTTCAGAACGGCGCTATGTCAATTGGTAAATTGCTATTGGCAGTATACCAAGAATAAAAAAATAGTTTTATTGAGGGTATTTTTTCTACTAGCTTTTGAGAGATTTCAGCTAGAGAAAAATCATCAAGCTTGGTATAGACTAAATCGCATTAAAAAGAATGTGACTGTTATTAATTTGGAAGCTAATTTATTTTTAACGCAAACATTGCATAGTTTTTAGAGAATTTGTGAAAAACTAAATTTGATTAACCGTTTACTTGATCTATTTTTATAGCAAATATTAAAAAAAATAGTGTAAATAAAGTTCAGAACAATGAAATAATATCATCCACAAATGAAACCTCAGAATATACTATCAACCCCAAATCACAAAGGTATGAAGTAGCAAAACAAATGCCAGCCAATAATTGATCCAATTACTTGGCACGTGATTATAATTTAGCACCGAATATCGGCTGTGATTGCCAAATGCTCGTACTATGAGTGGCGCTAAATCTATCATCGTATGTTATATTGGAATCGTGAAGGTATATTTTGTGTAAGGTATATAATATTAGTGAAAGACATCGATTATTTAAAAGATCGTAAGAAAAATATATTTGTAGCATTTGCATTTTTCTAGAAGAGATTTGCCTCAATGAGGAATAATTAAACATGTCGTATATAGCGATATTTTTGCGAAAATTACGTCTCTATGGTTTATGCAATATTTTTCTATTTTTTATGATTAATCTTTTCTAATAGAACAAAGAGGAAAAGTTTGTTTGTTTGTACCTTAAAGGCTCCTCGACTAACATAAGATTATATTGCTTTTACAAATTATAGTGCTAATTTTTCATCTTTTTCCAAGAGGCGAATCTAAAAATACATAAAATTCGAACAGACAATAACAGCACCAATATCTACTCCAACAAATGAATCATACACTACCAAACACACTATAAAAAAACCATAAATAAAAACCTAAAAATAAGCGTCCAAATATACTACTGATGATGAAATACATTGCGCACAGGTGAATCTAGGAAGTGTGGCGTGCCAGCGCTGAATACATACCGAGTTACTGGCACACCTGATGGGACAAAGGTCAGGTTGGTAGGGCTGCCAGTCGTCAGGTAAAGGAGGTAAGAGGTGTCGTTTTTTCAGCCAACGTTTTCTACTGAACAAAGACCTCCCCCAAG
Organism: Helicoverpa zea; assembly: GCF_022581195.2. Taxonomy (NCBI): domain Eukaryota; kingdom Metazoa; phylum Arthropoda; class Insecta; order Lepidoptera; family Noctuidae; genus Helicoverpa; species Helicoverpa zea. The sequence goes on from NC_061467.1 coordinate 10,728,482, forward strand.
GTTCGCCAATATGTTGGATCTTCATGAACCCGCATCCACCGCTTCTTGGTAACCTTGGTCAGATCGTGCGTCCATCCAGGGGGTTAAAAGCAGCCTAACTCAATTTACAAGGTACGACGTATTATGTAAACGTATCCAGGCAATAAAATCACTTTCACATTTGTTTATTTTACGAAAGCAGGTGAGCCATAGGTACCTACTTGTGTGCGGCCTCTATACTGCGCACTTTCAATCGAAATTAAATTTTCTTTCACAGTTCTTAAAAACGATTACAACAAAAAATAATGCTTAGGTACTTAAAAACACATATTATCCGGTGATTCTTCGATATCGGTAACTAAGCGAAGAAGACGCGATTAAAGCTTAAGCGCTGCCATTAGCTGACGACAGCTAAGCTGGAAGTCGTTACCTCACGTTAAGCAGCTAACTCACAGATAATACGGTAACCTTTATTATTGAACCGAAGTCGATAAGTCTTGGGGTATTAAAGATAACTCGGAACATCGCCTATCCGCCGTTCGTAATATTCTATATAGGTACTTAGTTGTTGTTTTGCTAACTTTTTGTAGGATTTTGACATTACTGTTGTAAGGCTAATGTTAAAATTCTATCCATAGTCAACAGATTGATAGAATATTGGGAACGATCATATATCTGTTTACTACGGATTTCGACAACTTATATATGTGCTGATTTATTTATTACAGAAAGATTTTTGATACAAGTAATGACAAATACCTTACAGATAGGTACTACAGATAAGTATCTGTAAGGCCCGGTTGTTCGTACGTTACGGTAAAGTCAAAGTTAAAATTTGACCGATGTCAATTTTGACCACGGTTAATTTGACGTTTTTATTATGAAATTTTAACGTTCGTAAAACTAACTGGTACCTCAACACTTTTTGACTTTAAACCCTGTTAATTTTACTGTAACTAGAATTTAACCCTAATCTTGACGTAACTGAGCTTGAGCGAACAACCGGGCCTAAGTCGTTAGACTATCGAAATAAGGTGCTTACAGTCTTGCCTCTGACTTTTGTTTTTTGGTTATACATATTGTATTTGTGGATCCACGCTATCACACAATACATTTTGCGTAAAACTCCTCAGATTTGTATGGCGAAAATAAACAATTTTGTCTCAAACAAAACCTTATTCTAAACTTCAAGTAAATCAAGTGAAAATTCCGCTACATAAAACGAAAATATCACCACAGCCATCTAATGAAAGAAATACTCGAAAATAAAGGCGGGAAAAGAGAAAAAAATGCAATCAATCTTACCTCTCAACCGAAAAAGTAGCAGCATGTTGTCTATTCTCACGTCTACCGCTATTTTCGTTCACTATGGCCGCGCACCTGGAAAAAAAAGAATTGTCTATGACAGTCTTTCTTCGCAGATGTTTTTGCTGTTGAAGTTTATGGTCTAATTAAGTACCTAAAGTTATTATATTTTGGAGAGTGCCCGAGTTTATTTTTTTGGGTCTGCGAATTTATTATCACAATTAGCTGTGCCTAGTGGTTTTACCTGCGTTCCGAGGGAACTTTTTCCCGTATCTAGGTAAAAATTAGGAGTATTCTGATTTTCAAAGTCAAATTAATTATTGAGGGCCAATTATTTGATATTATAAACATTATATTAGATAAAATATTAGGTATTATAATTTAGATTAAACATGACCTTTAAACGTTTAGTATTTATAACATACCTAGCTAAAACAAAACTCTGGATAAGACTCACGAGTAAGCGGTTATTAGTAAAAGTCTGAATTAATATAGATTGCCTTACAATAGGCCAATAAAAATATAAGTAGATAAATTAGAAGTCCTCATGTTTATTTGTTTTTATTATGTGTTCCTCACCCAACGACTATTCAATCTATACATACCAAATATAAGAATTAAATGACTAACAACAAAAACTAACAGCAGTTATAATAACGTACGTATGTTTCTGCTATTTCTTATCCTGTGCTCAATAAATCCACGGCCAAGCAACATCCTTCTGCAAACGAGCATAATGCTCTAAGGACTAGAACTTAATGTTGTACATAAATTATAGCTTAACTTGAATATGTAGGTGATTAAGATAATAATATGCCTATGTTTACTCGTACGGAATTTAATAAACGGGGCCACAACGTTTGGAAGCAAAATCAGACTATAATTTATCCTTCAAGATGAAACCATATTATGTGGTAATGAGTCGAAAGTCTTATAGGGCTAGTTTGGAAATAAATTATAAATAGTGGAGTTTTTAACAACCTAATCAGGGGGTTTTCTGGCTAACTGAGTTGAGAACGTTAGACAGGCAGTCGCTCAGTGTAAGGCATTGGAACTTCTCGAGATCAAACCCAAAGTATTTGGCTAATAACCAAGCAGAAAAAAAACGAAAATAGTAAAGACTTAGATACACGTGTATGTTAAAACCAAAAATTAATTATTCGACCCAAATAATGTAATTTTATTACTAGTACCAGTACTAATCTAATTTACTATTTCAACACTGACAAAATTTTAAGGACAGACCTAATAAAAACGCCCACTGTTCTAAAAGTCGTTGCTACAGACTCTTCCATAGCAACCTATTTTAGAACATGGGTTTATTCCGTTCACAATATCAAATTAGACCTGCCAAATACATTAAAATGTCGAGGAATTTCTGAAGAAAGTTTAAGTAGAAACTTCACAGACCATTTCTTGCAAATTACCTCAATATTGATTTCCAATCACGAAAATGTTTATAATAATTAATTTTACATGTTTGAAATAATGAACAGATTGGTTGGACTTTTGACTGAGTTTACCTGACTGCCAAAAGGTGCGTATTGAGTTTATCATACAAGATAGTGATGATATTACTAAAATCTTTATTTTTTGTTTACTCTAAGTATAGCGTCTACTTTTTCGACGCCTTATCATCGTGGAAAAAGTTGTTCTTTCTTTAACTAAATACATTTTTAATAATAATATCTGCAATGCAATCGACATGAACTACCAGTGAAAAATGTATCAAGAAACAATTGCCTTCCTAAGTTGAGCAAAAAAATTGCCGACTCTTACAATCACATGGGCTTTTTCAGCGGCTATTTATTAGCTTACATTCAAATGTATTTTATCCGTATATCCGAAACTAACACTTCCCTAAAATCAACAAGCTTCCGAGCCTACATTAAGTTTCACGAACCAAACGTTTCGTTTCACATAACACAATTAATCTACCCTTTTGTTGAGTCAGTTTCGTAAATTAATTTATATGTAGCAACTAAGCGTTCTCAGATAGGCAAAGGTAAGCTTAGATGGATTAACGAGTATTTAACTTGCGTGACTTTGAACTTGAGAAGTTTTGAGTATGGACCATTAGTCAGACTGTCCTTGTAAAAATTTAATATGACCGCTAAGTACCTGCTACATTTTTTTAGCATAATATTTAATCTTATATTGCAAAGAAATTACTGGTATTATGTCTAAAATCTCGAAGCTTGATTGTATTTTTAATGAAATATGAAAAAAAAAAGTAATGGCAAGAAGTACTTACAAAAACAGTAGCAAGACAGTAAAATATCTGATGAAGTAATGGTAATATTGCTAAACCGTGTACGTAGAAATGTAAATTTAAGGACGTTATGAGCGAATCGTACAGTATTTTGTCATTCATCAGAAGAATTAAAGACAGTTTCATATTGTAAGACACGAATAAATAATTGCACTTACAGATAAAATAGTAAGACATAAAATATGTAGCTTCAAGACAATTTTCCTAGCCTTAATTTGGTTTAGTACTACAAACATTAAAACCCCAAGCACGTATCTATCCTCACAAATAAAACCAAGCCATTATTCTAACTAAACTTTTCTAAAACTCACTAGCAATTATTTTACTGTAATCTTCACAGCTATAAAGTATGTGGGACACGAAAAATACGGACATTTAATCGCGAGCCTTGAAAATCCCATTCACTACACGACTTACTAGCCTTTTTCCCGCAGTTTCACCCGCGTCCCGTAGAAACAATTGCCCGTACCGGGATAAAATATAGCAGGTGCCCGTGGTGGCACGCAGCTAAATAATTTGGGCACGCCATTATTTTGCAAGTTTTCAATTGAAATTATGTACCATAACCACGTACTCGTGCATTCAATCAGATCACATGACAACTATTTCCCATATCCCGAAGAGAGCCTATTTTATTAAGATATCTGAGCGCTAATGTTAAAATTTTTTATGAAAATTTTCGAATCAAAGACAATTAAGTCTCTTCTTCATAATCTTTTACCGTTTCATGTTAACTATTTGTCATAAAGACACGCCTCTATAATTGTAGTTATGTTTTTTACTTGATTTGGCACGCAAGTCAATAAAGGTTCGCCATCCCTGAAATATAGCCTTATGTCACTTACAGATAATGTAGCTTTCTAATAGTGAAAGTGTTTTTAAAATCGGTCCAGTAGTTTTTGAGTTTATTCATATTCATTATAAACATTCAAAGAAAAAAGAAATACTCTTTACAATATTATATTAGTATAGCAAGTCCATTGCTTTAGCGTTTGAAAACATAACAATTTATAACGTCGCCTTGAATAGTTTCACATATATTAATCGTTTAGAAATTACCCTTACTAATTAATATAGCCATTAATTTATAGCGGTTGCTATTTAGCTTCACGGCGCGTATTTTCGGTGTTCTGAATAGTTTTGGTTAGACTGAGAACACACTGTAAACTTTTAATCGGCCGATAGTTCGTTTGGGCTCGTAAATCAGTATGAAGATGAATGGTAGTACGCACATTACAGAGATCAGGTATTTAGCCGGTATCAGACCGACTTAAAACTTTGCTTGGAATCAAGAAAAACTTTGCCAACTATCGGGCCAACTGTCGTCAAACTGTTTAGTCTGCAGTGTGTGACTCAAATCGCCTTGTGAATGGGAATTGTCGTGACTATAGTGGATGGATTTCTGAGGTTCGTTCGCGGAAGCAATTTGAATGTTCTGTTTGAGGCAGTTTGAGGCAGTAATAAAACAAGAGACGAGCTAACAAGCTGTGAGGATTGGTTTGATATATTGCAGCTGTGATTTCTATGTCAACGCTGACTGTGTCGTTTATCATTTTGTTATGTATTTTATTTATATGTTTTCGATAGTTTAGCTGTACGCAAGTAGCCAAAAAGGCAGTGAAACATTACCGTCAAAATTTTTAGTCAAGTAGAACATTATGAATTAATGAATCATCAGTATTTTACAAATCGGGATCAAGGTAAGTACGACACAAAATGTACTTGAAAGCATGACACCCACGCCGCTAGTGTTAGAAAAAATCCATTGATGATCTAGGGCGAAATATTTCCATATGCAACTTCTATGTAAGTATATTACTTATTGTAATAACAGTCGGTTTAAATTCAATAAAAATGATTATGCATTTAGCAGTGATTTTTTTTTTAGAACTTCAGAGTATTTTTATGGACATAAACATAATGATGCTTAACAGAAATAACTAAATTTATAAAAACTTTTAAGTTTTACATCAGATCAAAGACAGAAAGCAGATGTTAGTGTTAGTTAAATATATCTAAAATAAAATGTTAGAAAGAACAATCTTAAAATAGATATGTCGCGCCTGGGCACTCTCCAATTTCACACAGCAACGAAAAAAAAGAACTTGACACACAAAATAATTGCCACTAATCATCACTATGTCACTATCACTTATGTAATTAACATGACCGAACACTAATTTAATATTTAATACTCGAAAAAAAAATACACAAAATTAAAAACTCACTAAACTATACTAATTTTAATAAAAAATATTAAAAACTTTTTGACAGATCATTTCGGCGGGAAATTTCGCTGAGCTGTCATTGCATTTTTTTTTTTTAAGAATGCAACCTCTTTGGTAACTTACTGTAGTGCGCGCGCCTAACGCAAAGATACTGCTTCTATTCGGCCAGTCGCGATTCGTTCGCTAAATTCTAAAAAAAGATGCGACACTCATTCGTGTGGAGTGCCGGTGTATACATATCTGGATGACATTGTAGTTTTTTTATAAAGTTTTGGTGTCAGTACGTCTAGTTTTTGCTATTTTTTTAAAGTTTGACTTTCGTGTTGTGTCATTATTGTAAATAGTGCAAAGTTTTTGTAAACATGTCTTGTTCGAGTATGATGAATTACCTGAATTCTTCAAGATAGCTTTTTTTAATATTTTTACTTTTATTCTACAACTTCAAAACTTTAAGATGCTCATACAAGGTTCGATTAATATTGGAATATACACTGTGAAACAAAAAGTAAATAAAATATTATGATTTATTTATATACCTTACTTAATATACAACTATTCACATGCTATTTAAATGAATATTCGAATTTCAAATTCAAATAAAATTTATAATAATATCTTTGATCCATTTAATATAATTAATATAGTTCGGCCATTCAGAGAATGCGTTCCTGACACGTCGCGATTGAACTGACGACGTAATAACATTCATTGATTATTGATATAATAATGTTGTTTTAATGCTCCTCAATTGTTAAAACGGTAAACAACCAGCAAAAATATTTTTATCGTAACTGCAACGCCATTGCAAAGTTACGTCGTCAGTTCAATCGCGACGTGTCAGGAACGCATTCTCTGAATGGCCGAACTAGTTCACGAAAATTGTGATGTTTTCATTGAGATTAGCTAATAGCGAGTCGGATGTAAAATAATTAATCTGAACGTATTAAAAAATATTATCATTATTTTTTGTTTTTCCTATTGTTTTAGAAAAATCATTTCCCGAGCCTTTTCCCAACTTTGTCGGGGTCGGCTTTTAGGCTGACCGGATGCAACTGAGTACCAGTGTTCTTCAAGGAATGACTGTTTTATTGTTGGCTTGTATTTCACGAGCAAGACATGCACGGAAAAAAATATTTTCCGGCTTATAGATAACATTTTCAAGTCATCATTTTACTATATTTTAACTTATTTAATAGTCGTATTAAGTAGCTATTAACATTCATTGATATTGGTTAATTTACAAGACACATTTATTAACATGACTATAAGTTTAAAGACATTCCTGTGAATGGATTTATGTTAATACTGAATTTAATTATCATAAAACCATAAATACTCGTACAAGATGCACAATTTCAATGGCAGCTGCACACAAATTAAGTGGGTGACAAGTATAAATAGCTAAGTTGTGCATCCGTATTGGCAGACAGCAGTATTTCGTAATGTGGATACAATTGAGCGGTTGAGTGTTATTGGTTGAGAGAGATTTAGTTTCAATTTCGTCGTCTTTTTTCAATAAAGTTTATGAATATATTATAGTTTTGTATTGATTGTTAATTTATTAACGCGATTGCAAGGTTTTTTTTTCATTCGTTAATTGATACTAGCAATGTTTGACTTTATACCAAAATGCCTATATGTATGATATTTATTATTTTAGTTAAAAATAATTATAACGGCATTGTATTTTTCCCATACGTAAAACCCTTGCATTTTCAGTTGTCACCGCTCTGAAACATGTTTATTTGTTAAAATTAACCATAATTTGCGACTTCTGAATAAGCAACGCTGCAAATAAATTTAAATTAATAAAGATGTAAAAGATAAATGAGGTGGAAAATAATGACATTGATGAAGATACTTCACGTGAACACACCGTGTAGTACTAATATGGATAAGTTTGGAATTCCTCCAAATATTCGCACATTTGGTGATCATACTCAAATATAAATATTGCTTGTCATTTTCCATTAATTTATGAAAGCTCCTTAAAACAAAAACTTTCAAATAGTCATTCTATTAATTGAAAACAATGCGAATACAAGAATCCTGCACCTTACGATAACAGCTAGTGAACTGGAAAAATATTCCCGAATCTTAGGATGCGTCCAGACCTGGAGAATGTGCGGTCACGTGCTCTCTAGTAGTCCCGTCTAGTCTCTAAACTGCACTAGTTTTTATTAAATACACTGTAACAATTTTCGTAACATATTCCCATATCACCAATTAATCTTGCCCGTCACAATATTGCCCATCATTGCCATTAACTGGCAATACCGCCAAGCATCCTGGCAGCGTTGGCACGCGTTCCTCCAGCGAGTATTTTTGGCAGCGGTGAACGGGTTAAGGGCGACACCGGTGTAATTATGAAAATGCTGTTGTAATGTGAACTATTTTTGATTAAATTATAGTGGAATATACCTGTAATTTATTTATATAAAATTAAGAACGATCTAGTAAAAGTATACTAAAGATCGCGCTAAGTAATTTTGTATTTCTCAAATGGATCGTAGTATCTACCTCAATCACGTTTACACCACGTATGAATCTGAATCAGGCGTAGGTAGAACCCAAAAATAACCAAAACTATATCGTACAAACATGCTAACAGAAATAAATTCACGAGCGATTCAACACTTTATTTTTAGACAAACTATAATAAACACTTGAAATCATAATCAGAGGTGAATTATGCTAATGTGGGTGAGCTCGTGGGTTGCCAGTACAAACACGTGCATTGCAATGTCAGTGGTGCATTATTTTTACATCTGGTAACATTCGCGTGTGACCTGCTTGGAAGATGAGTTTCGAGATAATTTATGGAGAGGAATGTTCGAGAAATGTTTACGTATATAATACGTGGGGACTCTATTTGTAAAAATAAATATTTCGTAACAAAATGACGATGGGTATTCAAAGATTAATGGCGCTTACGGTTATTCTTACAAAATAAAACACACTGAAAGTATGATATAATCTGTAATTGAGTTCCAACCCAACAATGAAAGCAGAAGATAAATGGCGCAATTTTTACGTTACAAAAGCCATTACAAAACTCAAATTACAGTGTCAAAATTAACACGAGCTACGAATATCTATATTCACATTACGGTTATCGCGTTCGATCTTCTTCGCGACCATCCATCATGGGAATACGAAGTTGTTTTCGTCAAAAAGTTGATCCCGGTTTAATGTAGCATCACTAATGCGAGTGCAACTTGCTCGCTGTATGGAAAACGTATTAGAAGTTTTAGATAGAACGGTTTGCATGTGGTTGGCGCTAATATTTTTAGGGTGATTTAAGTGTGAGTAATAAGATGAGTTATTGCAATTATTAATACTGCAATAAACCTGAGATTTTCATTGCACACTTTTGAAGATTGAAAAATCTAACGCATCAGTCAATGTGAGAAATACTGAATGATAAACTTCAGACATTTATTTATTACTGTTGACATCTCGGCTCCGACAATCCATGAGATTGTAAGTAGACCATAGACTCGTAACTAATTATTACTGCATTCTAAAAATAAACTTTCATGCCACACACGTCGGTCTATAATAGAAATTATTTCTAATATTACAGCGAAGAGTTAGTTTGTTTGAACTTCAGGAACTACTGACCTAATTTGAATATTTTTAGTAGTAGTGTTAGATAGCCCATTTAACAAAGAACCACGAGATGCAAAAACCGCTGACAAAAGCTAAGTTTTTTTATTAAAAATAGATCAATTTTCACGATCAAGAGTTTACATAAAGACGTTTGCTATCAAAAGGCTCGACACCTTTTCATAGAAGGTATAAAGGGACCATTTTAGTAGGTTGTTTGTTTAACTTTCGATTTTAAAAAAAGGCTGGGTCATCGCTTGGATTAAATTTCAAGGGTCCGATGAAGAAATTGACGAAAACTCCATTGCCTATGATGTTTTTCGAATATTTTTTTAAAGCCTTTTTTGTGGAGGTTATACTATGCCCCTTGGCTAAGTACTTTAAGGATTTAAGGAATTTACTTTTCTTAAGAAGGCTGGCCTTAGGCACATTTCTTGTTATTGAAAATAATACCTACGTTTGTATATTTTAATGGATTCTAATCCTATAGTCTTCGATGTGATTTGATATTAGTTTAAGCTAGCTTAAATAGACGCTTGACAGAATAATTTTGAAATATTTGCTTTCATTAAAAATACAAAACAATAGTAAGAATAATATTTGTTCCACACTTAACTCATCTGTAAATTCAGCGAGCAATAACACTACTTTCATTAAAAGTAAAGAAATAAAGTAGCAGAAGTAGGTAAGTGTATAAGAAACTCATTGCTTAAAAAATCTTTCATACATAAAACGCACACATACACATCTTAATACACTCTTACTGAACTTTTCGAATAAAGAATCATAAACAGAAAAACAAAAGACCATCACACAGACAGAATTTAAAGTTCTAAAAACAAAAACTTGGCCTTTCGAATCCTTGGAGAGAAGGACCAATTTCCATGTTCGAAAACAAATATTTGTACCTTCAGTCACAGAGTAAAGATGTACAGTTATGAAGGTACTTACTAACGTTCGTAATAATGTCTCTCACACACGCATGTGCATCGACGAGCTTTTACCAACCGGTGCTGTAATACTGAGTGTCGTGTATCAAGCACATGTGTGTGTGAGTGACATTGCTACGAACGTTAGTACGTAGCTTCACAACTGTTTTTAGGAGAATATACGTATACTGTGCTTCAGTGGTTCAGGTAATGTGTGTATTTGCCACTCCGACTTGGAATTGGCTATCGAAATGTCGATGGAGCCTTTTACCAGGACGCTCCATATTTGTAGTGGTAATGGTTTTTAATACTTGAAAGTTTAGAGTGATCTCGCGAAAGGCTCTTTGGGGAGAAATATTGAGTGCATTCGTGGCCTGTCATCGTTTCTGGGAGATGTTATTTTTGGTACCTATGTGGAGTATTTTTAGGAGCTAGAATGAACTACTTAATGTTATAAATGCGGTAGCAACTCCGTCTGTAAAAATATTTGTAACATAGATAGTCTTAAGCTTAGGGTCTACTTTTAATTCGGATGCAGGAAATAGTTCTGTCAGAATATGGGTATAAAACAAAATTACAATAAATTCAGCATTTTTCATAAAATATCTTCAGCTATCTGCGACCTAGCCACCAAAGTATACGATATTAAAAATACCATTTTACATAAAAATCACAAAGTATTATCCACATAGATATTCGACGAGTTACGGGTTGAATCAAACGAATTCTCAACGTGCTTCGGAAAATACTGTAAGAGTGCCGACACACTGCAAAATTTTAGTCGGCCGAACGTTTGTTTGGGCTCATAAATCAGTATGAAGATGAATGGTAGTACGCATATTACAAAGATCAGATAAGCAGGTTACAGACGGACTGAAAACTCTGATTGGAAAAAAATATATAAAAAAATAATTTTCTCTCGTTTGCAGTATGCAGGTAAGTTTTTTTCCACATTTGTTTATATCTCCATTGAGGATAAACAAATAAAGAGTATCCTTATTTTTAGCAGCTGCCATAAAAACAATGAAATGACGCCTCCGGGAGTCGTTGAAAAAAGCGACAAAAGGATTTTTCTGGTTTCATAAAGAGTTGAGTTAAATTTTCGAGGTAAAAAAATGTTTTGTTTATCCTGAAATCTTGAATCAAGTTTTTTCACCTTTAAATATTTAAAAAAAAATCGTTTAACCCCGTCTTATTTAAACAAATTGATTTATAAAGTATACTTTGGTCTAAATATCAATAAATTTATGAAAAAATTTAAATACCTCTCTCCTCACAATTCACATTTCACTCCACAAACTACATTTCAAGCTAGAAACTAAAGCAAAACGCAAACACCTACTTAGTTTATTTCATTCCCAGTTTCCCAGCGAATAAAACGGCTGTTTCCTTAAACAAATACGCCAGTGTGCACGCCCCATTACACTAAGTCAGCGCATTTACAAAGGAAATTCCGGATGCAGCGAGCAACGGGCGCACTTACTTTCAAATATTTAGAGCCCACACGTTGCCGCACTGAAAATATGTAATGTGTGTATTTGCCACTCCGACTTGGAATTGGCTATCGAAATGTCGATGGAGCCTTTTACCAGGACGCTCCATATTTGTAGTGGTAATGGTTTTTAATACTTGAAAGTTTAGAGTGATCTCGCGAAAGGCTCTTTGGGGAGAAATATTGAGTGCATTCGTGGCCTGTCATCGTTTCTGGGAGATGTTATTTTTGGTACCTATGTGGAGTATTTTTAGGAGCTAGAATGAACTACTTAATGTTATAAATGCGGTAGCAACTCCGTCTGTAAAAATATTTGTAACATAGATAGTCTTAAGCTTAGGGTCTACTTTTAATTCGGATGCAGGAAATAGTTCTGTCAGAATATGGGTATAAAACAAAATTACAATAAATTCAGCATTTTTCATAAAATATCTTCAGCTATCTGCGACCTAGCCACCAAAGTATACGATATTAAAAATACCATTTTACATAAAAATCACAAAGTATTATCCACATAGATATTCGACGAGTTACGGGTTGAATCAAACGAATTCTCAACGTGCTTCGGAAAATACTGTAAGAGTGCCGACACACTGCAAAATTTTAGTCGGCCGAACGTTTGTTTGGGCTCATAAATCAGTATGAAGATGAATGGTAGTACGCATATTACAAAGATCAGATAAGCAGGTTACAGACGGACTGAAAACTCTGATTGGAAAAAAATATATAAAAAAATAATTTTCTCTCGTTTGCAGTATGCAGGTAAGTTTTTTTCCACATTTGTTTATATCTCCATTGAGGATAAACAAATAAAGAGTATCCTTATTTTTAGCAGCTGCCATAAAAACAATGAAATGACGCCTCCGGGAGTCGTTGAAAAAAGCGACAAAAGGATTTTTCTGGTTTCATAAAGAGTTGAGTTAAATTTTCGAGGTAAAAAAATGTTTTGTTTATCCTGAAATCTTGAATCAAGTTTTTTCACCTTTAAATATTTAAAAAAAAATCGTTTAACCCCGTCTTATTTAAACAAATTGATTTATAAAGTATACTTTGGTCTAAATATCAATAAATTTATGAAAAAATTTAAATACCTCTCTCCTCACAATTCACATTTCACTCCACAAACTACATTTCAAGCTAGAAACTAAAGCAAAACGCAAACACCTACTTAGTTTATTTCATTCCCAGTTTCCCAGCGAATAAAACGGCTGTTTCCTTAAACAAATACGCCAGTGTGCACGCCCCATTACACTAAGTCAGCGCATTTACAAAGGAAATTCCGGATGCAGCGAGCAACGGGCGCACTTACTTTCAAATATTTAGAGCCCACACGTTGCCGCACTGAAAATATGAATATTTTCACTACAAACAAGCTTACCCTTATGTTTGTGCAGGGGTAAAATTAACACAGAAATATGGTGTATTCACTGAAGTTTTTAAACCAATCACGAAAGAGGAGGTCCTCAATTGGTTTTTCATTTTTTTGTAAGCTTCTAGACTTAAGTCCCAAATCATGTAAACATAATATGTATTTAATATAGTATAACACTACAGGTAGGTTGAACCATGAACCATATATCAAATGATAGCCTAATCTTAGCCAGCCTTAAAAAAAACACGTTTGATCAACTGACGGCAATTTGACGGTCGGCTATGCTTAGGTTATCGTTATTTTTTCAATATTAGACCACCTGATTTTAGACATGTACTTGCTTAAAATCTTTATCAACAGGAAATAAAAACAATTTAAAGGAATATGAACCTGGACATATTTTTTTCCAAAAATACCTTTACAGGAATTAAATCGTCCGTATGATCGGTGAGACCGCTTTTTTTCTAAATTATGTTTTTGTTTACTTACCAAAATGAGTTGTTTGTTTTGGTACGGAAATTATTTTCAGATGATTGAACGGATCGTGTGTTTGGCGATTTTAATTAGGGGATGAGGTTTAAGAGATGGGCAAAAGTATTTTGTATAATATTAGCAACTTTTTAATGTTTTATACAAGATATTTGTGATCGGATATTTTTCTTGCTTTACATTTGTTACTTGGTAGAAGAAAATATATAAAAAAATTATATAGACAATAAATCGATATTTATGATAGCATTTTTATTACGACAATACTGCTTAACATGTTTTTATTTTTTATGGCAAACTTCAAAGCAATCCACCAGATTTTATAGCTATCTTCTGCATTTTATGCGTCTGGGATCCAGGATAACTGAATAAATTTTAATAAAATTTCACGTAATAGAAGCCAAATGATATGGAAAAACGGAAATATTATATTTGTAGACAGCTCAAGCATTTTATTTCTGGAACACTGAAGTGTCATACAACTTTTATATTTTTCTAGATTTTTCGAGAAATTTTGCATATCCCGGTTTCGAATATATTCTCAAAGGCAAAAATTGCTGCAAATGCAAACATTTCAAAATACATTATTCATACGAATGTACGCGACTATGAATTTTTAAAGTCTACAATAGTTAATGTGTACAATGTATAATTTTGTCCCTCTATGATTATTAAGCGTGTTATTTTTGAAAATAAAATGTAGCCATTTTCTGTATTTTTTACATCAAAGTATAACTTTTCTTTTTTATACTTTTTTCACCTCAGCAATTTTTGAAATATGCGTCATATTTTGTACGTGACGTTGTCAATGCAAAAATTAACAGCAGTGTCGGACTATCTGTGGGTCCCGTTTTTTCACCAATAGAAGCAGAAATAGTAAACCATTGATGATAGGCATGATTATAAGCCTGTGTAATTTTGTGAATTTATTTTCACAAACCTAACACTCTCTTATCCGCAATTCATCGTAAGTGGCACTGTTATTTAATTTTTTACTACGCCAATTATTTTTCACGTCACTTAATTGCTCAAAATACTCTCCCTATTTGTGGAAAACATGGAACCTTTTCTAGATGTTAATATTTTTCTAAGTAACGGCAGTCACTCAAGCTAATGAAAGCATTAACTAAACGCTGCTTTAGTTAAACGCTTTAGTTTTCCTCGAAGTAATCTCAATCTTTTTCCGAGCTTACCGGCTAATGGGGAGTGATTTCTGTTTATGTTCCGGATTACAGTTAGCTGAGACAGCGGTTTCACCCGCTTTCTTGAGGGAACTGCTTCCGGCACCACCTATGTTACCTTGGCTAGATTACAGCCAATTGTTATCAAAGTTTATGTGTGAATCACAAATAGACCCACTTATTCTTTTAGACTCCAAAAGATTCGTACCGGGGTCCGCCGACGAAGAAATGTTACTATAAATTATGATACAAGTTATAATTATAATGCAATATACCCAAGCTGGGGTGACACGTCAACTTATATATGTAGTTATTTCTCTGTCATAAACCAAAATATTTTTCTAAAATATGAAAGTTATAAAGTCTGGTCACCCATTCATAGACTTGACATTCTAGATTGATCGATTAATACAGCTCTTCTTTATCCACCTTTTCTGTGGTTTGGGAATGTTCATAAAATCCTTTGGGTAATCGATTCGAAAACATTTTTAAACTCAATATATTGCTAAAAACCTGATATATTTGATCGCAGTCTAGTTTATTCGCTCAAGTGTAAATGATTAATGAATTTTATTTTAGTGACAGGAGAGTTTTTTATTTTCTTTTATTTTTTTGGATGAGTTTTGGGTTGACAACACTTGAATCAAATTTTCTACTTAAACATTTTAAAGTTAGCTACTAAAATTTCGTCCTAAATTGTGACGGTAAAAATCTTTGAGCATACGTAAGTAAGTAAAGTTTCACGGGTAAGTAAGTAAAGTTTGCCATAAAATACATAAGATAGTCTTTTCTTTTCGCTGACTAGAGGACATTTCATATTTTCCTTGTAGGTACCTAGGTATGCTTCTTTGTACACTAGGTTACGCTGACAACCCAACCATTTTTGGTCACTGAGCAACGAAAAAAAACTTCGATAGACAAAAGTAAAGTTTTTAGTATCGTGGGAATCTAAAAATTTGCACAAAAACCTATCAATTGAGCCGTGAACGGTTTAAGTATTCAATTCGCGTTTTTTACACATTGTGGTCTGTGTATATTTTTTGCTTCATTTTCTAGTACGAATTGAAACTAGCCAATGTTTTATTGAAGCGCCGATTTGCACTCTGATTTATGTATAAAATGTATCGGTCGATTTATCTGTCGGACATTTTGAAAAATCTGTTTGTTGTAGAATAAATTGCATGTTAAACAACTCCACACAAAAATAGACATAAATTAGCAAATTTTAAACCCATTTTGTCTTCTGTTTTTTTATTATATAGGTGCATGTTGTGGGACAATCAAATTATATTTGTTGTATTTTCATTTTTGATATGAACATTAATAGTAGGTAACACTGTAGATACATTATTCTTTGTGTCCCTTCAAGTTAAGTTTTCTTCATTTGATTTTCGATTAAAAATTACAAAGAACAATGACAGTAAATGTTTGTTCTTATTTGTTCACAAAATAAAGCATCCCAGTTGAATAGAAACCTCTCTATCTGCAATAGCAAGGTTTGTAGTACAAGTTAGCGCTAAGACAAACAATAGTCTCGCATGGACACGACTGGCTACTCTTAAGCAGTCAGCTTGCGCGCGGAATTCCGCTGCGCTCTTTACAAAGTCTTTGAGATCACAGTTAGAGTGGGTTAACTATGAACTTGAAGTAAGAAGCTTAGAAAAAATATTTTATTAAAAGTGGACAGAAATTCAGTCCTTTTCGAAGCAGCGCAAAAAAGACCCTGTGAGTTTTTGCTGGGAATCACAAATGGTGGAATAAACTACCCCGCTACACAATTTTTCCTACATGATTTGAAGAGTCGGTTTGTACAAAATATCTTTTTCATGGTGTATTAAATAACACTCTTTTTTCAATTAATTTGAGCATGTAGCATGTGTGTGTTTTTAAACGGTTTTATTTAGCTCACCCCGTTTGTTTTATTTATTATTTATTCATTCTTGGGTCAAATTTAGAAATTAAAATTTCAGTGCCTTCCTGTTGTCAGATTGATCTGAAATTTGGTACACACCTGTAATTCCGATGACAATACAATATAGTAATATCAATAACATTGTAAATCCAAGATGGCCGCCGGTACAAAATGGCAGATTACATATTTTTCCACAACCCCCTCAATATGGGTATCAAATGAAAGGGCTACTCAAGTAGAATACTGTCAGCAACCCCAACGGGGCCCAACAGGGCCAAGGCCTGCCTGGGCTGCGGGATTGTCCTAAAGAGTTACCGTGGTCGTGGTACATAAAAGGCCTACGACGAAAAACAACGGTTTTTAGTCAGTAAGAGTCTAGCACTCCCTCACCGCTGCTGACCCATGTATAGAATGAAGAATATTCGGTAGGCATTTTCATTAAATACTAAAAACTAAATAATAAAAAATCGGTAAAAAAACTTTTAAGTTAAACGGTTTTATATCTTATGTGCACTGAAAAATAAAAAATAAAAAAAAACAGTTACTTACCTATAAACCTACGTAGGTGGTCCCGGTCATATTAGACTAAAATAAAAACGTGGGGCCCTCTGAAATCCTACTTATGGCAAAGCATATCTTTATACTTTGGTAGATCGTGAGCTCGGCGTTCGCTGATGAAGCCGCTACGGCTGATAATTGATTGTCAAAATCTCCAGTTATGATTATAGTAAGTCGATGCAATCCACACCTATCTAGCTAGCTAGAAGAAAGTATTACAGCAATAGTTACGGAATGGGCCCCACGTTTTTATTTTAGTCTAATATGACCGGGACCACCTACGTAGGTTTATAGGTAAGTAACTGTTTTTTTTTATTTTTTATTTTTCAGTGCACATAAGATATAAAACCGTTTAACTTAAAAGTTTTTTTACCGATTTTTTATTTTAATTAGATGTAATGATAATGAAGTGCTGTAATCCAGAATTCACCTTCGTTTTGACGTAGTTATGTACTACAATGATCAAATACAATATTATAAGTAAGTAACAAACGAGTTCTGACTAACCTAAACCTAATAAAGATCTCACAACCCATTTATCAATAACTAAACCGAAATAAACCTTAAAAAGACACTTTAAATTTATAGTCTTTTAAATATTTAGCAATTTACAACGTCCTCGGATGCAGACTGGTGACGAAACGCAAAACCATTTCGGAAAATCCCGGGAGCCTTGTAAAATTCACACGGTCTTCTAAAATTTATTACTTTCTTAGAACCACGTACTCTCGAGATAAATATCAAGTTGTCATGAAGTTTAATAGTAACAAGTTTTGTAAATAGTAAAATGTCTTTTGTGGAGACATTTAATTTCATGCTATGTAATGTAGTTTATGTGTTTTCCGCGGTATTGCTAAGAGTTTGGAAAGGAAATATCACTGAGCCGTTTGGGGTTGAAACTCTCGAGCCGTGGGGTCCGAGTGCTCACGCGCTTGCGAAGGAAATTTCTAAGCGCCTTGTTTGGCTGGCTTTTATTTCGCACAGAGGTTGGGCATTGCCATCCAACGTGGCAATGCTGCCAGCCTTCTGGGTACATTACCCAGTGACAGCGATGAGGAGAAATTTTTTGATGCAATGTATTAGTTTTAAGTTGTATATATAAGTTTATTTTTAATTTTTAAAAATAATGTAATTATTATGTAAATACTTCAAAAAATAAGTTTTAGGAATTATGTAAACTATTAATGATATTCTTATTTACTCGTAGTTTTTTATTTCGCACGTAAGCATAAAAGCCCTGATGGATAACAGGTCTGATTATTTTTCAAGCCTCTAAACAGTAACTCTTTAAATTACAATACCAGGAATGGCAAAGTAAAATTCTGTAAGATTTAGTTTGGTTATTGTATTTGTAACTAAACCGACGTAAAACTAAAAAATAAAATGTTCCCAACTCCCTACTCCCAGCAGTCGTCTCTACTACCTCGAAGCTCCGTTCCTTTTACCTCTAAAGTTAGATTTTATTGAACTTTTCGTAAAGGTAAGTAGGTAAGAACTAAGAAGCAATGCACGGAGACTTTTAAAAGAACTTCGCATTTCCCTTACAGATAGGTAAAAACAGAGTATTTAGCACCCAAGAACTTTCTAGAAAGTTCTAAATGAAGATAGTTCCGACTTGATCTTTTAGATGTGCTGTCTTTTCATTTTAGTTGAATGTTCTCGGTGTAGATAAGTCGCTTAGTGTTGTTTTAGTTTTGAACTGGCTTCAAGAGGATTTTCACGTTTATTCAGATAGCGGGGAATTAATTATGGCTAAGTTTTTAAGTTAATGATGGAATTTTAAATTTTAGCTTTTGGCAAAACTGGCTTAACATGGCTCTACTTATGATTACATACAATGCGTTTGTGTTGACTTGAATAAAAATCAAAATAGTTTGTAGTACTTTTTGCAAACAAATTATTTTTTAATTTCAGTTTTCCTGTATATAAATACTAATGAACATAATTGCGCCTAAACTTTAAATAGCCACCTATTTTCAATTCCCTAATTATGAAAGCTACAAATCACCCACACATTCAAACATACTCACAAAGCTAAACTTACGGTACCTAGTGCGGCGAACCAACCCGACCACAACAAAGTTTGGTCACACGAGGACCAAACTTATCCCTTCCACTCGAATCAGAACATTTCACAGATAAGCAAACCCCCATCCCAAAGCAGATCAATCTTCAAAATAAAATACGACAAAAATAAAAAATTTACACTGCAATTCACTGCGAATGAAATGGCGCAAATGCAAAATCCTCGTAGCCCTACCATTCCGGCTAGAACCGGATTCATGCGATTTAAAACAGATTCTATCCGGTAAATACCGGACCGTACCGGCTGGCGGATACAATTTCACCATTTTGTTCCGGATTAGGCGGCGAGGCCCGGCGAAATTGCCCCGTTAACTTTTACTAAAGTTTTGAATTATAATTTTCATGCTAAATTTTGTTCTAACATTGAACGTGTAAGTAGATAAATAGAATAATGTTTCAAAGTTTGTTTTTGGGTTTTCATTTGCTTGGTTAATGTTTGCTTTTATTAAGAGCACAGTTGGCGTACTTTCAGCCCCTAGGATAGCTTACTAATTAATTACATCTACTCTGTATATTTACCATACTGATCCTAAAACAAATGAATTTTCAATACCAACCTTAAAAAACTTCAAGCATCTCTTCTAAAACACGCTTCTATAAACCGGTGGTCACAGCAAAAGCGGAGCGGAAGCGAACAAAAGCGTTCTCTACTATTGTACTCGAAGTTTCGAAGCAACATTTTCAACAGGACAGCAAGCGACGCCGCGGGGCCGGACTTGTTTCCTACCACGGAGGAAGGAAAGATAACGGAGATGCCATAAGAACGGTAGGACATTCGTCTACTTGTATCTCAAGTTACGTAGGGCAGGCGTGATCAGTTACTAGAACTAACGAGGCATTCGGATATCTTGTCAAATCGTAACCAATCTGCCGAAGATTGGTCTTGATTGATTGGTTTAAAAAACAATCTGCTGGTTGTAGTTGTATGTTGGGTTTTTCTTCCAGTCTAACCGGATACGGCAGAGTAAGTACCAGTATTTTACAAGGAGCGGCTGACAATCTGACCTCCTCAACCCAGTTACAAGAGCAACCCAATACCCCTTGGTTAGACTGGTGTCAGACTTACTGGCTTCTGACTACCCGTAATGACTGCCAAGGATGTTCAATGACAGCCGGGACCTACAGTGTAACGTGCCATCCGAAACACAGTTTTGCGTCATGACATATCCGCTAGTTACTTTATTCTCCGTGTTTCCTAGATAATCCCTCGCCGGTCCGCCTTTGTGATAGTATAGGTTACACTTTTAGATATTGCCTTAAGCTGCTCTTTGCCGTTGCATATAAAGATAGCCGATATTGTGTTAGAGATTTATCTTTGAGGTCAGTGTACATTGTTATGGTGGGACTTGAAATAGATTTTGTGTTTTGAATATTTTGCTTTTAAAGTTTTTGGTACTGAAAAATTCTTGCGAAGGTGTGCAATTTTAAAGGGGTAAAAGTAAAAAGGGATTGTTTAACTTTTTTGAAATAGTGTAAATTTTTGGTTTAGTTAGTGATACTAGTTTTTACCAGTGGTTTTAGCTTCCGTCACTTACCACATCTGTATAAAAATTCATGTTTCATAAGCTATGTAATCAGTGCTGTCGTTTGCGAGTAAAGGAGAAACACAGACTCACAAAATTAAAATAAGCTGACAAATTATTATCAATAACTAGAACATTAAACAAAAGTCTAAGCTACACAAATGATGATAAAACCAAAAACTGAAAGCAACAAACTCACAAAAAGAGTTGTCGAACAAAACCGTCGTAGAATCGACACCTAATTATCTATTGTCTTCGAAATAATTCAGATCCGGCTAATTATAGTCTTTCACTACTGAAACAATTGACAGTTTGTACTATCATTAAAGTTCGGAAGTTTCTTTAGACCTATTCTCTGGTCGTAAATCATGAACTTCTACGTTTCTTAGAGCAAAATTGTTTGTTTTGGCTATAATTTCAAAAATAGTAAAAACATATTTTTTCTAAATGTTAACCGCGCTGTCACGTACTATCCGGAGGAAATACTAAAATAGGTAAATTGAACAACGATAAATTAAGACTTCTCTGTGTGAAAAAATACTTGAATTTAGCTGTAAGCCTATAAAAATACTGTATGATAAAAACAGCAGTTAGCCACAAAAATGCATTTTACGCTAAGAGAAAAAGTAGTGGTATTAAAGGTGAAATTAAAGAAACATTCGGCTTCAATATTTTGACTCGTCAATACTCGTATGTATCTTAACGATCTCGACCTACTCATTTTTCATTTCAGTATTTTCATTACCTACTTTCCTCAATTTATCTGAAATTCAATATAAAATTCATTGTTTTAAGAAGTTTGCATACCTGATTTCTCTGGGGCTTTAAATTATTTTAATGATAGCCTGAAACGCTTCTTTTTGGAGCCGTTTTAATTAATTAAGCTCTTTACTGCTTGCTTTTCAGTAGGTACTGCGTTTTTATGAAACGAAAAATTTTACTCGTTCAATGGAATCAGGTGTGTAATATTTATTTATGTTTTTAAAACGTTCATTAAAAGAACAAATGGTCAGTAATTAAAATTCTTCTTTAGGCTTATTCAGAATGGATGATAAAAGGCTGAAGTAATTCTTGTCTATCTGTCGCGCTTTTGCGCCAAAACTGCTAAACCGATTTAAATGGTGTTTGATACATGGACAAAAATCTGAGAAAATACATTGACTACTTGTTATTTGGGTTTGGGAAGTAGTTCCCCCAGTAGGGCAATGGAGCTATGTGGCACAACTAATAGTTTATAATACAGATACAGCCATTGGTAAGCCAAAATGCACGGTTGTTTAGGCTACTTTATCATTATGAAAGAAACCCGCGCTAAAAATGTAGTATACACCTTTATTCACAAAATAACCTCTCGATAATTTACTACAATTAATGAAAGACCAGTTCAACGGTACCATTAAATTTATAATTGATGTAGTAGCTTTATAATACAATTAATAGTAACTAAAATTTATAGCTGGCAACACATAAATTACGTTTAAGTTATAAATATGCATACATACGTCTTACTTAGTTTATATTTTAGAGCCTCATTTTAGTAATGTTTAAATTATTGTGCTTATTTTGGGTTTAAGTGTATATGAAGTTTAATTACATGTTTTATTTTAAGTCTGCCAGTGGGTTCACTCGCGTCCTTAGGGCACTACTCCACGCACCTGGGTAAAAAAAGCCTACACCCTTCCTCGATACATGGTCAATCTAATACTAGGAACATAATCTAATCAGTTCTGTAGTTCCTGAGATTAGTGCTTTCAAACAAACAAACTCTTCACTTTTATATAGGTACATTTAGTATACAAAAATTTATAATTCCCACGTACATACTTAAAATAACAAAAAATAGCTTGTCATATAGAAACAACGAGCCCATACGAGATTAAATGCATAACTTTAATACTCCCGTATAAGCGTATGAAACTTGCTATCTACACTTTGGCCATGTTGGGCCAATGTTTGTAGAGGAACCACAAAGTTGAATAGAATGTCTATTTGAACAAAATATGAATTTGGCCAAATTTCGCGAACAAAGAAAGAGTAGAATAAGGTTTCTTGTCGAAAAATCATTTTTTAGTTGAAACTAGGGTCTGCACGCGATACTGCTCGTTTCATTTATCGTCTCATTTTATTTCCCAAGCTTGTAATAAGTTATTATTTTATGTTATAGAATTATTATTTTAAATAATATAAGTGAAACAAACAAATTGACGACTGCAATCAAGGAGACAAAATTATCTAAACGTGCATGATATTATACCAACGCCTTAGCACCTATGGCTAATTTGTGAAACCTTTAAAGTACATTGATTTCACCTCGACTAACAAGTAAGCTTGAAACTTCGATCCCAGCAACCACATCAACATCTCTAGAACGACGAACGTGGCACCCAAATTAATTAACTCTTTACAGAGAAATACCACCGGACACTTCAATTTCTCTTCCACATAAAGATAGATAAAACATTTTTTTCTTTTCTATTACACTCGCAGATTCCTCTACAAACACTAAAATACCGAAAAGTTGTTGGAACGAAAATTTACGTTCGCCTTTTCTATGGAATACGCAAACAGTTTTGTGGGTAGAATTTAGAATTCTATTTACAAAGTCTTGCGTTGAGAGGGTATTTTGAGAAATGCTCATGAGATGTATTGTCGTGTCTGCATTTTATATTGTTGTGTTATCATTGCATATTTTGTATGTGATGATATACTCACGGCGCGGGCGTTTCTAGTATGTGCACAGATTACTATAATAGTTTCTACGTGTATGGGCCTTAAGTAAGTACTATTATTTTTATTGCAGTTACAACATTGTTTGTTTTTTTTTTTTTACATTTAAAACTAGCAAAACGGATTGTCAATGTGTAAATGCTATACGCATGTATGATTTAATTCTTATGGATAACTCATTGTGTGTTTTGCCAAGAATGAGGTAGTATTATATCTAAAATCTTAACGGTCAAATTTTTTCACAATGATAAAAAAAAACACGAAAATCAATACTAGTACTCAATTCTACTAATCCTCACTAAGATTGTAAATGAGAGAGTAATTGTAAGAGTATTGTAATTGAAAGAGTAAGCTGTCTGTCGCGTTTTCACGCTAAAACTTAGGAACCGTTTTAAATGAAATGTAGCAAAGTTACTCAAAACGAGTAAGGTCCCTCAAGACGCGGGAGAAACCACAGGCAACAGCTAGTTAAATAAAAGTCATTAGGATTACGTAGAAAATTAATTATCCCACGTAATTACAAATTTTAATGCAAAACAAACACTTTTTTCTTGTTTTTCTCAGTTATCTTAGTTTGTATAAGTGTACCTCGGAGAGTGCTCACAAATGTTTTTCTATAATTATTTTTTACATTTAAAAAGAATTTGTATGAAGATAATGCTTATGCAAATAACTTTCTTTTTTATTTTGTAAATACGAGGAGTATAGTGCAAACATTATTTATTATTATCAAAAAAATAAATAAATTCAACACTTGAAATAGGTACTGAGAAATCCTCAAATTTATATAGCTACTCGTTTTTATCCTAATTAGCCCTCAATTATTAAGTCACTTTTTTTTGTTTTTTTCACGCTTTGGCCTAGCTATGCCTTGTATCATGAATTTGCTGTACCATGTATCAGTCGAATTTTAGATTTTGCTAAGCCACATCAACTGCTCACTGTCTTAAAAGTAAACAATAGTATGCTCTATGAAGGCTTTATTTCCAACAATTATGTTCACGAGAAATAAACAAAAGTATTTTCAAAAACAGAAACATCTATAGGTATGAACAAAACATTTCCCAATAGATGCCGCATTCTAATTTCAAAACTTTAATCCCAAACAAAGCGGTACAAAGCAAAGAATTATTAATTCACCGTCTACGAAATACCAAACGCTTTTGTCATTGAGATCCATGGAGGAAGGAAAGATAGCGGAGATGCTGTAAGGCAGGTAGGTCAGGTGCCTTCTTGTAGGTCAAGTGACGATAGTACTAGAACTAACGGAATGTTTGGGTTCCTTGTCAAATCAAAACTAATATGTCAAAGATTTTGGTCTTGATTGAAAGCTGGTTTTATTTTGAAAATAATATGCGGGTCCCGTAGAAGGCATGTAAGTGCGGAGCTAATAGTAACGATCCTCGTCCCCCGAACACTCGCATTTTGGAGCGCTACTTTCTAGGAGATTTTGCGTTATGACACCTCCGCAAGTGATTTTGTTCTCCATGTTCAGATCTAACTATAAAAATATACCGTCAAACATCGAAAGCCGAGAACAAATAGCTTCATTTCCCGACCGGGTTTTAATCAGATTTTTTTTTTATTTCTACGGTTCTACGGTTTTCTCTGTCCGTTCGTTTAAATGGATTGAATTCAACTAAGGCGATTAACATCTTATTCTACGTTTGCATTCAATGAATGAATGGATAGTGTGGGCTTCGGCGTATTGTTTCGTTCTAAATTTAAATTAGAATTGTCTATGGTTATGTGAAGTGGGGATTAGAAGTTCGGTTTTGTTGAAGTGGGTAATAGTGAGACTGGTTTCTTTGTGCTTTATAATTATGTAATCTTTGATTGCCTGTAGTGTTGACGCTTGATTTGGCTTTAACCCATTTCTTTTTTTTTATTATAATAATCCTTAACATCAGTAAAATACACATTTCTTTTCAGTTTTTTTTTCAGATTGCTACAAAATAGTCTAACGATTCTAACCAATATATGTAAATACTACCACACAAATACATATAAATTCTTTTTTTTAAATCAACTCTTGTAAAACACCAGCAGATTCCAAAGCATATTTTATAACAAAAAATAAACACATAAATAACAGATTTAACAGCCAAACTTTTAAAACTAAATCAAAAAACGGGAAACGTCAAATGAATTTTGTTCCAACGAACGTCGATTTTGTCAGGACATACATACCTATTACTAAATAATCTGCCGACAGTTGACCCAATGGTTGCAAATTATTTTAAAAAATACTTTATTTCAATCAAAGTTTTCAGAATACTAGTTAAATACCTGATCTTTATAATTTGAGTACTACGATGCATCTTCGTACTGATTTATGAGCCCAAACAAACTATCGGCCGACTAAAAGTTTGTTGTGTGCTCTTTATATTATAGCTCGCCAACTCCAGTACCGACACTACGAACGTGGTCTCAAACTGGGTTAGACCGACAATTGCAGCTATCGTTTAGAACTGTTCTGATATTGCAACGCTAGAAATATTAACAAAAGGGACGCTGGAATAGGGAAAATTTAGAGCCATGAAACGCGGTTGTTAGTTTAATTCTGCATTTCTGGCGGTGAAAATTCGCGGGAATTGAATTGATGTTTCTATTTACTGTATAATGTAGACAGTTATAACGTTCTTTATAACTACATACAACACCTCGTTATGGCGCAGATTACTAAAAACTAAATATTGACTTAAAACTAAATATAATTCAGTTTTAAATTTAATTCAGTCTAAGTCATTCAGTTTTTTTTAACTCCAGAAACTTATCATTGGGTAAAATGAACATAATTTAGGTAATTACAATTTTATATACCTAAACTAATACGAAAATATTTTTCTTTTTCATTCTAATGTGCTCAAAATGAAGTTGTAAACAAATAATAAACTTACTACTTTTTTTTATTAAAATGTGCATTTCTCCTGTTTTTCTCACATCATCACACATTTAACAATTTTTTCCTTTCAAAGAAACATGGTGAAAAATATACGTACGATCCAGATTTCATGAAAAACTGAAAATTTGGAACGAATGCGCTTTAAATCTAAAAATTCTTTCTTTTTTGTTTTATTTTCTTGTAATCTTGCACTTGCTTTTTAGAGCTGGGATTTAAAATAAAGGTATATGAGTTACTTTTACTTCTGCAATTCGCATTTTTGAACTATTTGTCACTTTTTTTGAGTTAGCGTAGTGGAGAACTGTGATTCGTACTCGTTAGAGTATTATTATACAGAAGAAACTTTTTAATTTCTGTATGTATGATACTCACAATACTTCTAGATAGGTTTCTGAAATTCTCTCTGTTACTAGTCTAGTCTACTAGTAGCTAGTGTTTATCTACAGTAATACAATTAATAAATGCTAGATACGGGAAGAAGATTCCGCGGGACACGGGTGAAACAGCGAACAAACAGTTAGTTATATCAATAAAGTATTACACTTCAGTACTATAATGCAATTTGCCAAATAAAATGGCGTGATATAAATAATATTATTCACGGTCACGAATCACCGCGCAATAAAATGCTTTACCTGATTGCTGTGGACACCGGTACATGAATGTTTACTGATGCTGATGCTCGATGTTTCAGCTTTTTTCTACTGAAATTGTCTGTAATTCATACTTTAGAATATTATTAGTTCCAAACGAAACCACACAAATCACGACAGTATTTTAAAAGTTATTGAGTATGTTTATCGCTTTTTCATATGTAACGAAATTGTTGGTCATTATTTTTTCATTTATAATGTGTATTTTGGCTTCTACCAATACCTACACTCAAGTGAGCCAATTTCTTCGCACATTGGGATCAAAAGTAGCCTACATTCTTTAACAGAAGCCTCTATGAACTTTTTCAGATAGGTCAAACAACCAAACTCTTTGGCTGTATAATATGAGTAGCTTTAATATAGGTTTCAACTTACAAAATCTTTGCTTATGTACATCATCAGGTCAAACACAGCCATTTAATTACTGGATTCTGTCTAGATGTGCTGTCTCATGTGTGTTATTAAATACTTCAGCTAGCCGTCTTCTACGTACGTACGAGTAAAGGTGGTGACACAACGGTGATGATTAACTTATTTGATTCCCAGGATTGTCTACATATCCAGTAGCTTCGTTGTAACAACCGGTATCAAGTCAAAGTCAAAGGTTTTTATTTACTTTGACTTATTACAGTTGCTTACGAAGCGTCAAGCTTGCTGTAGTCAGAATACCTATATGAACAAAACTTTATAACAAATGATACTGCAAATCGTAGGCCTCCCCCAATTAGCGCTGACCATCTCGGTATTAAGCTGTTGGCAATTGTTTTTTGTGGCTATTTTAGGAACTTCATACAGATAGCAACTTAAAGTTAAGGAACGTGAAAATTTATAGGTAGTTTTAGGCGCACGTTTTTTTACGGATTCCAAAGAAATTGTTTATTTAAACCCCCTCATCCCTTACCGATCTCCGCCTGACAAGAAAAAACACCAGCACCACGCCATTCTTTAATACGACACTTCAAATGTAATTCGCGCTCTCAGTGTACACACAGCCTAACTCATGTCCCAGCAGCCGGTATTCACGTAATTGAATGAACAAGATGCATGGCAATTTTCTACCGCGACGACTCTAACCTCACTTACCTTATGAGTTTTTGTGAAAATCAAATCTGCGTGTTATGATTACAGGGTTTCAGCAACGTAAGGGTATACGAAAATGTTGTGGGTTTTAGATATATCTTGCTTGATAATAATACTTTTGGACAGATTTTCTGGGTACTGACTACTTTTAATTGGAAATAATTTTGGACAGATTTGTTGGCTTCTGTATACTCGTGACGACTGTCAATACTGTATACTTAACTGATAATTTAACGGGCCCCGTTATTTAACGTGCCTTCGAAAATATCATAAGATACGTTATAATGATATCCATGGATATCCACGGATCGGGTGGAACCGCGAGTAAGTCACCTTACTTCTTCGTGGTACAATGATTTATATTGATAAACTTTTTAAAATTTACATAAAAGTAAGTTACCTTTCATAAACATGATACCCACAACAATAGACTCACTTCAGACAGAAAGACCACACGCTATAAACTAGACCTCAGCTTTCCCAAAAAACAATACCTTACTAAAATACACAGTTAATATCTGACAATAACTGCCAATATGGCTGAAGTTACATTATAATACAAACCACAAAACCCCTTCTTTCATAGTATTAAATAACGTCAATTTGAGACTAACCTATTATTGAAATTTTGCCCCCAAAACTGATATTATATTCGCGAAATGGACCCCAAAGATTACCGATAGGCCGTTCGCTAAACAGTTTGCATAATATTCCTGATAGGGAACAATAACATTTGGGTATATTAACTCGGACTATTGTATTCGGTTCGTATAGGATTTAGGGGTATAGGACTGTTTATTTAAGAGTAGGTTTCTGTGATCGATAGTGGAAACTACTTTTCAATATTGAAAATGTGAGACATAATTTTGTGTGTGGGACGTAATTTTGTAATCGAATGTATTTGCATTATTACACTAGGAGTAAAATGGGGGTCTCAAGTCTCAATATACATACATTAAAGTCTAGTCGATTTGGTTAAAATTTATTTTGAAGTAAATTGTAAATCCAATCAAGCCTTTTAGTAAGTCTGGTACTGGTAAGATACCTCTTTATAATATGAGCGCTTCCATTCATCTCCTTACTGATTTAGAAGCCCTATCAAATCCTACATAAATGCCGTATTCACAGAAATATGTAGGTACATAAATATATTTGTCGTGTGCTTCATATTACAGTATAACAGTGTTTAGACGCATCACCCACTGTATTGTTATGTATATTAGCGCGTATTTCCGTATTCCGGCCTCCCGGGATTAGGGGATAGATATGGACATTACAATAATAAGCTAAATTACGTATTAACTCACATGAAATAGTAATCGCAAATGTGGGTCACAACAAATCAGATTAATTACTTTATTTGAGTTTTTGTTTAAAGTAGACACCATGCAATGTTATTCTCAATTTGCAATGGATTTTAAACATCTCATAAAATATGTATTACACTATACCGGCATACCTAACTGCCACCCGCTTAGATACTTTTTACATGATTTACTATGTAACAGACCATAAACTGGGGTTTCTACTTACCTTCTCACTTAGCCGATGAGCACGATAAGAAAAAGTCGTTTCGCAATAAACGAATGATCACAATCAACAAGAACTATAACACCGTAAAACTTAGAATAGACTAGATTACATCTTCAGGAAAAATATATTAATAAAATCTACCTACAATAATAACAATACAAATAATTCAACATGTCACATAATGACAGAGACGTAACGTGCGCGCGCGCCGCTCTGCTTGTCACAGACAAACAATGAACTCAAGCAAAGGCCTTGCTAGATTCTGCCTTGTCATAAAACAACGTGCATAGATAATTACATATTTCATATACCTACGTTAATTAATTGAATCTCCTTGATTATAATTATCAATGAAAGTAGTATTTATAATTTTATTCTTGAATCTAAGGTCGAGGAGAAATCGAAAAAGAAAGATTCGTGTTTGGCTAGTGGTTAAAGCGCCAGCTTGTCATAAATGAGTGTGCGAGTTCAATTCCAAATCAGGCAAGTGCCAATGGAACTTCTCTAAGTAATAAATGTTCTTTTTAAGTAGGTATATCTTGGCAAACATTGATTGATTATCGGTTAATAAAAAAAGTTTGAGGAAACCTGGACTTTAAGGTCTGAAATCGCCTAATCGCCAAGCGTGGTGATTAACGCTAATTCCTTCAATGGAACAATGATGTTGGCGACGATGATGATGATGACAAAGCGATGAAAATAATGGAATAATAGAACGAGAGAAAAACTAAACAATCACACACATCACCATCTCCCCAGCCTTTTCCCAACTATGTTGAGGTCTGCTTCCAGTCTAACCGAATACAGTTGAGTACCAGTGTTTTACAAGAAGCGTTAAATGACAGCCGGGACCTACAGAGTAACGTGCCCTCCGAAACACAGTCTGACCCAGAATCGAACTCATACTTGAGACATTGGTTCTTTACACACTACTCCATCATGACTACAACAAAAATAATAACAATACTGCAATAAATTGCATTCGTACATTAATAGGTCATCTGCGTTTTGGCAGCAAAGATAAAAGATAGTTGCTGCCAATGTGTCGACCAGTTTAATATTTGTAAAATATGTTTTGTTTAGATAGGACCATGAGGTAGTATTTTGAACTCTGTTTATTTATGTACTAGCCGTGTGTAAAGGTTGTTTATCTAGATACCATGTCAACTACTAATTAGTATTTCGTTTTGCTCTAATTGTAAAGGTGGAGTTCCAATTCTGGCGTTTGTCGCTTGCGGTCCACTACCGACGGTTTTATTTCATACTGCGACTATTGAACTGTAGCTGTCAGTTTGGGGTCACCAGATGACGCGAGTGTCGGAAAATTACCTTAAGGGTCATAGCAAGATTTCAGATAACCAGACCCTTATATGTCGTCCCCTAAAGGTTACCGTTATTTTCAAGGATTAGTTCATTAAAAAAAACAAATCTTATCTTCAGTTTATTCTAAAGTGCTCGCAAATCAAAGTCTAGTCATTTACTCACTACAGTTTATTTTTTATGAAAAAAAAAAACATTAAACACAACTTTATTGTGCCTAATATACTTTCATCTTATTTCATAACATGATTTGAGCCTAAAAACCGTTTCACAGAAACATAATAATGTAATATAAAAACTCCACTACTTCCTTTTTTACATAACAAACCCACACGTCCCCACTATCTTTGCATTATATCGTTTAAACTACTGTACCATAGAACCTTAGACCAGTTAAACAACTGGAGATGTCATTGCCGTGCCAAACACTCCCCTACTCTTATTTAAGTACTATCAACTAATGACATGCATGTATATGGCCTCTTTAGGCAAGATTTCATAGATTAAATCAAACACAACAAGGAAAAGTTTCAAATGATTTTTATTAAAAAATGGTTCATACATGGACATTTTTTAATGAATATGTGTGTTTTGCAATTTCTTTAAGTGAGTGCGTAACTATGTGAACGGACATGCATGCGTGAGATAACACTATTTCTTGCATTGCCTTGTCGTTGCGAATTTTTCGCATAGGTAGAGATTTGTGCTCACGGTGATTCCAGTTGATTATATACTCTAAGCAAACAACCTACATTCGCTTTATCTTGCATTATTCGCGAGATCTCTTCGTGAACGGAAGATCCAAATGGAATACAGAGTATGTGTGTGGGCGCTTAAAAGCGCAAATATACGTAGTAATGGTGTAAGTAGAGATATGAAGGGGAGTTAGAATAACATCAAAATAACAATAAGGTAGACATAATATGCAATTTTACAAAAACATTCAAATTTTTTTTATATACATATACCAGAGTATTTACCCGCATCCCGTGGGAAATACTTCTGCACCCGGGTAAAAAGTATCCTATAACTTTGTTTGATAAATGGACCATATAACACTGAGTTTTTTTTCAAGTCGTGCCTGTAGTTCCAAAGAAACTATCAACCTTTGTAATATTGGCATAGATGTCAACTGCATTTCATCAATTCAGAATATGTATATTATATAATACTAAATATCCAAATGCCTACACTACTGAATTCTCACACAAATCTGCATATGAATAATAGAATGTCACGCATAGCCGATATGATATAATAGTGTGCAATGTACTCATAGGATTTATGTAAAGTGAATACTGTATTTACAAAATGTTTGGACATTTTTAAATGATACTGAACAAAAAAAAATTAGGTACTGCTCAAATGTTATATATATGCCTGTCACATTTTGAGGACAGAAATACTTTTGATAAATAACCTCAAACAAAGTTTCAGTAGTTCAAGATAAACCAAGTAATTTTCAAAACAGTCTGAAGTCTTGACTTTGGTACTGCTATAGCTGACCCCTAAAGGGCAGGAGGATGATGATGACGATTATACCCCATGCCTAGGAAGGCAAGTACAGCAAATTTAATTCCACGTCAGAAGGATTTAAAAACTCTGGCTTTGGTTCACCGCAGCGGCTCGAGGGGTGAATCAAGCCACCATTCAGTTGATCTAGACTATACTACTCTCACCATTTCACCAACACGCATACCTAGTGCTGAAACAACGAGCAAATCAACTTGAGGGAGGCCTTTGTTCAGCAGTGGACATCTTTTGACTGTGTCGACTACTACCTACAATATTACACTATGAAGTTTATACTATTCTGTGCTACATTTACGCAAAAGCTACCAAGCTTTAGTAAATACAGATTTCAGTATACATATACCTAGAAAATGCTCATCCTATTTACTCTCACAACATTGTTCCCTTCCATCCAAGATTACCTCTCAAACTAAACATTATACGGATCTGCATATGAATGGTGACCAGTCTTAGAGCATAAAACCAATTGGAAGCACCATAATGCCCAGAGCTATATGCGAGAATTCTGCCAAGGGGAATTCTACAATCTATCAAGGGGTATCGGGTTGCCCGGGTAACTGGGTTGAGGAGGTCAGATAGGCAGTCGCTTCTTGTACAGCACTGGTACTCAGCTGAATCCGGTTAGACTGGAAGCCGACCCCAACATGATTGGGAAAAAGGCTCGGAGGATGATGATTTACGACAATCTATCGAACACCAGCTATCTTAACTCATATTTATCCGCGTTCCGAAGCAACTTCTTTCCGTAACTGTAAAAATAGGTAGGTATTGCTAACGTTACTCGTGAATAGTGTAGCTTTTCGGACCCAAAAGGGTTCTAGGGTACAAACAAACAAGAACATGCTTCCTCTATTATATTAGAATAGAAAGTAAGCATAGACTTACATAGCGTAACGACTCTTGACTTGACTCTTGTAACTTTGGCAATGGGTAAGCCACGGCAATGTCATATCCAGTAAGTTAAACGATCTAAGCCACTAGTACCCAACGCACTGAATACATAAAGCGTTTATATGAATATT
The DNA here is from genome assembly GCF_022581195.2 of Helicoverpa zea. Lineage (NCBI taxonomy): Eukaryota > Metazoa > Arthropoda > Insecta > Lepidoptera > Noctuidae > Helicoverpa > Helicoverpa zea. The sequence continues at coordinate 10,762,189 of NC_061467.1, forward strand.
TACGTTTGTTTGTTTGTCTGTTACTGCCACTTTGTAATTAAGGTTTGTAGTTTTGTTTATTGAGGTTTACAGGTTTAAGTTTAGGTGTTGTAATCGTAGATTCATTGTGCATATAAAATTAGTCTAGAAACTTATCAGTTGTCTAAGAGTTGAGTTAACATTTGCACCTTTGAAAAGTCGGCAAGGTGATATAATTGATGGTTAATAGATTTTTGCATGTTTTTATGTGTAAGTATAGGATTTTGATGATCGTGATACATTGATAGAGGCATTGTGACTCATACTCATATTAACCCATAAGATGTTAAACAGTCAACGCATTCTTCTTCTTCTTATCGAGTAAGCTGCAGGTTTAATCACCTAACAAGCCTTAGTGTTAGCGTTTTCTCAAAAAAACATAATCTTCTGTGTACTTAACAACTCCTAAACAAGTATATCTTCCTACCATTTACCACATACCACACACTATTACATATCACCCGTTTTCAAGACGTAGTAAAAAATCGAAAGAAATCTCGTGGCTCCATTAAACTAAGTTTATGCAACATCGAAAAGTTAGTTTTCTTTCGAAATGTCCAAACTAGTTCCCAACATTGATGGCCAACTTACATTCTGGGTGAAAACTTCAATAAAAATGGAGAAAAGAAATAGTTAATGTATGAAAAGTTTTGTATGTGTATGTTGCAGTTTTAATGTGAAAATTGTATGTAGTGATGTTTTAAGGGGTTTTATTTTATTAACTACGACAGGGTGATAACTACAGTACAGCGTGATAACTACTATGCGAACGCGAGTTCAGTAGTTTTGAGATGAGCCCGTTCAAACTAATAAGCTTTATGGCACTGAAATTAAATTCAAAAAGATTGGTAGCTCTTATATTAACCTAGTAACTATTCATTCAAAAACTTCTAAGTTTCCAAGCTTAATACATTGTTTCTTCAATAGCTCTTGAAATATGATGAAAATATTAATATGAATAATAAAATTCTTTTACTGCTACATACCAGACAAAATATAGTCAGTAGCCTTCTAGTTAAACATCTTTTCAGTAGACTTCCAACAAAGAATTTCATGTAACATTAAAGTTTTATATTCATCATTTCATGCTCCAGTGAAGATGCATAACTTGTACGATAACAAGCGACTAATAGGGTACAAGAAAATGCGCAAAAATGCATAAGAATTGTACTGAAACTCTGCATTTACAAAAGCTGAACAAGCTAACTAGCTGTCCTCGCGTTTTCGTCATTCAAAATTTAGTGATGTACAGGGATAATGCATGTCTGTATAATTTTCAGACTTCTGCTTTTCTATACTGAATTTCCTCTCAAAAGCTTCAGAAAATTATCTCTACAAAACGAGCTCTAAATTTAAAAACGTATTTTGCTATAAGCAGAAAAACGAAAAAAATATGTAAACTAAATTATTACTTTTGGTTTATAGAAACTCGATGTCTCTTGAATGACAGTACGCCTTTAATGCCTATGGAATATTACGTATCTCTTTAACCACCTAGTTCCCTGGTTCCCTAGTAACGTCACCATTAATTGAACCTCCCATTAAAAAAATACCTTGACCAACTCACGTTTCACACAACAAAGTAAATATGCACTATTTTCCGTACACCTTTGAGTTCGACACAACAAAATTGTCAAAGTGAATCGCAACTGGCCACATTTTTTAAATTCCCTGCACAGTCGATAAAACAAGTGACCAAGGAAAGGTTGGAGTAAAGAATCCTTGCATTATTCAGCGTTCTCTTCACTTTGCCAAATGAAATAAATTACCATTGATGTGTATTTTACACGGCATAGTACAGTTGTTGTCAATTTTGTATGGAGATTTGTGATTTTGATAGTGTGATTGTGTGTAATTTTGCTTTTGACTTGGATGTGAAAATTCGGACTAAATTGAGGTTTTTCTATATATTTTCATAGCATGTCTAAAATATTGTATGTGTATAATGTGTATTTAAGTACGTTTTTTTTTTATGAATCACTATGTCTACGTTTTAAGTCTTGAATTTTTTATGAGTAAGTATCATATTTATTGTCACTGAAACGTTCTAATTTTTAAGAAGTTATTTTAGTCTAGCAAAAGAATACAGAAATCTGCAGCACAATTTTTTTTGTAACTTCCAGCATATTTTCTCACAAAATCTCAATCAACCAAGCAAAGCCTAACCCTGTAAAAACAACCGCTGTTTCCTCCATAAGCCCATGCTCCATTAAGGTGTAAGGCAGCGAAAATTCGCGTTTTATACCCGTTTTTAACCCTCAACCATCGCGTCGAGTGAGCGTTTACTCCACTCTAATTGCTTGCAAAACCCCGCTTGAACAACCCTGCAAGCAGAATTTTAGAATATTAAATTTTAAATACAAATTACACATTCTCTGTGCATTTTCAGTTTATAGGCTTTTGATATTAAGAGAACTGTTAATAGGTTTACGTGCATTTAATTCTGTGAGAGCTTTTTTCTTATAATGTGTGGTATTTTTTTGAGATATGTTTGGGTTGGGATATGAAGATTCTAATATGGTTGAAGGTCTGCGTGAAGAATTTAGAAGGGATGGAATTAATAAATAAATACCTTTCGGAGCCGACATAGATGACCATACCTATGTGCTTTTATTATTTTGTGGAAAAGAAAATCTTAAAACATTTTCTGTGTTATGTTTAATTGCACCTATAGTTTCTGCCATTTTACTACCTATTTACCATTTTTTAAATGAAAAGAAAATACTTGTACGAATAAAATCCTATCCTAAAGCACAAACAATAAATCAATTACCTCTCCATATCACACCAAAAATGACCTTGAACCGCCACGCACGATAAATGCGACAAAAAAGGTAAACCACTAAACATCGATATTCGACATTCACAAGCGATTCCCAACCCTTTGCCCATAATTCAAGCCATGCGTGACCCGTTTATCTTAACTGGATATCCGGGCGCAGGATTCCATTGGTGTAATGTGTAAACGTTGATTCAAAAGGTCAAGGTCATTTGTTGTCAGCCGTTGGTCGATTCGCGGAAAAGTTTTTTTGAGTTTTTCTTTGTTTTATTTTGTAGCTTGGTGAATAACAGTGTCTTCTCAGCTTTTTACTTACCTAGCTGACGGGACATAATACTACAAGATTGTACTACCATTTTGTAGTTTTATGTGAACTAAGTACATCCATTTTATTAATACTTCTTTAAAAATGCTATATGCTCATTGAAAGTGCATTTATCTATTTATATTTATTTATTTCTCTCTACATGTTATTATATTTAGCATCTGCATCCCATTATTTAATCGACGTCTGAATAAGGGATCGTACTACAACATTTTCTTTTTAAACCATTTTTTAACATGCACATAGCCTACAATTTGAATATCCAAACTTCTTTCAAACCCTAACTCCTAAAACAGGAGCTCACTTCAAAACAGTTAGCCCATTTCCACTTCAAGTTCCTCTAACTTCGTCCAATTTGCATTCTCGGTTTTATCGAGCCTTATCTCCTGTAGGTGGATTCCTATAGGCAATAACTCAGGGTGACCACATAGGTATCTAACTGCCAACGCCTTCTGGACGTCGTATTTCAAACTCCTAGATAAACTTCGATTAAACCAGAGCCGTTCAGTTTGGGGGCTTTTGGAATATACGACACGAGTACGACACGACTTGGTGACGACTGCAGTTAAGGCAAGAATATAATGTTTTTAAGATCGTGAAGACAGTACGGTAAATGAAAAGGGAAGAAGCAAATACCTGAATAACATATTTTGACGTAATATTTCCATTTGCATACATTTTCTAGACTCAAACTGGCTTCCATTCATACTGATTCAATGGATTGTCAAAGACCTATAAATGTTGTTAGCAGCGGTAGTTATAAGCAGACACTAGTTTATCTTTTTAAGACAGGGAACATGGCAGTAAGGAAATCGGTGGGAATAAAAAATCGGAAGGCGGCCATGATCATGTAAGTGACGTAATACACGGTGAACGTACCATAGTTGCACTATGGACGAGATAGTTACTTATCAGTTTTGATACATTTTTCATACTAAACTTTAAAATCCATAAGTCTACCTCATAAATTAACTACTGCCTCTATCTTATGAGTTAGTTTCAATAATCTTATTAGAAGGACGGCCTGGGAAAGTCGTTGATTATAAAATCCTATTTGACCGTTCCTTGAAGCAGAACATAGTTGATTAGAGAATCTCATTCGATTGGAACTATAGCCTACAGGAAATCGAACAAATAATAATATTGAATGGGGTTTGTGTAAATAACTTAATCTAAGACTAGAAACCGAATTAAATAAAGCAGAAATCTAGTAGAATCACTTGAGTATCGTGGCCTTTTCAACATGGTAAAAATTACTTTTATTATTTTCAATTCTGACTTAATAAAGTAAGTGAGCATTTACATAAGGCTATAACATTAAATTCCGATTGGTGCTGTAACGATTGGTGCATACATTTTTGAAACTTTAAGTGTAATGTGTTTTTATACACAAAAAGGGGTCATCTGGTTTCACCCGGTCTTCGATCTTAATGGAATGAGCAAACAACGATTTGACTGTCCCATTATACTTTGCTGACACTTCAACCAAAATTCCTAGTGAATCTATCGCGAATTCTAAAATGCCTTTTAATCAGTCGCAGAGGCAAGAGGCAGACAGTTGATTAGACTGCCTCGAAATTGTTCTACACGGCACGATAATGAGTCTCTAGTGACCAGTGGTTTACGCTTCACCAATCTTCTAGCTTTCTGTTAGTAGTTGGTTGGTTGGATTGAGAATGAAACCTAGAATTGGTATGGCTCCAAGTATACTTATTTGTTGTGTGTTGTTCATTATAAAGGATAAGGCTAAGTGTGGGTCTACACTGCGAGCCTAGCGCGGTTGCGACGACGGGCGCGAAGTATCAAACATATGAAACTCGCCTTTGCGTCCATATTGTAGTGACTAAGGCGGAAGCCTAGTGCGATGGGACTGAGCGGGACAGCGCGCGTAAGTTTCAAACGCTTCTATCTTCGCGTTCTGGCCACACTACGGGCCTAGTCATCGAGCGACCCAATGCGCGGGCGGCGGGGGTAACAAACCAGTTCGATGTTGTCGTTCGGCGTATGTGCGTTTATATTTGTTTGTCTAAAAAATGGCGGTGAATACTGAATCGTTCATAAGTGCAATTCAATCTAAACCACCGATCTGGCAAAGCAAACATCGAAACCACAATAATCGCACAATAACAAGAAAGTTATAGAGTGAAATAAAAGAACAATTTCCTATAAGTTAAGGTGTTGCACTCCTGATGTACGTCATACCGCTACAAGAGCTCGCGCCTTCACTGTGGCCACCCCACGCCACCGCTCGCCGCGCCCGCCTAGGCTCCAGTCACCGCGCTTGCAGTGTGGACCCACACTAAGGCGTTAAGTCCGCCATTGTACAAACTTGTGCATAAAGTATTAAATAAATAAATAAAAGACTCCTTTCATTTATTTAGCCATTTACAGATAGTTTATTTTTTAATATTCTGATCTAGACACACGGCAGTGTGTCCGCCAAGTTCGAGCAAAAAAAGCGACACACCGGCCGTGGGTTATATTACACGAACCATTTCGGGCCAAATTCGACCCCCCTGTAACTCAAAATCTATTTTATTTACGCATATCAAATTTCTAGTATCTATTGAGACCCCCTCACTTATCTAAAATACAAAATTTCATGAATATACCTATTGTAGGTCTTGAGATATTGACGTCAGAAAATCGCTATTTTTACTATACACTCACTGACTGACTGACTGACTCACTCATCAAAAACCTAGACCACTTCCAATGGTCGTATTGACTTGAAATTTGGCATGGAGGTAGGTCTTTATGTCAAGGTAAAGGGAAAAATCTGAAAATGGCCAAGTGTGAGTCGGTTTCAAAATAATGAAGGTGTTTTATACCGGTGTAAATTTATACCCCTAAGGAACTAAAACGAACTAAATTTATCTATATTTATATAATATATCTTCGAATGGTCGTACCGATCTGAAATTCGTTACAAAGGTTTTTATTTAGTCAAAGTAAAGTAAAAATCTGAAAACGGCCAAGTGTGAATCACTTTCGAAAATAACGAATGTGTAACTTTGATCCACGAACATAATATATGATAACATGTCATGTCAGTCAGTTGGTAAATCTAGTCCATTTAGTTAATCTAGTTCATTTCTTTGTAAGAAACATAGTGCATATTAAAAAATCTGAAAGATAGTATAAATGAGACATTTCTTTAACTAACTTCATCATAAGAAAAAAATAAAATAAACAACCTTACAAAAATAAATGAAATCCCACCCAAAACAAAAATGTGAAAGACTGCCAAGTTCGATAATATGGGAATGCTTCGCCTATAAAAGAAGTGAGATCTGAATAAGTACCAAGTTCCATACACATACCTCAGTTAAAAATAGTTACTTTTTAATGATGTTACTTGGCAAGTTTTAATAGAAAATTAAATACTTGATTCATTTTAGTTTGTTGTTTAGTTTGTTTGTTGCGTTTAGTAGGTTTATAACAAGGTGTGTGAAAACTTGCCAAGTAACATCATTAAAAAGTAACTATTTTTAACTGAGGTATGTGTATGGAACTTGGTACTTATTCAGATCTCACTTCTTTTATAGGCGAAGCATTCCCATATTATCGAACTTGGCAGTCTTTCACATTTTTGTTTTGGGTGGGATTTCAAATACACGTGATGTTCTATGTTGGTAGTTGTTTCTGTTTGACGAGTACTGTGATTTCTAATGTATTTACCTAAGATGCCTAAAATATAAAATGTCTGTAAACTCTAAAAAACCTTCTTTGATTCTTAAGAAAAATTGGGGTTTTCACACTATAAAAATGTTCTCGTCGCTTTTACCCAAAATTCTTTATACCATCAAAGCTGTGTCGACGTGACACGTCTAGTCTAAATGGCCAGTGACCATAAAATACAAAATTCCTAAACTAAAAAGCAACGCGAAAGGTTAAATAACATTCGGACCTAATTCAGTTTCCTTGAAAACGTTTCACACACTACATTTTGGAAGTTCCATACCACCAGAAAACTAAAATGAAAACTTATATTCCAAACACTGCTACGCAAATATCAAACTTATACACCAGGAATAAGGATCATTGTTGAATGGATGGTGGTAATTTAAGGGGTATCCCGTGTAGAACCACTTTAAAGAAACACTAATGAAGTGGTTTGGCAAACTAAACTATAAACAGTATTTAAATAGTTTGCAAACGAATGCGTTTAATCTTTTACTGGAAAATTTTCGCATAAAAATGGTTGGTGTGACGCATAACTTCATACATTTTTATTACTAGGTTTTTGCAAGCGGTTTCCCCCGCATGGAAACCACTTGATAAATGGGATATCTATCTAACACTAAAATATGTTTTCAAATCAGTTCCTAAGACGAACACGTACAAACAAACTCTTCAGTTTTACATTATAATCAGTACCTACAAATAGCCGTCATGGTATGAAAACCTATATCATATTGTCACAACAGAAAACCAAAGAAAAGCTTAATTACCACACCCTTTCTGCGAGTTTCTATACCCAATCTATCATTTTTTTTACGATCAGAGATTGAAATTCAAAGTAATATGAACTTTAAATAGTCGCTCCATGTAAAACACTGGTTTCCAGCTGCACCCGGTTAGGACTGGAAGTCGACCCCAGCATAGTTGGGAAAAAGCTAGGCAGACGATGATGAACTCTAATCGCAAAACATCAGATAGATCAGTTATAGAAATCCATCCTTTACCTACAATAGTCTAGCTACCAAACACATCTATAATGACCAAGTTGCATAGCACCAATTAGTTTGAACGGAGAATAGATTGAGCTCGTCTCCACCAAGACGTGATTGAGTAACTGACAGACGTTCATTTATATTATTACTAGATAGAGGTAGGTTCACTACACGGAGAACAAAATGACTAGCGGAGGTGTCATAACGGAAAATCGCCGAAGAATGTAGCGCGCTAAAATGCGGGTGTACGTGGAACGAGGAGTGTTACTATCGTCGCCTTTACACGCCTTCTATAGACTCAATCATTTTTTGTAATACCAAAAATCGTTGACAAATATCCCAAAGATCCCGAATGCCTCGTTAATTCACTCGTAATTGATCGTTTTGGACATGCCCACCGTACGAATTCGAAACCTTGAAAAAGGCGCCTTGCCTACCTGCATCCATCTCCGCTCATTTTTCCTTAGGTACTCCGTGATTCACTCTGATTGAAGTGCGCCGATAATAAACTGGGAGTTTCAATCAGTTTCTGGATTTAGTGGATGCTTTGTTATGTAATTGGTATTGTGGTTCTTGCTTTTTTAAGTTTTAGTTATTTCTGTTTGTATGAAACCAGCTATTGTAAGCAGTTTCAGTCATGTCTTGGAGGAACTTTTTCATATTTAGCATTACAATTTGATTAAATATGCATTTTCATAGACTGATATGCTCGTTAGTTGTTTCCCAAAATCACACTTTTCATTAGTTGCCAAATAATTGTCGTAATCACAGTCTTCTAATTAACGGCAACGTATGCTTAAACAAATCGATTCTTTTGACTACTACCTATGTAGATACCATAGTGACATTCAAACTACGAGTATTTACCTAATAAGTAGATTTACCTGAAGAGGTCCCTTTTCTGTATTTCACTTTTTTTTTGTAGGTTAGAAATATCTATTACAATTTAACCATTTCTCTAAAACCGAGTTTCACCAACTACTTACGATTAATACACAAAGTCTAACCCCATATAAACTTGTACTATTTATTCATCGACTCTGAAATTCAATATCAGAACTCCTTTGAGAATTACTGCTAACAGTGAGTTTCTAACTACTGTGGTACTTTGCCGACCTAATTAATGTTAGTTTAATCGCATACGTATGTGTGTCACGGGCTTAAATATTTTACGTACGTCGGTTTTCATGTGAATTTACATGAAAGGGATTTTGATTGAACTTTTAGTACCTATGAGTTTTGCGGAAGTTCATCATCAGTGACTGCCTATGTGACTTTCAGAATAATGTGGGTAGGTGAAAATATATGCATATCATTTTTTTTGTGGAAAGTCATCATACGACACCTCCCGCATTATGCGCAGCGTGAGGGAGTGTCAGACACTTACTGAGTAAAACCTATCATGTTCCTTCTTACGCCCATTATGAACCAGGGCAACAGTAACTCTTTTCAAAAATCCCGCAGCCCCTAGCGGTAGGCGTCATTTGATGATCTAACAGTAGAAGTTGTCTGACAGTTTAATTTGAAGGTCATTTTGAATCCAGTAAAAAATTTTAATCCGTCAATACCTGATCTTAACAATACCTGATCTTTACAATGGACGTACCATAACAATGTAAATATCTTCTGATAAGAAGTTCTAAAAACAACCTTTTTATGTCAACAAGTCTTAAAAAAGCATTACCTAAAATACGCCAAATTTTTCAGTATAAAAAGCCTCAAGGTCAATGGCCAAGTTCATTTTAATCTGAACAAATAAACGGCTGCTTGAGAGGCAGTGTTTTCACAGTCTGTCGGTAGGTACCTACTCCAATTTACCTGGTCCCGCCTCCCCAGTGAAACAAAGGTCACCTTAGACCAAGAGACCGTGAAGCGAAGAACTTTGATGATATTTTTTTTTAAACTCGAGAATGAAATGATGATGAGTTTGTTGTTTATGTATAGGTATTTATAGGTAATTTATTGATTTCCATAATCTGCTAGTTCCTTTTAGGATTTAAGAACCTTAGAGTTTGAATCGCATAAATATAATTTGCATAATTCACTTTATATTTTCTGGTATCCGAATGTAATGTAAGAAAATACAGTGATTTATTCGAAAAAGCATTTAATAAAACACCTATCACCTATCACCATCTAAACCTTTTATTGACTGGACAAGCTATAATTTTTATGTCTCTGAAATGTTTCGGGCACCCAATATTTTTTACAATAAACCTTGTATTTGATAGTAATTTAATACTAAACTTCGCAAAAACAACATATTACTTGAAAGTTGGCCTTGTATAAGAGTTTTAGAAATGTTTTATTTTAAAGAAAACATCTTTAAATTCTTTGTAATAAAATGTTAGTAACACACTACATGAAGAGTGATTTACGCATGAGGCCAGACTATAGTTCGGCCATTCAGAGAATGCGTTCCTGACACGTCGCGATTGAACTGACGACGTAACTTTGCAATGGCGTTGCAGTTACGATAAAAATATTTTTGCTGGTTGTTTACCGTTTTAACAATTGAGGAGCATTAAAACAACATTATTATATCAATAATCAATGAATGTTATAATTTTGTGCCAAACTGAGTGTCAAATAACTTGGTAAACAATATTTTTCTAAATCTATACTGCGCTATTACAAGGTTATGTCAGCGGTTTATATTTTGTAGTGCTGTGCTAAAAATAACAGGCAAGTATCGTAATCTGTTCTTATACAGTTATAATATAAAATAATACGTTTTGATTTTCTTTTTAAGAATTGGAAAAGTCGTCCGTTGTCGTTTCGTGCGCATAGACCACGTTTTTCAAGTGTTTTCGATCTGTTTTTATTTGATTACCCGGCTTTTGTTAGACCGAGATATCAGGATTGATTCTGTTATTGATAATAATATAATTATACATGTAGGCGAAGATGATGATGAAGACACCACCTCCTCAAGCAAATCGGAGTCTGATTAATATTCTGTTCGCACATTCAATTCAATGTACTTGTAACAAAGAATAAATAAAACAATTTTATTATATGAATATTACCTTTTTTTGGTTTCCACTTAAATAACTAAAATATAAAACAAATGATTCCGCCAATTTAAAACGAAAATAATCTTAAAATAATGCGGCGGTTCATTTTGAAGGAACGGTAACGAACTCAGTGTTATGTTGTGCCCATCACTAGTCGTGACTAACTGATAGGTGTCAGGAACGCATTCTCTGAACGGCCGAAGTATAGTAAATTGTTAAAAGAGTTTTTAAAGAAAATAAAAAGTATTTTTTTTTCTTACATGCACATATATTAAAACTGCAAGTTTTTTGTCTAAGGTGTTGAAGAACTATGGTCTGATAAAGTGTAGATAGTAAACAATAAGTGAATTTCAATGTATGTATTCATTAGATATTCTTCATTTTTTTATTATTATTGTATTTCATCTTGGAGCCGATGAATTTCGAATGTTATGAACGCCGTTATTGTCAAATGCATCAGGCCATAAAATAAATAAATAAAGAGAACATTTTTATCTTAAAGTTTTTAATGGCAAAAATAATGCAGAACAATTTATAAATGTTATGTTATTTTTCTAAACCTTTGATAATTAATTAAATACTCCCTTAGAAATAAGTTAACAATCTCATGTACTTAAATTACAATAACCAAAAACCAAACACACCCGGTCTCCCGGACTACCTGGGACGTGCCTGAACGTGCATTATCGTACTCATGTCTACGGACTTCAATTACGACCTTTGCTGAAATTAGGCATTTTTCTCTGCTAAATGTGTCGTGAAGTGAAAAAAGTTTCACGACTCCCTTTCACATTTCACCTACCTTAAGGCATTCTTTTTCAGCGTGAAAAAAAAATGATTCGTAAAGGTACATATTTTCGTGGAAACTTCGGTGGAAATTGAGTAAAAAACGCTGTAGATAAAAATATATATTTTTTTTAAGTGATTTTTTTTCTTGGATAAAGTTGGTCTTTGTTTTTTTTAAGTAGGTGTACTTTTTTGTTAACTTCAATAAAGTACTTTTTTAAGGTGGTGTTCAAGATAAAGGTATTAGCATTTTATTACTTAGGTGTTACTTTATAGCAATAAAATTGAAATAGATATGCTTTCAAAAGTGTTTTATTACACTTAAAGTATAGTGCTGCTTATGAAATTAGTATGACACAATAAAATAAAAATATTAGCTTGGTTTAGCCCGCTCTCTGGGGAATCGCGTATTTAATTTAGTTTAATTTTAAAAGTGATTTCATAGACTAACAAAAAGCCTGATTTAAATACATATAAACTTATTTATAGGAAGCTGTAACATATTAAATGGCACAACGCTGTAGTAAGATCGCTAATTATAATTTGCGATATTTCATTATGTTTTTGAACACGTTTCTCACTTTTAATATAATAAAATTATGTCTATTCTTATATACTTATTATAATTGACACCATATAATTTAATAACTTCCCATGAGTCACACCTATACACATCGATTGTTTCACTATTGTGTCTTCATCGTGGACAGGGGTTTTGTAATAGCAAAATTCACAGAGCCAAAAATATACCCCAAAAAACTCAAAACACACAACACCTAATTTATTCACATTAAGTAATTTGACACTCGTAACACCATTAAACAGTTACGTAAATGTCATCACACGTACAAGCAACAGGTGAATTTGAATAACGGCCAAAAACACCGGTGTGACGTCAACAAGCGTATTTCAGGTAATTATATTATGAAATGTATATGTTTTTGTATGTTACTTTAATTAATTTAGCGGGTGGTATTTTTTGGGAGCATTTGTACCGACTTGTGCGTGCGATTTTTAGTTTGACCTGTATGTATGGTTCTGTGCAATATCTTACGGTGGGTTAGCTGATTTTGTCGGTTTTATTTTTAGTAAAACGTTTTTTTTTTAATATTTGTGTAGGTATTGTTTTGATTTTGTGAATGGTTGTTTGAGGATGATTCATGGAGGATAAAATTATTCAGATCTGGTTTAAATCTCTTTGCAATTTAACCATCAATTTATGTACATTGCTTTTTGCTATTGGTTAACCATTTTATATCACCGAAAGAGTGATATAGGTATCAGATTATGGTGAACACAAACCATCGATTCTTTAATCTGATCTGATCGATTCTTCTATCTCTTTTTCACAGGACTACAAAAATAAAGACAAAACACACAATCATCACACGTAAACAACAGCAAGAAAGTCCAATCTACTCATACCTACATCTGTAACACAAACATGTAAATAGGTAATTGCGTAGTGATTTATCATGACAGGCTTAATCTAACTTAATCATTATTAGTAGACTACGTTTGTCTATAGTCTAAGCTTAGTAACATCATGTTATGTCACTCACTTAGTTCATAGCTAATTTGTAAACAAGGTCAGCAGTAGGTACCTGCCGGGGCTGCGGGATTGTTCGAAAGAGTTACCGCGGCCCTGGTACATAAAGGGCTTAAGAAGCAACATGATGGGTTTTAGTCAGTAATGGCCTTACTACAAAAACTTAAACATCTGTTTTACACTTGTCTAAAAAAATTGTGGCTGCAAAATGAACCATGTCAACGTCATAATCTGACATTTTTTTAGACAAGTCTTAAACTGACGTTTAAAAGTTTTGTGGTAAGACGGTAAGAGTCTGACACTCCCTCAAGCTGCTAACCCACAGCGAGAGGTGCCATTTGATAATTTGCTATAAAAAAGGTCACAACTAGGTATTTTAAGGTAATACTATCAGAAGATGCAGTTATCAAGTAAATGCTTTAGCTGAAGGTAAGAAAGAAATTCCAATGGAGATTGGCTTTCGAAATATCTTGGAAAGGATCTCATTTTAAACACCACAGAGTTGAAAAGGTATACACAATCAACATTTTAAAATCAGAATTAAAAAATTAATCTATTACTTGTAATATTTGACTACAATGGTTGTTTAATTATTATTATTTGTATTTTTCGTTGCGTCCTACGTGTGTTTATCACAATCTATACCACATCCTTTGGTAAAACAGGCGAGAATACAGCGATCTTATCACAGTGATAAAAGTTTCTTCGTCAAAAAATCGTTCATCAGTGCTCTTATTAGATCACACAGGCACATCTATTCGTTCACAACTCTATGGCACCCACCCTAGCGCGTCGGAAACAAAAACGCCTTTTTTCATCAAGTCAATAGCCCCAAGATGAGGAGTCATCAACGAAATAGCCTTAACTTTAGGCCAACGGTATATTGTAATCACGGGCCTGATTTAATGGCCTAAAGAAAGGCCTTGTCTGTGTAATTAAGGGCCTTATTATGCGCAACCCTTCGGTCACCTTTGCTTAAGTAATTATGAAAATTTGTCAGAGGATGTGAGGGGTGTATTTCTTAAGTGATGCGGTCGTTGTCTTAATTTTGGGTGATACTTTAAGTATTTAATTTGGGAGGTGACAGACTGTCACCTCACACTGACTATCACTTGTGCACCTTATTACAGCTGTGATTTAATTACCATTCATTGTTGGTCTTTTTATAGCCCCACTGCAGGGTGTAGCCTCTTATACAGAGGAGTGAGCGTTAATCATACCACGACGCTTTTCCGAACAATTTTCATCTGTGTCCAAGATACGCTTGGAAAGATTGTATTTTAGTTTAACTTTGAATTTTAGAATGGTTTGTCCTTTAACCAAAGAGCCGCGAGTTCCATCGAATGGTTTAAATTATAAGTGTGTATTAAAATGACCTAACAAGTAAAAAATGCTCAATTTTATTTCAATAACATACCGACACTCTTCATTATTCCTCAAACAAAACCATTTTAAATATGACCCTCATTTCCCAGAATATCATAATCTGTTCTAACGCTGAATTACAAAAGGGTCCTAACATACTACGCAGATGATAGGGCCCAATCTACTAACGCCCCGAGGCCTAACGATGGGTCATTTAGGCCCATGTGGCAGTCCCTATCCCATCCCTACTATTAGACCGGATTCTTTTGTGAAGGAAAACTTTATTGTATGTATATCTAAAACCTTCATAATATGAGGTCTAGCGTCCTAGAAATTTTAATGTTGTTGGCAAAAGGGCCCTTTTTGTTTGAGTTTTCGTATTTATGAAAAGTGCTGTTGTCTCGTTAAAAGTTGAAGTTTATTTGAAATTCGAACGTTAGGTTCTGAAGTTTTTCCGCTTAAATTGCTACGTACTTTTATGTTGCTTATTTTTTTGAATACAGACCGTCTTACCACAAAAACTTTTAAACGTCAGTTTAAGACTGGTCTAAAAAAATTTCAAATTATGACCTTGACATATGGTTCATTTTGCAGCCACATTTTTTTTAGACAAGTGTAAAACTGGTGTTTAAGTCAGTTTAAGTTTTTGTAGTAAGGCCAAGAATGTCTATTTAGGGATCTTTTCTTGTTGGTTGTGTAAGCACGTGGGGACATAATTATGTTTTTAAGATCTACTTTTGTTTGCGTGTATAAAAATATTTTTTTTGGCTTCTGGACTTTTTACCAAAAAATATGCGCGTGCACTTTGTGGTATTTATTATCACGCGCCCTAATTATGTAAAGATAAATGTAACAATTTGAATCACTATACTCCTAGCCCCTGGCTGGAGGCCTTAAATTCTAGGCATCCACAGGGAAGAGTCCGGTTAAGCAGTAAACGGCCTCATAGGCTGAACTGCGAGAGTACATACAAAAAAAAAAACCACAATACTTCTTATTATCACGGTTAATTACAGCATTTCTTTTACGTGAATCGTTTGATAAATCCCCAAAAGTTTACATCAACGTGAACTGAAAGCTGGTAAACTTCTTTAGTCTCATAAACATTCTCAGCAAGTATAATGTACCATGAGCACTTATAGAATGCTTTATGTTAGCTCCAACACATACGGCTGCGTTCAGAAGCTTACATTGCCGCAGAAGCAAAGTAAGCTATAATTTTCTCGAGAAAGGCGGAACTCACACTACCGAAAGCGGCCCGTCGCGTTGCGCTGTAATAGCGTTTGAAAAGTGTAAATAATGTAGGATGGATACATTATGAAAGAATAAATTATTAGGCAAATCTTTTCTGTTTCCTTGCGAAAATAAAAACGGCGCACAGATACATTAAACTTAAAAATCTTCTCTTTTTGCGATTGCAGGTTATGTTCTCATTAAAATTAGATGATGTATTTAATTACCTATGGTTTCATATATTGTCTCTACTATATCTATCTGGTCTATTTATTATCGTGTCCACTGTGTACGAAAATAACATGTTTAGTTCAGCTTCAGTCTGTGGTCCGCCTAACCTATAATTTTCTAGCATAAGCACGCGGCTCCATTTACGTAGTAGTGCTAAATGCTAGCAGTTGCAGTTTACACTGCACCGTAATAGGTTCTGTGTACGGGAAGTGGTAAATAAGTGGTAGGTAGTTCTGTGAGTATTAGTTGCCAATTAAAGTATAAATGTCTAGATTGAAAAGTTCTTGTCGTCGATTAATTTTGGATCTGACAGTTATGAAATTCGTGAAAACCATTTAAGATGCAGAAATTGAGATTTCATCACCTATATTCGAGATGAATCGAAAGTGATTGACCCTAGCAATGCAAAATGATCTGATAGTGGTTTTCTAGTCTACGTAAGCAAAGTATAGACTACAGGGTTTCGAAATATAAGGCTGGCCACAATAACAACCACGTGTACATAATTCCTTACTTAGAATAGTGTTGCATGTTCCACCCATATGCTGTTAAAGTACAGTACTCCACCCTTACCAAACCCGATCACCATTTCCCATGACAACAGCACGAAGTAGGTCAAATAAAATCAAACGACTTCATACACAGCCAAGACTCATCTGCTGGGGCACCCCATAGATGCATCCCCAATTCAAAATAATGACTCCCTACGTCCCTAAACCCTCATAATCATAAATATCCATGTCACCAATATTACCATGGTGAAAGACCTTGAATTATGGAGTAAGGAAAGACGATCGGAGATGCTATAATGCAGGTAGGTCAGGCGCCTTCTTCTTGGTCAAATACGAATGGCTGGCATGAACAAAACAACCAGTAACGAGTGAACTAGCGAGTGTCTGGATCTTTGAGACATCTGTCAATGCTTTTTGGTATGACAAAAATGGTCGGGTGCAAAGAATGCGTATAAAGGCGGAAACAATATCATTCTCGTCCCCCGCACACCCGCATTTTGGCGCGCTTCTTTCTTAGGAGATTTTCCGTTATGGCACGTCCGCTAACTATTTTGTTGTCCATGCCTCCACGGCAAGGCAGTTGCTGCTCAAGCAAGTTGTAAAAGACAGATAAGGGTATTAGCAATTTTGGACCTTATGACGCCTGAAAGTAGATGATGTCCTTATGGAGAGGGAAGGTCAATGATTTTTCTTTATTCGTGAGACAGGATTGGACCTTAAAACTTCAAAATATTATCATTGTGTTTGATTTTAATTTAATCGTTTATAAATTACCGTGCATCAAATTTTTTACTAGTCTGCCGACTTTGAACCAATTTTGTACCTAGTAACACAGGTTATACCACAATGGTCATCAAAACAGGCCTTCTAGGTTTTTTAGTCAACCGGGCAACATAGGATCCTATAACAGATATTTCAGTATTCGTCTGTCCGTTTGTCATCTCGATGTATCTCGTTGCGAAACTTTCATAAAGGTCAGATCTATAGGCATTCAGTTCACGTTTGCTCAGCTGCATCCGATTAAACTGGAAACCAACAGCAATATAGCTGGGAAAAGGCTGTGCAGAGAATGATGTTAGCCTGTATACACCACTTTTAGATAGCTACCTACGTTGGTATAGTCGATATCATGTTGTTTTTATCATCGTCCTCCGAGCCTTTTTCCAACTACGTTGGGGTCGGCTTCCAGTCTAACCGGTTGTCTGCAATCTAAGACTAAGCCAAAATGACTTTTTTTAAAATACACATTAAATTATTGACATACCTATTTTTGTATACACTTAGAATAAAGAAAAATATTTTTTGTTTGTCTCTTTTCACCCTAAAGTCTCCAAAACTACTAAACCGATTTGAAAAGTTCTTTCTATGTTGGAAAGCTACACTCTTCCCGAGTACCATAAATTATATTTTATCCTGGTACAGGCAGTAGTTTGCACGGGATGCGGGTGAAACCGCGGGAAAACGGCTGGTATAACAATAGTATATAGTAAATTCACTTGAAAGAACGATAAAATCACTCAACCCGTCGTCTAAATTAGACAGCCATCAATTGATTCCAAACCACAGTTAGTAAGTTTAAGCTTCGTAAGCGTTTCGGATCAGTAGGTGAAAACTTACGCGATCTTCCCAAGTTTAACTGTAGTTTAGCGTAGTTAACGAATGTAATTGGGTTAGTTTATTTACTTAGATGTGCCAATTCGTTTAGGTCAAGTGTTTCGAGTTTGTAATGTTTATGTTTTATTTATTTACGAATTTTCGTGGAGGTTGTTATAAATTATTTATTTTGTGCTTCAGTTGTATTTGATGCAAAAACGTATGTACATAAATACATCAATATTTACTTTAATTTATTACAAGGAGATTAGAGAGTGTATTTGTTTTATATTCTTTTTATTTTAATTTGTAGATTTTTTTTTAACAGAAAGTACTATTAAGTTATTTATTGTAAATATGGATTGTATTATTTATTTAACTGAATAAAGGAGAATAAGATAGGCATACTGATGTCTTTTTAGTCGGTTGACAGTTGGATCTGGCGTTTGATAAGCACGGAGATGGGTTCTGTCTGTCTTCTGTTCTGTTACAGCCTTTTATCGTCCCACTGCTGTGCACAGGCCTCCTCATACAGAGAAGGGTTGAGCATTAATCACCACGCTAGCTCAATGCGGGTTGGTGATTTCAGACTTTATAGTCCAGGTTTCCTCAAGATGTTTTCCTTCACCTTTGTATTAGCCATTGGTGTTCAAGATATACTTAGAAAGTACATACAAACTTGGAAAAAATGCATTGGTACTTGCCTGACTTGGAATCGAACAAACACCCTCATACTCGAGAGGTTGGTTCTTTACCGACTAGGCCACCACGACGTTACGACAAGATGGGTTGGAGACGCACATAACAACGATCAGATAAATACTTACTATCCTTAAATCAACCTACTTATTCACAGAACGACATTCATGGAACTACAACTTAGGTACGTAGTGAGCTAATTCGACATAATAAATAGCCGTGGAATGGAACCTTAAGTTAAATCGCGCGGGATTACCTACTCGCCTTTATATTGTTTTAGTTTTTGGCACTTTGTGTGTTTATGTGTACACTTGAGTTTTTGTTGAATGTCTTGTTTGACCTTTAGAGGTCAGCTTTGAGGTCACTGTGACAGTTTCATTCGTTTCGAGCGAGCTCCTCGCTGTAAGAAATACCTACGCGTAATTTGTAAAAGTTATTACTTTTTTGTCCATACTTTTTGTTCAATGATTATTGATAAAATCACGTGTGGCGAAATAATAATAATTCCATTCATACTATTACTAATCTAAATAACTAAATCAGAAGCTGGCTGACATAGCCTACTAAAATAATCCCCAACTTAAAATAAATAAATAAACCCCACCTGAGACAAATCCCAAAACCAGACATTTTATCCCTCTACCAGTCGGAATAATGCCTATTTATTTCTATTTATAGTCAAAGTCCCTCGACGGTAAGTAGGGATCGGGACTATATCAATGCCTAGACAGATTTCCAAAAAGGATCCTCGATCTAAGGCGATTTACACACAAATCCGCGCACTATCGCGGTAGGCGGTAATACGGATCTTATGTTGTATTTTTCTTTATTATATAAATAAGTTTTTTTACATAAATACCACCTTTTTATGTGAAATCATTTAATGACCCTTTTTTTTCCGTCGTCAAAAATCATCAAATGACTGCAAAAATCATCAAATGAAATGCTGTGGGTTAGCAGCGGTGAGGGAGTGTCAGACTCTTACTGACTAAAAACCGTCGTGTTCCGTCCTAGGCCTTTTATGTACCAGGGCCGCGGTATCTCTTTCGAACAACCCGCAGCCCCGGCATTTAATGACCACTTCGGCAGTGGCTGCAGCGTGAGGGAATATCAGACTCATACCGACTAAAACCAACCATGTTCCTTCTTGAGCCAATTGTGTACCAGCGCGAACGATGCCACAGACATGACCACGTGATCGAGTGGTTTTCTCTTCACCTCCACTCATTAAAACCCGATGAAACGTATGGAAATTGAAATGAAATGAAATCGTTTATTTTGCAAGTTGGACATTACATCATTTTTACACGTTATAAAATTGACACTTCAGTCCACCGTAATGGCAGTAGAAGTGAAGCTAAGAAATTCTGAAGATGGTGAATTCTGAGAACTCCACTTTTCCGTCAGCGCCAGCCACGGAGGTACGCGATCTCGTGTGTGAACTGCCTAACTACAAAAAGGGTTTCGACGAAATGTACACTGGATGGTCGTAACAATCGAGGTGTATCGCTTTTCTACGTTTAAGCTGTTTTTCGTGATATCAGATTTTTGGGTCTTATGGTCTTTGAGAAGATGGGGGTGTTTCGTGACTTTGTTTGAGAATAGCCGATGATGACTGCATCTATTATAATCCTTAGAAATTTTGAGTACAAACTAAGCCATCTTCTTTGGAAGATACACTATTAAAGTTCCATTTAGAATCAACAGTCACAGATAACTCAATATTCCATTCAAATCAGAAATCTTCGGTTTAAATCACCCCACATACAAATACAGACACGTTCTTATCATATTAATCTTATAGCAACGTCAATAATAGGTAAAATACATAAGTAGGACGAGCAGTTCTCACCAACTCGCATCCGCCGTACCTACTCGTGACGTCAGGAAATGGATTCCTCTGAAACCCTCACTGAATAATACGCTCAGCCTTATACACATCACGTTACATCAAGAAATACTCTTTTTACTAAATAACACCAACAAATATACACCCTATCACAACTAAGCAAAGTCGATTTTTGTATAACAGGGACTGGTTTTAAGATCAGTAAAAGTTTATGCGATAATGGACTTAATATACTGAGTGGTAAGGTTTAAAATAGTTTGTTGATAGAATAAGGGTGTCAGTATCTTGGAAATCCAAAAGGAATGGAAATATCTACTTGTCACAAATAGATACAATCTGTAAAACTGTATAATGTTAAATAAAAGATCGTTGTAAACGTATACTTAAACAAGAGCTTGCAAATCGTTAGATAAAGCTACCATTGTTTTTTGTCAAATAAAAAATCGTATATATTTTTTTGTTTCAACAAAAGTTGCGTTCAACTTAGATATAGTTATCGGCACGAATCTTGAGCTCTGACCTACATCTGCGCAGAAGTGATTTATTAGCAAAGAACCAATCCCGAGTGACGGCTATGACGCGGTGCACTGCGGGCCAATCACCGCTTTAGCCCGCCCCCGCGCCTCACTTCATACCACAAAAGGGACTCAATAAATTACTTCTGCGCAGGTGAAGGTCAGAACTCATGATTCGTGCCGATAACTATACAATCGTGTTCCTAGAGAATAGTAAATAATAAAATAATAAAATATTACTATAAAATAATTTTGTCAATAAACATTATTCTAATTTTATTTTATTGACTAGAAATAAAACAATGCAATATAAAATTATGACTTAAAGAAAACAAACATTTCAAATTTTAAATTATGCAACTTGTAGCTCCTTAGGGATTCCTTTTTATTAAATATCTTAGAAAAAATACAAAAACCAACTTCACTGGTCCTTCGTGCCAAACAAAGTATTATAAAAACCCTACAAAATTAAATACCTCCTTACAACTATCTAATTTAATGGCTTCCTACACAAAGCAACAGCATTCCCGATTCATCCGGTTTATACTGTTTGTATCAGGGCTCGTATATCCAAAGGAATTACACTAGGATTAGTTACCGAATGTGTGGATTAAATTACTTATTTGTGGTGCAGATAAACTATGTTATATTTAAAGGAACTGTGTTTTATGTGAAATGGAAACTATGGTTTTTGGGTAATTCATATGTAATTTATTTTTAAACGGTTTTTTTTTTTTTTGTTAAAAATCTCAGTGTAATTTTAAAGTTCGACGACAAGATTTTTTTTGCAGGTTATGTACCTCTATGCAACTGCATAAATGTCCCGAGTTTAATATCAAAATGAAAAAATGGGCCATATTTTCTTAACAGGCTAATAAGTTAAAGTAAGTATAAAAAAATAAAGCTGTCTATTTAAATACACCTAAACTTTTCAGCTCTTCTAAGCAGTAAAAGGTTAATGACTCCCAAATGAATTTGAATCCTTACAAACTCTGTAACACGAAAATAAACGAGAAATCCTTCATAATACTCATAAGCATACATTTTAATCACATTGAATTATAAGGCCTTCAGCGTAAGACTGAATATAATTTCTTTCGCACTTCTGGGGCTAATATAACTCAGTTACATAGACACACGAAGTAAGGAATGATGTGTGGAGATACCATAATGCAGGTAGGTCAGGTGCCTTGTACCAGGTCAAATACGTACGATGGACGTGACCAAAATGATCAGTTACGAGTGAACAAACTAGGCGTTTGGGTTCTTTGTGATCTGATATTACAAAGAATTATCGGGTCCAAAAAGGCGTACAAGGGTGAAAACAGTAACGTTCTTTATCCCCCACACACTCGCATTTTGGTTCGCTACATTGTTAGGAGATTTTCTGCTATGACACCTCCGCCACTCATTTTGTTCTCCGTACACAGAAATGATTTAATTCCCGTCTCAACGGATTAATAATTTTATCAAAAGTTGAACAAAGCTGCGCGCAGAGCCTAGTAAATATATAAATCTTATTTTATACGCCTTTGAAATGTTTTAATGTTATGTGCGAAAGTTTTGACAATTGTGCTCTGTGTTGACTCAATTACATACTTAGATATTCAAAAGGGCGTGTAGAGTATTAAAACCTAGTGTTATTAAATTCCTCTAACTTCAATCTTGTCATAAAAAAAATTTACTAACTGTTCCTGGCCAGCTCTAGACTGTAAACATTTTCACTGTTTCGAAATGAAAACTACAATTGGCTTCCTAAGGCAAAAGGATTGCACTCCTTTGACAATTCGTTTAAAATTGACGACCGCGACCTCTTACGCAATTACCCTACTGGACTTTAACATGATGAAATCGCCAATCTGCCTTGAACATGCATCGTGAGCTATGTGTATACTATTTCTGTACAACATAATCATCATCATTCTCCTGCCCATATTCCAATTTTATTTGGAATCACCGCAGCATGTTTTACTCTGCCATAATGTCCTAACTGCCGTCGTCTCACAAGTAACATTTTTTCTAGCCATATCAACTTCCAAACAATCCATTACATAAGACATATCGGTATAACATAAGAAGGTTACTTAATCCATTTAATAACCTTAAACGAACCACCACTAAACTAACATTCACTTAACTTTTTACCCCAACAAAGGGCTAATAAGAACCCTACAACAAAACTCGCAAGTAGTATCAATATCTCTTTCAACTAGCTGCTTATACAGTTTCTTCAGACCCTTGAATAATGTATGAAGAAAAAGCTTTTTCGTAACAGGATGGGCAGAGGGAGCAACCGCTAATTACGCGACGGCTTGCCACTTCAACGACTAGACCACTGAATTATTTATAAGCCTTAGTTTTTTCAGGCCAGTTCTAGAATTGAAATTGAGTCAGTTGCTAATGCTCTTAGAGTTACGTTGTTGGTTATTAGGTAAAAAGGTTGATTTTAATGATGATGGGGAATATTTTTAAACTTAAGTAGTATCTTATGTATTAGTTTTAAGTTGTATATATATATATTGTTAGATATGAATCCTCCTTGCTACCAACCTGGCCTGACCGGGCTGGTATAGAAGAAGAAATTATGACGGATAGAAGGATGACGGACGTTGAAGATGTCACGTCGTGATCATATAATTAATTATCGATATTGTATTTGCTATTCAAAGTTGGCTTCTGCTAAATCCTTTGTAAGAAATAAACCTTACCAGGTTAAATGTTTATAGACGTGTGTTATTCATTTTCAAGTACCACTTCTGATCTGACCTCTAAGATCAGAAGTGGGATCGCCACGCGTTCTTTACCCTTTGCCATCTGAATCCAATAATTATTTATTTTGTTCATGAAATTTCACGTCAACTGTAAGTAAGTCTTATTTCTTACATTCGAGGGCATTCTCGCGAAAAACGACGAAACAGTTATGACCTCACGAATTGCGCTGCGACAATATAAATGCTCCTCATGCGCTGGGTGTAATATCCTACAACATACTAGTACTCAGAAGCCCAGGACATGCGGATGAATTGGTCACGCAATACAAGTCTTGGATAAAAATTGCGAGAAGAAAAGTGACAGCCACTATAGCTTGTTTGTAAAACAAAAAGCGATCGGATCCTGGAAACACTGAAGACTGTCCACCAGCTGGAACTCTATCAGAGCGATATTATGGAGATTCCTTACAATAGCAGATTAGTGCTTTAGTGTTAACCCCTTGGATTTCTTTTCAAACATTTCGATTTCTTACACAGAATATCGAATATCGAAGGAAATGACCATGAACAGCCATGTTGAAGTCACAAGTTAAACATTTATGACCATCATCTATCCGATGTTTAGATTATCAATGGTGCGGATAGTGCATCTACCTCTAAAACTCAGGAATATATCTTGTTGTAGTATGAGGTATAAATAAGCCTAGCGTTGAGAAAGAAGTGCTGTACATCATGTCGCTACTTTTCATCACGTCGGCAGACTACTACATAAAAGTGAAGCCTTAGATTACCAATTGTTAAAACTATTTGAATGTTCAGTGTGATATATGACTTGTAACACTAAAAATAATTTTGAAGAGTAATTGCACAATGAAGATTTTGTGTTCAGTTAGCTGAGAGAATAGTATCGACGTGGAGTTCTTCATTCTTCGATAAATCATAAAGAAATAGTGGAAATTGACATACATTTTAAAATAACAAGTCTTGAGCGGTTGCTATGGTGACATGTCATGTTGTATTTACATGATTGCATTAGAATTAATTGACTTATTATTCTGTTTCATGTGATAATTCGTTTTGTGGCGAGAATAATACCACATGCTGGGAACACGCATCCTGTTTTTCGAATGAAACAGCTCTTCAAGCTATCGCGAGGCCGCTCATATGCTTCGTGTGGAAGGAGACCACTAGCAGTAGGGCCGACCACGGTCCTAGCAAATATCTACCTCATTCTCTTCGTGTCCACGAGCACTGCCAGCCGATAGCTAGCACATAGTGTGACTCCTTGCTGTTATTATACGCGCAAAGGCTTAGCGCGACCAAACATGAGTCATGCATGATGTTTGTTTGCAGAGATATTACAAGAAGCATGGAGTGATAATGCCTGGTGAGATCAATCCAGTTCTTATGTATCTTATCTGTTATAAATAATTAAGAAATTAAGTCATACGCAACTATGGTAAATCCTTTTGTTGGTTTATTGGTCTGCAGTGCGCGACGACTCGGGTTCGATTCTCGAAATGCGCCTGAAATACTCTATTAATTTTAGATTTTAATACAAAACCTATGTTTTGAAGTTTACAAAAGTGTTTGCATGACAGTGAAAACTGCAATAATGATGGCTAAATAGTAGAAGCAAAGAAATACGTCTTCTATCTGCTTTTGAAATGTTTTGGCTTATCACATTTAACTAAATGTTCTTACTTGCATGCAAGCTAGACTAGACAGAGCTCAATGAACTGGCTTCATATACTACCCCATTTATGTCACTTTCTACTAAACACAGAAATATCAGTTTGCTCCTACCATTGTATAACTACGTTGTTTTAGCCAATTGCTTACCAGCTTTGAGCAATAGCTTACCTATTATTTATAACGTACACTGACTGAGTATACATCAAATTGTGCGTCAGACTTCTGATTGTGGTGTACTCCTTCTCAGTACACAGTCACAATCATACACTCGCAGTCACACGCTCACACACTCACACGACATCACTTGCTAGGAAGCTCACAATTTAGCTTTACTAGTTCTTCACCATTTAGCCACAGATTATAGTTGTCAAAGGAAAATGTCAATGGCCTTAGTAGAAGTGTTCACTAAGTTGCGCGAATACTGAGATCTACTTAAGATTATGTTTTGCTGTACCTACGTTGAATTAAGGAGTGACTCGGAATATGCCCGAGTAAGGCCTTTGCGTTGGCATCGCGAGAATAGTCCTGTTTCATGTTTATAATACTCTTGCTCTGATGTCTCCCTGGAAAATCTCTGGAAGGTTTAGAGGACTGATAGCTTAGGCATGGAAGGCAGCGTTAATGTAAGATTTGTTTAGTGGAACGTATTAATTGAAATGAATACTCCTAGTAATGGCAATGATTCTTAACAATCTGCAAGCCTGACTAACAATTAGGTACAGCTTAGTTTTCGCTTTTTTATTAAAATGTTTATGTTCACTTATACTCCTTACTAATAATGCATGAGAGTTCGTCAATTAAATGTTTAAACACTCAGATGCCTGAATCTAGCCCAAAGCCTACTTCCTTAACCTTCTATTATAACTACAGATATCGGAGATAAACTGAAACCAGAAAACACAACGAGATTTACTACGTGAGGAGCACATAATTTGACGACGTATGTGCTGAAGTTTCACACTTCTTGCGCTTGCTCTATTGCTGCATGCTGTGCGGAGTGCCGCCGGTCGGGACATCGCGCGACATTGCTCGAGTGATGAGAGCGAGTGGATAGTATGCCTGGTATATCATGCATTCAGGCGATCAGCGCACTTACACGGGGACGTGTAAAGCGCAGGATGGCCGTGACGGCGCGGCCCACAGCGCGGCCCAATATTGCTGGCTAGTTCCTTGTTTGTGGTCGTCATGGTGTCGTAAGGTGGCAAAGTCAATAGAATCACCATCGTGACCTTTTCCATTCATAAAAGATGATTAACACTGTATACGTCAATTTCAACCGTTGATCACTTATGTTTGCTTAAAAGTATTGTACTGTAGAAAAAAAGAAGTAGCATGAGCTAAATGTAACCATAACGTAATGGCAGTTGTATTATGAGCTTTGTTGGCACATGATTAGTCATGATGATATTTCGGAGATTAACTGGATCACTATTTTGATTTTGTGTGTCAAAGTTACAATTTATTTCTTTGAAAACTTAGATCCTTCAAACGAATGGTCAGCAGTGGCCGAGCGAAATGTACCTATACTGTGCTTGAATGTTTGTTCACAGAATTGTACACGAAGACGTGTAATAAGCAGGACAGAGATACACGAGGCTGCGTTGCAGTGAGCAATGTTCTTGTGCCAATGCTGCTGATAACAACGTCCCAGTGCTGCTGGCTGTGTTCATCATCATCAGCCTATAGCAGTCCACTGCTGGACATAGGCCTCTCCAAATGCATACCACTGAGATCGATTTTCGGCTGCTCGCATCCAGCTCCTGCCAGTCCCCTTGGGCAAGTCATCACTCCACCGTGCCTGAGGACGTCCTACACTACGTTTGCCGAGTCGTGGTCTCCACTCTAGAACTCGTTTACCCCAACGGTTATCGGTTCTTCGGCTAATATGGCCAGCCTATATTAGCTGGCTGTGTTGCGGCGTGCTAATGTTGTTGCCTGTATCGGAGCGTGCCAATGTTGCTGCCTTCGTTGCAGTGTGCCAATCTTGCTGGCCGTTTGTATCTTGGTGCCTCTTACAAAAGTTTATTAGAACGCCACTACTTCCGCTGTAACGAAGCAGGTGGACACCTCCTCAGCTTTCTTTGAGAGCTGCGAGGCAATTTGACAAGGACAAGGACTTTGAAGACGTTCGAATGTACATGAGTCTCTGTGTGCGTGCCGTGAAAGGATGCATGAATTTTGATGTGAAAAAGTGTTAGTCTAATTGGTCTACTTTCAATGACTGATTTTGACCTGACTGTTATTTTACTTGATTTACTTTGATTTTGACTTTGACATACCCTACCATACCGTACGAGATTACGGCTCTTTGGTTTTCTATACTGGTGGTGCTAGTTGTCTAGACCACTTTGAGAACGTATGAATGTACGGGTCTCTCTTTATACCGTGGCGGTGTTACTTTGGAGGCCGCTGAGAGAACATACGACGGTATGGGTCTCTGTTCCACGTCTTCATAGTATGCTACCTATAGCTTAAACGCGTGCCTATGCTATGAGCGTGTGTAATGACAAGCAAACTGGGAGCCTCTGTCATCGAGAACATGCGACGGCATGGGTCTCTGTTTCTGAGTGGGACTATTGTTTAGACCACTGGGAGAACATACGACGGTATGTGTCTCTGTTTCACGTCGTCATAGTATGCAACCTATAGCTTAAATGCGTGCCTATGCTATGAGCGTGTGTAATGACATGCAAACTGGGAGCCTCTGTCTCTGTTTCACGTCGTCATAGTATGCAACCTATAGCTTAAATGCGTGCCTATGCTATGAATGCGTAAAATGACATGCAAACTGGGAGCCTCTGTCATCTGGCGGTGTATGGCGAGTGATGGAAGTCCGGATTCTGTCATTCACGATGCACTCGTTTTATTCGTGTTTAGTCTGAAGCTGGTTACTACCATAACACCTTTCAATATACCTTTGCCTGTGGGTGCTTGAGTGCACACTTGCGCCCATAGTATGATTTACATACAAGTAGAAGTAAATATGGAAACCTTTTTTTTGTTACCCTTCCTTTTCTCAACATATTACATGCTTCAGACTTATACACAAAAACGACTACTACGAGTAAATTACTTATACCTTGCTTAACATGTGTCAGATCATGAGCAACATGTCGGTGATCAGCTTATGGGGAGTTGATCTGATGCTGAAGAGGCGAATAATACTGCGGGCGAGGACGCCGCAGGGTCAGGAACGGCCGTGTTAGATATGAATCCTCCTTGCTACCAACCTGGCCTGACCGGGCTGGTATAGAAGAAGAAATTATGACGGATAGAAGGATGACGGACGTTGAAGATGTCACGTCGTGATCATATAATTAATTATCGATATTGTATTTGCTATTCAAAGTTGGCTTCTGCTAAATCCTTTGTAAGAAATAAACCTTACCAGGTTAAATGTTTATAGACGTGTGTTATTCATTTTCAAGTACCACTTCTGATCTGACCTCTAAGAATATATATAAGTTTATTTTATTTTATTTTCAATTAATGTAAATATATTGTGAATAAAGAAATTCTAATAAAGTAGTATCTTATTAATGTTTTATGCTAGAAGTATAAGAGTCTAAAGAAAGCATATAAGACAGACGAATCTTTTGTAAATCTGATCAATTTCAATGTAGCCCATATTATGACACTGAAGGTGTTTAATAGATGGGGCATTTGAACATACACTTGTAAATGCATGTTTAGAGTAACATATGAATAATTTTAAGTGCTTGCCATATTTTATTGCATATCTTTACAACAGCGTAATTACATATTTTTCTTTACTTAACAAAAATCCTAATCAATCAATTTTACCAACAGATATATCTTAACGTTCAAGATTGCTTGCTTTCATACCTGAGAGTAGAAAGCAATCATAAACAAGAAAAGGCTCTATATTTCATCTAAATGTTTCTCTTTAGTGCAAACTATTGTAAAAATAAATGAGATTTTTAATTGAGTTCGGATTAATGTTAGTGAGGTGACTGTGAAGTTTTGAAGTGCAATCTAACTTGCTTTATAGGACTTTTGTTGTATTCTGTTTAGTTTGTTTGTATCATTATTTTGTAAGGGTTTCTAAAGGAGTCTAGGTATTATTATAAAATTACGTAACAAATCTAAAAGGGATGGTGGCTTTGTAATTTTGTATTTTATCTTTTTCTAATGATTTCTTCAAATCTACCCACTAGTTTTTGAGATTAGCGCATTCGTGAAAACTTTTCAGCTTTATATAATTGCAGAGTCACTGTTAGATTATATACCAGTCTTCGTCATAATAGAGTCTATCTACCTTATGATTATGAAATAAAAAAAATAACCCTTATGCTTAGATCCTGATGAAAAATAGCAATAACATAAAAAACTCCAACGTTATACAAATTCACATATGGAGCCAGCAAAAATAGAGGATCTGACAAAGATGGACTTTGTCAAAAGTTTGTCTTACTTATCAGGGTGTGAGAAATATCACGTACAATGTCACTTCCTCGGCAGTTTACTAACAAGATTTATTTTTTAACTACTCTTTGTAGATTTTTCTTTTTTTTTTTTTTGTTGTGCTTGGATAAAAATGCATAAAAATATTTCAGAAATATTCGTCAACATTCAAAGTCAATTCGCTACAATGCTTGAATATTAATAGCATTATTAATTCTTTTTAAAAAATGTAGGAAATTATGGATCAAAAAACATTTGCTCGTCTATCTGAACGTAACATCTTACATTATTATACGGTCTTATATTATTAAGGTTTTTCTTCTCACGTCTTGAGCTGGAAAATTATTCGTTCCTAAATCGACAATATTATCATTTAAAACTAACGGTACTCAAACAAGGACAGAACATCGTCACGCTGTACTCAAACGAGTACAAAACATAACTTAACCAGCAGATTCCAGTCACGTCTGAAACAGTACGATGCTATGATAACTTTCTTTCCGCAAACCCTTTTACGTGGCTTCAGGGACCTGCCACTGTATTTATGCCATTTCTTTGCATAAAAATATGGTAAACGTAAATGAGTTTTTTCTTCTGAAGAACTGGTTTATTAAGTTTGCTGTCTACGCAATTTGAAGACAACAAATTTTGTGACGCCCGGTAATTTGATTGGGTAGCACAAGGATGTGTGGTAGTGCATATTATCAGTAAAGTATACCTATTGACTAATAAATTTTATTCGATTCTCGACTAGATTCATTCATACTAATACGTCTACTCTATGGGGGCTCTAAGAAATTAAAGCGATGTTGACTCTGCATTGTAATAAACTGAATTTAGTTAATAAAAAAACACTACTAAGAAATTAAAAATGCACTCTTATTTTTATTTTTTCCGCTTGGATTACCAATTCTTACGTATCACGTATGTAAAACTTTACTGTTATGTGTCATTTTCCAAACCTATCAAACACGTGCTATAATTTCACAACTTCACCTACTAACTTTATATAAACAAACATTTTAACAGATTTTCCAATCAATCTATGTTACCCCGTCTGTTCTATTAATAGGGCAGTGCCACACGAGGCAGACTCTTAGATAAAAGGCAGCAGACTTAAAAGCCTGCCTGTCTGCATTACCCTTGATAGCGAGGTTCTGGCTTGACCGTTTTTAACGATCCACTGCACTAAAGAGGTTCGTTTTATACAGGCTGCATTCTTCTTGTTGGAAAACTTATTTTTCTACTTTGTTTTGTTTTCTTGATGCATGAGACAAAATATTGAATAGGTTTTGAAATGAGTCGTATCGATGCAGGCTCGATTGTAAATTAATATTAGAAATATTAATAACATATTTTATATCATATTTCTACAAAACTATGGAAGTCCTAACATACGAATTTTATAGAATGTACCTTCCGAAAAGTGGCTTCAAAATTACGTCAATCAATACCTATCAATAAAATTGAACAGATATTTCAATTCGTATGAAGAATTTTTAACATGCACTTTTTAGTTTTAAAAAAGTACTATGTATACACAAGACACCTAAAGCCTAAACAGTCACTAATAAATTAACCCTAAACTTCACACGGAAAACATCAACTCATTTTAGGGCGAGTGTACAACAAATAAAATGGCCGAGCCGAGTTGTTTCAGCCAAAGCGAAATTGACTCGCGCCCTAGGGATAGGAAACTGGCCGAATGTACAAAGTTTACTTGTATGCCAACCGGTCTGTTATTTTGCGGATGATTTATGGTTTTTACTGGTGATTGTTATCGGTTTTTTTAGCGGAAAAGTGTAAAATATGGGGTTGATAAAAAAGGTTGTGTGGTTAAGCTATGTTATTATCAAGGTGGCCGGCGAATGTGAGGAACCTATTTACAGCCGTGTTGAAAATACTAAAAATAATTTTGAGAATAGAAAGAAGCATTGAAAGATGCGATTTCAAAGTAAACAGAACTATAACTAACTTTTAAATAATTCCGTCACTCGGTGACTGGTGTCCTAAAACGATAACTTGATAAATTATGAAAATTGAAATTTTTTTAATGTCAAAAAAAAAAAAACATTCGTAATATGACCATCAGTTTGTAAACCATCGCAGCTGTAAAAATAAACAGTACCACTCACCAACAATAATTACTTACTGTCGACATTTTAAACCATTTTTTATTTGCGGCGACATCGGCCGAAATACTTCGGTATACGGACAAACAGCGCCGGTCACAAGGTTAAACGATAAACATAAAATTAATTACACGGCTATGGTGCTGCATATCTGATGTAATAAATTTTATATTGTTGCAAAATAATACGAAAATATCTTGTATTTTTTTGGTTTTTATAAAATTTTGTTATTTTGCAGTATTTCCTGGTAGCCAAAAATATGGTCTTTGCAAAAATAAAGTTCATTTTAAATGAATGATAAATCAATTTTCCTGTAAACCTCTTCGATTTTTAAAAAAAACATTATTCACAAAAAGCACGCCCTTGACTACTGTGACACTGATTTTAAACGATCATAATTATTGAAAGAACTTAAACACAGCATAAAAAAATATGTGTACGGTAAAAATGCAGTAATAATGAAAGGTGAAAAAAATCTGTAACAAAAACACTTGTCTTTTGAAGATCAATCTTTACTTGTATTTCTTCTGTAACCTTCAAAAGTGCAAATTATTGCCGAATTCGAATAAATTATATTATTTTTTATCTTTATCTAACCAGCAATTCTCATACCACTGGGTAAGAAAAACCACACCATTAATGAGACCTATATCATAACTTACACTCTATTACACAAAACATCCGTATTACTTAACTTGCTTACAAAATATCTAACTTATCCATTTCCCTACTTAATCATGCATAGCATACCACCAAGTTAAACCCGAAGCTATCTCCGTTTAGAACCTACCGTTAAGTACTTGAAACTTAAACTTTGGATAAGCTGGCACTTGACCGGAATATGTAGTTATGCTGGGATAGTTTGATCAAAGCTGTTGGGAATATTTGTCTAACCTATGAGGAAGTTTTGAGGTATTATATTTTTTTAAAAGGTCATTTTTGGACCATTTTTTACGCTCAATCCTTCTCTGTGTGAAAAGAAAGCTGTGCCCGCCAGTGGGATGATAAAAAGGCAAGTGATAGCAATTTTTGGACCAGCAATTATCCTAATTAATAACAATTATTATAAACGGGAAAGTTTGTACTTATTGATGTTCGTTCCTCCTTCACTCAAAAACTACTCGATGGATTTTGATGAAACTCGGCAGTAGTATATCTCATAGATACATCAGAATAACAAGTAGGCTACTTTTTATCTGTGCGCCGGAAGTAGTGTCCCCAAGCCACTGACAGATATTTACTTATAACTCTTTTGCTAATGACACAAATTCTAGTTCTTTATATAGATCTGGATTTCGTTTGAAGACATCTTTTGGTATATTGTATAGGACCAAAAGAAAAAAAATATATCAACAATGTTTTTTTTAATTTCAATCCCAGTACATTCGTATCTATGCAAAGCACCGGATCTGGGCCGCCGTGAATTTAATTATTAGTAACAAATTGAATTGATCTCGGATAATCTCGTCCAGTGAGGCCGGCTTAACCCTCAGCGTAAGGTATGGACGGGGAACTTTAAGCCGTAACTATTGACTTACTATTGTAGTGTTTATAGGGTAGATTATGATGCCTACAGATTGACGATATAGTATTAAGTGAACCTAGATTATCTACTACTGAATATTCATCTTTCATAAGAAAAGAACGAAAGGTTTTAGGAAAGTTATACATCACCGTAAAAAAATAACAAGATCCGTAAGTTTATAAACTAACTAGCCGTTTTGCCGCGGTTTCACCCGCGTCCCGTGGGAGCTACTGCCCGGACCGGGATAAAATATAGCCATTATATAATATATGTTACTCGCAGAAAATATAGCTTTCTAATGGTGAAAGAATATTTAAAATTGGTCCACTAGTTTTTGAGTTTATCCATTACAACCAAACAAACAACGTTTTCCTCTTTATAATATTAGGTAGAAAGGAAACCCTGATTATCAAATAAAATTACCATTAGGTACTAAGGAAAGGCAGGTACAAATCTATCTAAGCACTGTCCACATGTTTAACCATTCGCAATGAAAAGGTCGACACGAAATTATGAAAACATACAATTTGTGATTTCAACGCTAAATAAAATCAATGTGATTACAATTGCAATCAGTATCAATTCCAACTTAATAAATGCGAGTAACGAGTTTGAGTTACTAATTACTAATGGACGTGATTTGACCACATGCATTCAGTGTTTTTGTTTAAGCATTATGTAGATATTGAAATAGGAAGAAACAAAATTTATTGAAAAGATATCGTCAGTAATTGGTACTTTAAACTGCAAACACATGCATTTTAAAGTATACATAGCCGTGGTGGCCTAGTGGATAAACAACCAACCTCTCGAGTATGAGGACGCGGGTTCGATTCCAGGTCAGGCAAGTACCAATGCAACTTTTCTAAGTTTGTATGTAGTTTCTAAGTATATCTTAGACACCAATGGTTGTTAAAATGGTGAAGGAAAACATCTTGAGGAAACATGGACTATAAAGTCTGAAATCACCAACCCGCATTGAGCAAGCGTGGTGATTAACGCTCAATCCCTCTCCGAGTGAGAGATGGCCTGTGCCCAGCAGTGGGACGATAAAAAGGCTGTAACAGTAACATGCATTTTAGCATTTACGCCAGACAGATATAGCTTGGCAAATTCGTACTTGACTCATTTATTTATGAGACACGGGCGATGGGACATAACTTGTTTCATATAAAAATTCCATCT
Source organism: Helicoverpa zea (assembly GCF_022581195.2). Lineage (NCBI taxonomy): Eukaryota > Metazoa > Arthropoda > Insecta > Lepidoptera > Noctuidae > Helicoverpa > Helicoverpa zea. Next base: position 10,797,009 of record NC_061467.1, read on the forward strand.
CTAGTAACTAAATCAGCAGGATATTGAAATTCGCAGTAAATAACTAGGTAAATGAAACGACACAGTTCTAAAAACACAATTACCCACAACATTTTACAGCCTGAAAGAACAAAAAATATCCGAACACAATCTTTTTCAGCAATCAAGCAATCCATAAAACTTATCTGAAATAACGTTGTTTCAATCTCAAATAAATACGTCACTATTTTACATGGATGTCCGATGATACGTAGGTAGATGCTATGGAGAATAAAATGACTAGCGGAGGTGCCATAACGGAAAAGCTCCTAAGAAAGTAGCGCGCCAAAATGCTGGTGTGCGGGGGACGAGGAACGTTACTGTCTTCGCCCTTAGATGCCTTCCTTGGACCCGATTATTTTTTATAATACCAAAAATCGTTGTTCAAACGTCTCGTTTGTTCACTCGTAACTTATTGTTTTGTTCATGCCCACTGTACATACCTATTTGACCTAGAAGAAGGCGCCTGACCTACCTGCATTATGGCATATCCGCTCTTTCCTTACTCCGTGGTACGCGTAGACACCCTATCGGTGTCAGGGTGACCATAAATCTATCAGGAGAGGGTTATTTGACCCCAACGGGGGCTGTTTGAGGCATATTTATATACTTTTCGACGCAATTGAAACAAATTTACAATGGACAAGTGTGACTTTTAGTGCTTTGGGTGACATTTTTTTATTTGGTGTGGGAAATTGTGGTATAATTTATGATCGCCTTTTTGGAGCACTCGTTTACCTTTCAATTTGGTAAAAAATCAAGGGATTGTTGTCATGGCTTAATTCCCACAAAATTGTATATGGGCAATCAACACGTTTTATTTCTTAATTAAAAATACCTCTATAACTTAACGGTATTTTTTCATAAAAAATAAACGAACAAAACATTTCATTACAACACTGTGAGTATATGAACAATGTTGTTAACCACATTTCAAAATAACACCAACATTTTCAAACTTTAATAAAAATATAAGTACATGACACATTTTTCACAAGGCAACATTGAAACCGAAAGAAGTATCTTTGAAATGGGGACGATTTATAAGCTTTAGGAAATTGAGACATAAATCCGTTGGCTTGGCGAGCGTGTGATAAAAACTGGACGCTGTGTCAAAGCTGCGTCGTGCAGACATTCCTTTTTTATAGTGGTTGAATGCGAAAATCTTGTACCGGATAGATATTTAGTGATGAGATGCAGTTTTTTGATGAAAAGGTGTAGCTTGAATATCTTGTATCATCTATCGAATCTATCGAAAAGCACCTAATACTGAACTGATATAAATTGATAGAAAATGTTTTTGAGAATCAAACTCATGGAAGATCAAAAATTACACCATTTGCTTTTACGGGTTATGAATAGTTTTTTCCTCTGTAACTTATGCTAAAGATTTTTTATATAAAACATGACTCAAACATGACTTCCTAACATACACAGAATATAATATTTTCCTAAGACAACAACCAAAATAAAACAAACATTTCATGTTTACATTGGCCAATTTTCCATATGCGTCGACTTCCTTCAGCACATAACAGTTATGAGTTACCGTTAACGAGGCGTAACAGATACATGTGAACGGCTCGTCGGGTATCGAGCCGAGTGCCAGCCGTTCTGACGGCTCATTAGTTTTATGTCTGTTTAGACTACTTATCATATTACTGTGATAATTCTGTCTGAAGTAGAAGTGTGTCAATAGTGTTGTAGAGTTGCTTTATTTTGGCAAACAAATAAATCGAATGTGGGAAGATAATTAGGTAAAGTGTAAAGAGAAAGTAAAAAAATGACAGCTAGGTAGGGAAGCTACAAGCTTAATTAAGTAGAAAGTTTTTTTTTTGATAAACCTACAGTAGATGTATCTACTATAGGTACATGAGCTTCTTAACTATCCTATCAAGTCTTTTCAAATACCAAAAACTTGTTATTTTCATACGAATCTGATTTACAAGGAAACGCTAAAACGCTTATACTAAAATCACACAAACAGCCTGCCAAGACAACTCCAATAAAAGGCAAAGGCATACCTCAACAAAACGAAAAGAAAATAAATTAAAAATCTACAAACTCCTGGATTCATTCCAAAATATCTACAGTGGATCTAAAATTATCAGCATTGTCAAGTGCACACTGCACTTAAAGCTTGGCATTCACTGCTAGACGGAGGTAACGAGACATATGCGATTGCCAATTGCGACCAATCGTGTCGCACGAAATTGTAGCAGCCGTATATCATGAGTTAATTTTATGAGAATTCCGAGAAATTCACACGTTTTCTGACATTTAAAGTCTTTTTAATTTATAGTGCTTTGTTACGGAAATTGTTATGTTTCCAAGAATTAAGTTTATTGTTATTTAATGGATTATTATTATTTTATGATGGGTTTACAATAATAGTTTGCGTTGGTGATAAACAGAAATTGCAGGCAGAACTTTCCTAAATTGACTTTTAGTTATAGTTTCGGAATAGTTGCCTAAACTATTTTACTTTCCAGGCTTTTTCGTAGTTGCCTTTCTAGACAATCTAAAAGAAACAAAAACATATTTTATCATATAAATTAGTAAGTATTGACCTTGAAATTTCATGCACTTGAGACATTTAAAATAAAAACTATTGCCATTAAAAAAATCGGTGTGGGATTTTTATAAATAATTTTAAAATTACCTGAACAGCGAACCTTAGCGGCTGAAGCTCAAACCTGCGACTGACTTCACAAGATTTTAATAAAAGATTATTTTAATGCATACGTACTGCCCTTAGTACTTTATGTGGAATTAAATAAATAATGAGTTTGACATTTATTTACGAACACGGGATATATATTTTTATACTTATATACATAAGTGCAACGTGCTTTTTTGCGAAGTTGTTGTATTAAAAGAAAGTGGATTATTTTTGGAAGTAATGTATTCATTTTTATGGTGTCTTTTTCTTCAGGATGTTGATCGATTAATTATAATTTATGATGAAACGTCTCATTTATTAAATGATAAAAGCCTACTATGTGTTTTTAACCTTCACTCCATTATAATGTTTTCAGTAATTCACTTTTAACGTTATGCATGTCTATTACTTTCGAAAGTTGCCCTCGATTAAAAAAATTAAAAAATATTGCAATTATGAAAATAATATTGCAAATCAGCCCATGCGTCTTTATAAAAACAGTGAACTTCCTCCTTTTTGGAAAGTCGGTTAAAATGAATAAAGCAGTCACCAAATCCGCAACCATAAAAATCTTTACACATTATAATAAACTTATCACCGTTCTTTTGTTTTTATTTCCATACAAAATTCATTCAACAAGGAACGCGAATAATTTTCTATGTAAATACAGTGTATATCTTGTATTAAAGTTTAATTTCCTCCTCGAAATGAGTTCAGTCATTCGAATGACAGAATGACGTACTTAACCGTAAGAATGTTGCGACATTTTTTTCAATTTACAGTAAAAATCTTGGGAGTTAATTAAAATACGGGCCAAGGCGCAATAGGCGGTTGGATTTATTACTCATTCTCTTCATAACTCTGGTTTTCTGTCACAAGAAAAATACATGAGTTATAATCTTCCATTAAAATACTGTATTTATAGTGAACGCAATATAATGTCTGCATATTCTAAGTCTCTAATTGTAAAACCATAAGAACCAAATAAGAGTTTCCCGTACTCGGATAAAAGGTAGCTTGTGCCTTTGTCAGATCCCACATTATGTATTTAATTATAACTACAGGTATACTAGTTCTTTCATTTAACATCAGCATAAAAATATCTACCATCAATCTTTGCTCAACTTTTTTTTGTATTTATAAAACATTAATGGCCTTACTACAAAAACTTTAACCACTGTTTTACACTTGTCTAAAAAAAATGTGGCTCCAAAATGAACCATATGTCAACGTCATAATTTGACATTTTTTTAGACAAGCCTTAAACTGACGTTAAAAAGTTTTTGTGGTAAGACGGTAAATGACACATTTATGGCCTTACTACAAAAACTTTAACAACTGTTTTACACTTGTCTAAAAAAAATGTGGCTCCAAAATGAACCTTATGTCAACGTCATAATTTGACATTTTTTTAGACAAGTCTTAAACTGACGTTAAAAAGTTTTTGTGGTAAGACGGTTATTGTTTAAATACGTAATTCACAATTTATTACTTCAACTATACCTATGTACATATCTAGTTACTCAGATAAGAAAAACACAAAAAAGGTCTTAACATAAACACGACCATCGATTTACAAATTCCCTTTTTAAAACTAAAAGCGGCGTTGAGCGTTTAAAATGCATGAGATGAAAACTACAGGCGCTTAATTTACGCTCATTTTGCGGATCATTGGCCAAAGTAAGCCTCGTTGGAGCTTTCACTAAATTATGCTTTTCCACTGCCCTGTTTGTTTTTTTTACAGATAGTAGGTACCTACAGGTTTTTTTTTATGTTAAGAATTTTTTGTAAGGATTTTTTGGGTAATTGGAATCTTAATTTGTAGGTAGTCGAATGATAAAGACAATATTATAGTTAACTTACTTTCGACAATTGTTTCACGCAAGGAGACTACTTCGACAAACCAAATAAAAAGTAGCTTTTATCTCAGGCTTTAAACTAGCTGTTTGCTAAATGAAATTTTACGACAGACGGACAGTGATACTTTCGCATTAATAACATTAGTAAGGATTTTTATTTAAACTCATTTTCACTTAAGTGCAAAAAATCTGAGTCAGATTAAAAAACGAATATAACGCACAGTCTTTGGGTAAGTGATTGATTGAAATTACTATGAGTGCTAATTTTACTCCACTTTTGTCTAACTCCAAAATACCCGAATGTTGGTACTTATGCCTACACAAAAAGATATGTAAACGAAACATTCATTTCATAGTGTCAATATTTATTCGTCAAGACCCCCAAATCTCGGACTGCTGAGTAAATAATAAATCTGTTATATAAGAAAGAATGTTTACAAAAGACTTCTGAGCTTTAGCTGAATATTTTTATTATCAAGACTAGCTTATGTCAGCGGTTTTACCCGCATCCAGCGTTAAGTACTTCGCTCGCCTCGATAAAAAGTAGCCTATAGCCTTCCTCGGTAAATGATGTAGGTCTCTAACGATGAAAATAGGTAGGTACATTCAGCAGCTTCTTAAGGTTAGTGAAAACAAACAAACGAACTCTTTACCTTAATAATAAACTAGACCTCTGTTGAATAAATAATAGAAGATTATGTTTTTGCAGCATAGAAGTACGTAATAAGATTGTCCAATATTAGGTACATACAGGCGACAGTAATAAACTTGTATATTCTGCAACAATAGCTTTTCTTTAAGCTCCTGGATGATATATACAACGAAATAGACAAAGGTTTTTCAGTGTATTTCATATACTTCCAAACTCGAATAAAACATATTTGAATACTTTACTATTCTTACAAATATTACCTACATAGAAATGGGAATCTAACTCTATACGACACAAATGCACCAGGAGTTAAACAGATCACTTCAAAAAGACAAAATATTTTGGCGCGCTGTACCCAGGTAACGTTACTTCAAAAATATCTTGAAACTCAAACTAGTACGTGATATGACAAGACATGATAAATGTGTGATACATTATTTATATCTATTTTAAATGCAGACGGAGCTTTCGCCAAGATTTTGGCTACAATTGCTTAACATCTCGGTTCAGACAAATGCTATCTACGAAATCTGATTTCACGCCAAATAAACTCTAAATTCTTGCTTATTCTACATTTTTATTTTAGTGTCTTGGCATTTTAGGAAGGTATTTTATTTACGAGTTAAGCGTAGGTACTATGTGAGTTTACTTTAATTCGATAAGAACTACGTTTAGAAGTGTTCAGGGCTTAGTAACAGCAGTACGAGTCGATTGATTACATTTAAGCAACGATTGGTGGTGGATGGGCGAGCATCTTGTCATGACGAGTTCCTCCGTATTTTTATTTTTTATTTCAATAGGTACTGTAATCAACATACTAAGACAATCAAGATAGTGAAGACAGTGCAGTACATAAACCTGAAGTCCATTTTTTCCTGTACACAGCACCCAATGTCTAATATGTATATTATACTTCGTTAGAGACAGTAAAGTGAAGTAAAAGTTTTGGAAAACATGTTAAATTGATGGGTTCCAGGTGTCATTTGAACATTTTTGGCAGTCATCAGGCCAATCATTGATTGCATAATAACCTAATTAGCTTCAATAATTGAATGTCTCATCAACATTATTTTTAACTGCAAAATTTATCTGAAGCCAATATTCGTATAGAAGCTTCAGTTTTTAATATTTTCAATATGGCGACAGCGGCTAATTAAAAAGGAAGGCTACAGACCTGTCTTAAGATTAAGATCGTTCAAGCGATATTTAAAGTTTTACGTTAAGTTCGTCTTTCAGTTTTTTAGTTCGTCTTTTCATTGACGCCTAATATTATAATTTTATGAAAAAGTATTCGATAAGCGTTAAGTCCGCGTTTGTACATTTTGTTATTAGATAGATACATATGTATGTGTGCACTGGTAGTCAGTCGCATTCGTCTAGACTGGAATCCGACCCTAACATAATTTGGAAAAAGCTCAGCTCATTAGATGATGATGATGTGTGGAAAAGTATAATAAATAAAATTCAAAACTTGCAAAAATTCAAAATTTAAATAATTTCTTCAGGATACGAGTAAAAAAACAGCATTAAAATTAATTTTACAGAACTGAGAAAATTATACTTCCACGTTTAAATATTCGAAAATGCAACGAAACACGTGTATGTTTAATTCCAAACCAGTTTTACTCAAATAATGTTTGAAATTCAAAGTTGGAACGGATTCATATTTGGAACTCCATATTTTATGACCATAACTTACTTGAATTTTTCTTTATTTTTTAATGCTGGCAATTTTTAGTTGAATTTATACCATTTTCTTCAGAGTGAAATATGTTTAAATAGATCTTATTTATAATTATTTGGCATTCTTTGTATGAAAATTATCCTATAAAATATTGAGTTTGTAAATATATTTTATAAAAATATTTATTTAGTGAAACTTTAATGTCGCAAACATACATTAGGCAGGTACTTATAAGAGTTAAAAAAGGGTACCTAAGACCAAAATCCATTTTAAAACTCGGATCATCCAACAGAATATAATTAAGTAAATGCATTATTTATTACAGACAGGACATGATATTACGTTGTAGGGTCAGAAAAACAAGGGACAGCTCACGGGCCATTAATAAAGGGATTAATGACGATAACCTTTTTTGCTGACGCTCACCTATCTGTGACAAAGTGTGTGACGCGGCCATTAATTACTTTTGTTCGTGTTAAGCTTAATGTTAATTATAGTTATTTTTGTTTGGTGTGTCTTGTTGTTTTCTGAGCAAGATATATTGTTTACTTTTACTTTATTTAAGAAGGTAGGTAATTCTGTATTTTTTTAATAACAATTTTATGTCATATTTTTTTATATTATCAACAAAAATGAAGCATAATTGTTAACTATTGAGTAGTTTTTCACTATTTTATTCAATGGATATATGTAATTATAGTTCGGCCATTCAGAGAATGCGTTCCTGACACGTCGCGATTGAACTGACGACGTAACTACATTCATTGATTATTGATATAATAATGTTGTTTTAATGCTCCTCAATTGTTAAAACGGTAAACAACCAGCAAAAATATTTTTATCGTAATTGCAACGCCATTGCAAAGTTACGTCGTCAGTTCAATCGCGACGTGTCAGGAACGCATTCTCTGAATGGCCGAACTATAATATAAATATATCATAAAAAAGAAAACTTGAAGTTTGGCAACAAAACCAATAATTCCATTTCCAAATTCAAAATAAACCAGAAAAATGTATACAAACTCCTTCAATACACGCTTTCGCAAGAGTATTAAGCACAGGTGCGCTATGGAGGTCAGACTACTATTTCTACCAACCAATAGGATAAGCCGTGAGTTCCTTATTTCAAATCTGTGTTCTCTATGCACGGGCCTTGAAAACTACAAACTTACATCCCACAGAAAACAAGCAAAAATCAACCTTAAGACTAAGGCATAAGGTTGCAGTGGAGTGTAAATGTAAGTTGGCCAGAATAAAAATCCGCTTAGGAGGTGCGCCAATTCCAATTTTGAAATGGTTTTGGCGGAATGGCACTGGATTTTGTTTTTAGGGTACTGTGAGAGGCTTTTTGCTGTCACTAGTATTGAAACTGGATAGATTCGGAAATGAGTGAGATATGCAATCTTTAATTTATTATAAAAAAAAAACTTATAAATTGCAATGTTTAAGATTGGAAATCACCTTATTGTATTAGTAGAATTTATATTATTAAAATGAGATTCAGATATAAATTATGAAAATAAATAATTTTAAAAAAGTATTTTACAGTAAAAATACTTTTGAACCGGCTTTACTACGGGCTAAACTTTTTCGGTACAATGACTCTTTTAGAAATGAACTATTTTTAATATACTGTGGAATAAGCTTCAAAAAACTATGTAACACATCATATTTTTCTCATATTATGTATCAGTTTACTATACAACAATAACGGAACAAGTGATACATTTCAAAACATCGCTATCACAGTTAACAGAAAACTTTCACAATAGAAACTCGGCTATCAGCTTTCAGGAAAAACGGTACGGCTTAACAAAAAAACCTACGGATCCCGACACGCTTGATCGAACTCTCGCAGGTTCTTATTCACGCATTGCGAACTAAAAGTTGTTTTCCATTCAACTTTAGGGAGTTACTCTTTAGAGCTGTATTGGCGTGCGTTTTTCACCCACATGCTGGCTAGGCAAGCAGGCTTGTCGCCCGAAACCATCACATAGGCAAGAAAACTACCCGAAGTGGCGAGGCGTCAGCTCTGTGGGCGGCGTGGCTTGCATGCGGACGCTATAAGGCTTGACAGCAAAAAGCCCCTTTCACGATATTATTTTAAATTTCCAAAATCCATTAACGATTTGAATCCCATTTTATATTGATTATAATTATAGATTGATTACAGATGAGCGCTTTTATCTCATTTTAGCGTGTACGTGCATATTTTCTCAATTCCAAAAAAATATATTGTGTAAGCTTAAAGCTGTTAATTAGCAGTTTCAGTTTTCAGTCTGAAAGCCAATCTGGAACTGCTTTAAAGATAGTGTCACTTCGTTTAAATTTTCTATCGTTCCGTTAGTTCATAGTAGACCTCAGATTCTGATAGTGAACTAGAAATTGAAGTATCGCTAGAGGGCGCCACTGAGCTAAGCCGACAACTGAAATACATGAAATAATTTTTCGTTTCTGCACAAAATACCGTAGTTGATGCCTGAAATAGTTCAGGGGCTGTTCCTTTAAGATACCAAAGGAATTATTGGCGCATTTATTTTATTAGACTTTTCATTTTAACCTATTATAAGAAAATCTTTAAGAAAACTAGTTTCCAATGTGTTTGCTCGTTTAAGAGCAGGACAAGTAAGGGGATTCTAATAAAAAATATTTTTATGTCATCATAGAAAAAACTAACTTTTAACTAAACACAATATGAAAGGATCTAAATTACCCTTAACCCGACTTTACAAAAGTTCTCAGAAATTACAAAAACGACTTACGAATGGGTTTTACATTTGTAAAATCGTAGCTTAAGCTACTTACGTAAGCAAAACTTACAAGAGCTATAAGAAAAAAATACATACAAACAAAATAAAGTATAATTATCTTTCCAACGAAATCACCTTATTACACAAACGATAGGGGCTCCCATAACATGCCGACGATAAAGATTAAGAAAGGGATAGATATAAAACGAAAGCCATTAGACCAAAAGCCTATCGCCCTAATCAGGGTGTACCCTTAGAGTGCTGGCATACTGCAAACTTTTAGTCGGCCGACTGTTTATTTGGGATCATACATCAGTATGAAGAAGAATGGTAGTACGCACATATCAAAGATATAACCGGTAACAGACCGACTGAAAACTTTGATTGAAATCAAGATCATCAGAAGTGGTTAGGAATCGTTTGACACACTTGCCCTTTGTCAGGATGCGAAATAAGACCACAGTAGTCGTCCACGTCGACTATAGTCTTTTCAGTACTTCAATAATCATAATGCGTACAATAACTCGATTGGAACGGATACATTTTACAAGATCACACCATCCGAACTTGGTTTCTCTTGAAGACTCCCTTTATAATTAGATCCAGCGACATGTCACCAGACGTCACCATGACATCCAAAAACAAGCAATCAGCCAGCAATATTGGCGAGCGCTGCCATATAAAAAAAAAATGTTTGCCAACCATCGGATCAACTGTCGGCCGACAGTTTAGTGTGGAGTGTGTCGGCACTCTAACGAGGATTATTCCAGAAGAAAACCCGCCATTATATCGGCGTATTAGCTCAATCGGCCACATAATCTGGTTATAACGCATCAGTTATAAAAACGAAGTTAAACTGACTGAGACTTCGAGCCTAAAGGGTTGTCCGAATCCTTGAAGAATGTTTGGCGTTTGTAAAAGCATTTTTTTCTCGATTGTAAAAAACTATGACGTCATAGAGTCTAGTGAAGTCTCTTTTGAAGTAAATGATACAATTTATCTGTGATGAGATACTACTTTGAAAATATCAAATTCATTAATTTAAGGTACGTTTTAGAAGCGAGCTGCCGATTGCACGTATTACCGTAGTAACTATTATAGTAATTAGTGGTATTACTGCCGCTTAGATCCAAAACCGTTTCATGTAAATACATACAAACTAGTAATGCAGCTGCGACATGTGCGATCGGAAGTTACAATCGGCAGTTCGCTTCCAAAATGACGCATTTGGAATTTATTAAAGCTATATTTCTAACTCTAACAACCGACTTTAGAACCCAATTACTAGGTAACAGTATACTTCTAACATAACTGGCTACTACAGTAGCAAGATCTTCAAAAAGTAATTTCATTCAGTCTTAGCGGAAATACACAACACATTACTATAAATAATGACACAGAAAACACACTAACAGTAACGTAAAATGATTACCACATTCAAACAAAATAATGCTAATAGTCTGAAAGGCAATTTCAGGGCTGAACTCAATACGTTTGTAAAACAATAGCTGAAAATAATCAGCTATAAACACACACTAAAGTATATTTATTGGGTCTTCTTTTATCAATTCGCGGTCCAAATGTTTGGCGATATTTTCTCTCTTGAAGCTTCCAATCGTGACTGGGAAAACATGGCGGTATTATCAATAATGTTTGCGAATTCGATAGTAAAAGATAAAAAAATATATAACTTGAGAAATATGTTGTGGTACTCAAATAAATGCAACCGATTTAGTAAAAGTGATTACCCAATATAAGAAATTACTTGACTTGTTAAATTCAAAGCCATTTTGGTTGCTGAAGTTTCTTCCATCATAGATAGGTAATGTTATCTAAGAAAAAGCTCATTCACACATATGTTTTTGGCCCTTTGGCATGCAAAACAATTTAAGCACATACACAATGATTTCCTTGTGAGTCATTAAGTGGTCTTTAGGATCTGCTGTCTAAAGATCTGACAATCGCACTGCTCCAGAAGAAACATAGTCGTAGGTGTGGATTTTAGTCCGTCAATTCTGATAATCATTTGGTCCTTTAATAATTTTCCCACCTACCATACAAAAGGGTCAATTTCATCTACAGCAACGCGAAATCCAGCCATCTGCTAACGCATTTACTCTAAATAACGTTGGAAGAGACACGCCACAAATTTATCGCTTCCAACGGCTTCGTGAACAAAAGCCGCTTTAATGATATTGATTCCGCTGTTACCATGAATACTATAAGTGATGTGGAGGTTATTAGACTGAATACATGGAATTTTAATATTATACTAAGCCAGTTTGAGTCCCGCACAACGCAACTTTTACCACTGTTGCCAAAAATATAGCATCGATCTCTAGTAAGCAATTTAACAGATAGATTAGAATATTGGGAACAGTCAAGTCGGTTGATAGTTTGATCGGGTTCATAAATCAGCATGGAATTCAATGGAAGAGCGTATCGACAACGCTCAGGTATCCGACCGATTACAAACTTTGAATGGATTTTTGATTCTCACCTTCAAAACAGATTGTCAGCCGACCATCGAACTATCTGCCGACAGATAAGTTTTAGACTTTACTTTTTAGGCGCAAAACAGTACTGAAATATATTTGGCAGTAGTATTAGGTTGGTTAAAGTTCCAGTGTGCGTTCATGTTAAAGTTAATGCTAGTCTCTTATTTGAGGAGTAAATAGATTTTTAGTTTAGATATCACTACATATTATAGAACAAAGTCGCTTTTTCTGTCCCTATGTCCCTTTGTAGGTACGCTTAAATTTTCAAAATTACGCAATCGATTTTCATGCGGTTTTTTTTTAAATAGATACCGTGATTAAAGAGGAAGGTTTCTATGTATAATAACATACATTGAATAGTGGAAAAATACTGTTATCCCGTGCGAAGCCAGAGCGGGTCGCTAGTTGCAAATAAAATAAAGCCAAATTGATTTTGAAGCGAAACGCTCCATTTAGCCCACGCCAATCTAAATCCTAACATTCCAGAACAATATATCGTGTCTATGTACAAAAGATCAGGGTCCCATATGCATAAAGTTTGTGTTTTAATAGCCGATTCTGTTGAAAAGGGTCCGGGCAAATTTTTCGCTTGATAGCCTTTTGTTTTTGGCGTAAGTTATGAGCTGACGGAGATCCTGTACGATGAGAAGCATCCAACATGCATGTCAGGCCTTTTTAGGGTTCCGTACCTCAAAAGGAAAAAACGGAACCCTTATAGGATCACTTTGTTGTCCGTCTGTCTGTCTGTCTGTCTGTCTGTCTGTCTGTCTGTCTGTCTGTCTGTCTGTCTGTCTGTCTGTCAAGACCCTTTATCTCAAGAACGCGTGGACGTATCAAGATGAAATTCACATGAAATGCTCAGGTCTGTTGTCCCTTTAAGCTGTGAAAATATCAAGCTTCTAAGCCAAGCCAATCAAAAGATACAACCGATTATGTCGATATTTTCAACAAATTCTCGACACTCGCAAAGGAATCAAAACCTACAGGGTACTTCCCGTAAACTCAGAGTCTTGAAATTTGGCATGAAGTATTGTCATATAATGCAAATATAGGAAAAATTACGAAAATCTCATTTTTTTAGTTATATAATATAAAAAAATATATTTTAATAAAATGAAACTTACTACCTTATTTCTCACGAACGAATAAAGGTATCAAATTGAAATTTATACCAAATACCTAAGTCTATTGTCCCTTTAGGCAGTGAAAAAAACAAACTTCTAAGTTAACGCGATCAAAAGATACAGCAGTTATACCGACACCTTAGACGAATTTCTGTCACACGCTAGGGAATCAAAACCTACAAGGTACTTCCCGTGAACTCAGAATCTTGAAATTCGCCACGAAGCAGCGTTATATAGTACAGATAAAGGAAAAATTGCGAAAATGATAAATTTGAAGTTACATAAAATATTAAAATATTATTTTTGCTTACATAAAATTTTTTTTTAATAATTATAAACTTACTAACTACCCTTTTTTACATGAACGCGTAGAGATATTAAAGTTGAAATTCATATCAAACACTTCTTAAATATAATTGCCACTAAACTATGAAAAATTTTAAATCATTCAAAGGTCATTGGGCACCTTAGTATGAAAACCATACCCACGGCGGATACGAACGAAATATAGCACAGTATAATGATAAAGGCTCTGATTTACTATGGCATTAGTCGCATCTATGTGAACCGTGAGAATCTAGAGAAAATCAGGTGTAAACATCAAATATTTTCCTCATTTCAATGGGGAATTTAAACGACCAAATTTGACGGATTTGAGAAATCATTTCTTTGTAGTGAAAGAGTATACTCGCCGTTTATTTCCATTGTCATCAGGTCAGGATCTGATGATGGAAATCCTGAGAAATCGAGGGCAACTATAAAAAATTGTAGGCATGCATAGGATTAAAACTTGATTCTCAGATGTATGTCTGGTGATACTATCAAACAGTGAAAGTTTAGAGCTTACCTGATGATGGAGAAGTGAGAAAGTCGAGAGAACTCTATGTATGTTTAAAAAAATAATAGATCCCATTAGTAGTGAATTCTCATCACCTAAAATAAAATAAGCTCCAACACAAGGTTACGTTATAAATTGTAAAGGAGTTCCCATAACTATATCTGATCTTTGCTATCGATCCCACAATGGCAGTTAAACCTATCTATGTGGAAAGTCTTCGCCAATACGAATAAAATAAGCCCAAACACGTGGTAGTTGCAACATACCGTTCAGGAGTTCCCTCGACTCTCTGTAGTCTCCATAATCAAATCAGCTCCAAACCTTCACTGTTTACAAGTACCCTCAAAAATACACTCACATGTCTGGTTTTGACTCGATGCGTGACTACAATATTCAAGAGTTGCCCTCGATTACTCAGGGTTTCCAGATCCTTTCTTTATGAAAAGTCTTTAACAATAAAAACTAGCATTGCAACCTGTAAAATCCTCTGAAACTGCTTGTCTATTATATTTTTCAAACGATCCTGGACATTCAAAGAAACGTCATACCATTCTCCACGATTTAAAACTACTTTGATTCATGTCCGCCACTTTTTACAAAGCGGGTCAGATATGCCCAATGACCTTTAAGACATAATTAGTTATTTTCAATCAGATTTCTGAATGATGACTATAAAATTTTGTATATAAATAACTTTAATAAAATAACTTTTACAAGGTACTGGCCTACTATTTTAGTTATATTATAAAATAAAAAATATTAGCTATTTTGACTCTCACGAAATTACCATAACTATGATTGTTCTAAACTGAACGGTTGGCGCGAGACTCACTTTTTATCTAACCAGGATTTGTACGGAACCCTCGGTGCGCGAGTCCGACTCGCACTTGGCCGGTTTATTATTTTTTTCTTGTAGTAAGAAGCATTGAATCGCAAAGGTAATCGTTTCATTTGGCAGTTAATAAGTGGGTAATAAATCTATAAATAACTTTGCAATTCTGGTGTTATTAGAGCACAAATAGTATAGAGCCCTCCAACGGAGATAGGTTACTTTTTGCTTAGTTGCTGGAAGTAGTTCTCCCAGAACGTAATATAAATCGCGGGGAACAGCTAGTCTCTCATATTGTGGCGAATGTAGTGTGAGATTCCAGAATTACCTTAAAATCCTGAATTCCTTCGAATTGTTTATTGACAAGCACATTTCTTCGGGAGACTTAACTTTTATTCGAGAGACGTTTTCTTCTAATCGCTGGCTTTCAACCCTTGACCCATATACAAGACAACATATGGGTACCAGGGTAGCTCATCTTCATGACTCCCTAACATGGTTTTAGATTTTCACGTCCAGTTAAACGTCCCAGGCAGCCAAAGATCCTTTTACTATATAATTTTTGTAAGATTGAGGGAAATGCAAAAATCTTTGGAAAAACTTACGAAGAAAGAGTTTTTCCTGACAGTGCTGACATGGGTGTGAATTTGGTTAAGAAATTATAACAAAAGTTTTGTATTTATTCTTAATTTTATTACTGACTTAATCCCGCGGTATCACCCGCGTCGGCGCTACTGTCATCACTCGGATAAAAAGTAGCCTATCTGGATATTATAAGAGTTACCTTCACGTTAATATTATTTAATCTATACTATCTATACTATTATAATAAAGGAAACTACTGAGCTGATCTATTTTTTTTTCACTGTTGAAGCTACACTCTGCCTATGTAATATGGGCTATATTTTATCCCGGTACGGGCAGTAGTTCTCACGGCGTGCGAGTGAAACTATGGGAAAACGGCTAATACATAATTCATGTTTACCTCTATTACTTGTATTTGCAAATCATCGAAAAATAATATATTTTCATATACAACTAAGCACCATGATTAGTGCTCCCATCCTAGTAATAATGCAAACAGTATTACTTCGGATTTGAACTAACGAGATATGTGTGCCAGTCAAATTGGTTTTTGTTATTAAAATAGCCTGATGCAATCAACCGTATCATTACGTATTCTGTTGTTGTTCATACTGAAATATGTTTTAACCACGGTTTTACCCGCTTATTGAAGGCAACTATTTTTTATATCCTAATTACAAGTAATCTTTAACTATTGATTGGGATCTATCTATTTTGCTATATACCCATTTTTATCTTAATCGGTTTAGCGGTTTTACCTTGTAATTATTTCAACCAAAACTTCTTCTTACTAGCAATTTCTCGCGGTTCCACCCGCGTCTCGAAGGAATTGCTGCCCGCACCCATATCAAAAATAACCTACGTCGTTTTTCAGGTTCTAGACTATCTGAGTACTCAACAAACATCTATAGGTTCAGTAGCTTTGGCTTGAAAGCCCGACAGACAGAGAAAGTTGCTTTCGTATTTATAACATTAGTAAGAATTTTATTATGACCATACCGCCCAGAGCATTATCTAATCACCCTCTAGTAATCCATTTAGGAACTAAGTATAATCCTTTTAAATACCTTTTTAGGGACAACTTAAGTAATGACCGTTGTAAACTTGACGTATTTCGGGTAGTTTTTTCCAAAGCTTAATTATTACTCAAAAGGAATGTAATTAAGAAAAAAACATTCATTATTTAATGAGGTCGTAAACTAATGACTTTGTTTTATAAGTATGTGTAAGGTTTTATATCTTGTCATTCGCGATATTTATCGAGTGCGAAGAACAAGTTCTGCAGATATATTCGTAGAAAATTTGGAGCCTTGGTTCATTTATCAGTGAATTCAATTCAGTGTGTCGTACATTTTCAATAAAATAAATTAACTATCATAATGAATTCCCATTCTGATGAAGCTACATGTCGTTGTGATTTCGTAAGTATTTGCAAATTAAATTAACTTTATCAGTTACTAGTTTCAAGCCAAGCATTTTCTTTTTGCCGTGCTACTAGTTATAACAGCTATTAGAACATAAAACAGAAAATATGTTCAGTAATTAGAACTAGTATTCTAAAAAAGGGTTTAAAATCAATTTCTAAATACTGCCTCAAACTTGTGAAGTCGTGGTGGCTTACTGGGTAAAGGACCGACCTCAAGTATGAGGGCACAGGTTCGATCCCAGGTCAGGCAAGTACCAATGCAACTTTTCTAAGTTTGTATGTACTTTCTAAGTATATCTTAGACACCATTGACTGTGTTTCGGATGGCACGTTAAACTGTAGGTCCCGGCTATCAGTGAACATCCTTGGCAGTCATTACGGGTAGTCAGAAGCCAGAAAGTCTGACACCAGTCTAACCAAGGGGTATCGGGTTGCCCGGGTTACTGGGTTGAGGAGGTCAGATAGGCAGTCGCTTCTTGTAAAGCACTGGTACTCAGCTGAATCCGGTTAGACTGGAAGCCGACCCCAACATGATTGGGAAAAGGCTCGGAGAATGATGCCTCAAACTTGTGCTTTGGAAGTTCAGAAGTTTATTATTTTCATTTTATGTATTTCTTCATATCGGATACGTTAGACACTTGATAATTTGGCTAACCGAAGTATAAAATTTATTTTCTTTATGTTTCTAGGTAAACCGTTGGCTAGACCAACACGAGAAGTATTTCGCCCCCTCTTCCCGCATACCAAAGGCTACAACCTTCTCTCAATACGTGTATGGACGTCAAGAGAGATTCAGCAACGAACCACTCTACTATATGAAGATATTACCTGCTTCCCGCAAACTATCTACTTTCAAACCTATTCAACATTAAGTTTAATAATTCAACTTTCTTTTTATTTAAATATTTACTTAATGAATTTAATACAGATGTGTTACTTAATTGTTAATTCACCAAAATTCACCATACTTAGGTCGTCGCCTTTTAATTTATATACAGTTATAAGCAGATCGTCATGTATTAATTGCGTTTATCTAACTGTAACTTTCAAGTAAGAAATACTTTTAGTAATTGTCAAAAACTAAGAGTTTGATGTTCTAAGATCATTCATAATAAAGTCCCTATTTTGTCTTTTCCAGAATAAGACAGGTTAAACTGTAAAATTCCCATATGCTAAGCAAAAACTTTAACTTAAACTTTTCAAAATAAATCATGAATTCAATTCGTCTTATTAGACCTTTAAAAAATTAAAGTTTAGTTTAAGGCACAAATAAACAAATGTTTTAAAATATCCTGTTGTCTGTTTTGTTTTGCTAAACAAAAGTTTAACTTACCTATGTATAAAATAGGCAGGTAAAATATATGCCGGAGAAACATTGTTCTGAGCACATCATCATAAGTGGTTGCAGGCAGACGTCTTTGGGGAAAATGCCAGCACAAAATACAATGTCCACAGTTTCACATTATGTACTTTAATTCAGATTCAACAATGTTTTATCACTTGACGTTTTTAATTCATATGACGATTCAACAAAACAACTAATATTAAATGATGAATTAAAAGGTAAGCTCATAGCTTTCTCCGACATAATATATTTTTCTATGTCAATAATTCTCAAAGAAAAAAATCTCGTTCTTATTTCAAATGAAACACAATCATCCAGCCAGTACTCGATTGGAATCAGAACATTAATCTGGGAACAAGGAGGCCGAACCCTCGGGAAACTGTAATCGCATTACTGACTAGTCGGAGATGCATTCCTAGTTAATTATTTACACCTCTTAAGGTAAGGAAGAAAGGTTTTTAGTACGTACTTTTATCGATACTCTAGAGTGATTTTGTTTGTAGGTACTGAATTAATACTTAATATTATAAATCTAATGTGCATTTGTTTCGACGCACTAATCTCAGTTGTACTGGCACACTTCGTAGAATATATGTAAACACTTACGTTTCTACACCAACTCGGACACACCTCAGGGGAGTACATAAGAGAGTACATAAGACAGTACATAAGAGGAGTACATAAGAGTATATAAGGGGAGTACATAAGACAGTACATAAGAGGAGTACATAAGAGGAGTACATAAGAGGAGTACATAAGAGGGTACATAAGAGAGTACATAATAGAGTCCATAAGAGAGTACATGAGAGGAGTACATAAGAGAGTACATAAGAGAGTACATAAGGGAGAACATAAGTGATTACAGAAGGGGAGTACATAAGAGAGTACATAAGGGGAGTACATAACAGAGTACATAAGAGAGAACATAAGGGGAGTACATAAGAGAGTACATAAGAGAGTACATAATAGAGTCCATAAGAGAGTACATAAGAGAGTACATGAGAGGAGTACATAAGAGAGTACATAAATGAGTACATAAGTGATTACAGAAGGGGAGTACATAAGAGAGTACATAAGGGGAGTATATAAGAGAGTACATAAGAGGAATATATAAGAGAGTACATAAGAGAAGTACATAAGAGGAGTACATAAGAGAGTACATGAGAGGAGTACATAAGAGAAGTATATAAGAGGAGTACATAAGAGAGTATATAAGGGGAGTACATAAGACAGTACATAAGAGGAGTACATAAGAGTATATAAGGGGAGTACATAAGACAGTAGATAAGAGGAGTACATAAGAGTATATAAGGGGAGTACATAAGACAGTACATAAGACAGTACATAAGAGGAGTACATAAGAGGAGTACATAAGAGGGTACATAAGAGAGTACATAAGAGAGTATATAAGAGGAGTATATAAGAGAGTACATAAGAGGAGTACATAAGAGGAGTACATAAGAGGGGTACATAAGAGAGTACATAAGAGGAGTACATAAGAGGAGTACATAAGAGGGGTACATAAGAGAGTACATAAGAGAGAACACTTAGGGGAGTACATAAGAGAGTACATAATAGAGTCCATAAGAGAGTACATAAGAGAGTACATAAGAGAAGTACATAAGAGGAGTAGATAAGAGGAGTACATAAGAGAGTACATGAGAGATTACTTAAGAGAAGTATATAAGAGGAGTACATAAGAGAGTATATAAGGGGAGTACATAAGAGGAGTACATAAGGGGAGTACATAAGAGGGTACATAAGGGGAGTACATAAGAGGGAACATAAGAGGAGTACATAAGAGAGTATATAAGAGAGTACATAAGGGTAGTACATAAGAGGAGTACATAAGAGGAGTACATAAGAGGGGTACATAAGAGAGTACATAAGAGAGAACACTTAGGGGAGTACATAAGAGAGTACATAATAGAGTCCATAAGAGAGTACATAAGAGAGTACATAAGAGAAGTACATAAGAGGAGTAGATAAGAGGAGTACATAAGAGAGTACATGAGAGATTACTTAAGAGAAGTATATAAGAGGAGTACATAAGAGAGTATATAAGGGGAGTACATAAGAGGAGTACATAAGGGGAGTACATAAGAGGGTACATAAGGGGAGTACATAAGAGGGAACATAAGAGGAGTACATAAGAGAGTATATAAGAGAGTACATAAGGGTAGTACATAAGAGGAGTACATAAGAGGAGTACATAAGAGAGTATATAAGAAGAGTACATAAGAGGAGTATATAAGAGAGTATATAAAATAACTAAATAATAAATTCAAACCCATGGATTTCAGGCCGGTCTTTTTGGCACTATCAAAGGTCTATCATAATGAACCCATTGGTAAACATTTCATTGCAGTCGATTCCGGTTTTTATATATAAAAATTTAGCAATCTCCTTTAATTTACACTGCCTGTGACAGTATTTCAGATGGACGGACACGAAAATCAGAACGGATCATTACGCTTCCTTTGAAACCCCAAAAAATCTAGCCAAAATCGAATTTGCTTTGAATAAGGATAAAAAACAGCGTCGGTATTAATCCGGGCCGGGTAAGGCCGGGTATAAATTGTGGTGGCCGGGCAAAATCACATGAAAATCCGGATGTTCGGTACCTACCGGTTTAAATCAGGATTATATTTGATGTTTGGTTACGGACTAATACGGTTTCTTTGCCTTTCGTGTTTTTGCATTTATTTTTTGGACGAAGGTGACTTTTTCGGGTAGTGAAGGATTTTTTTTACGAGAATAGGGCGGTGTCCTTTAAATATCTATTAGGAAGTACGTTCTCGTACATACCTAGCTAACCAATAATGTTTTCTTTGTATATCTTTTCATTAACTATGGCCTTGCTTACTCTTTTGAATTATCCCTTAATATTGGGTAGTTACATAGTTTTTCTTTTGAATCAAGTACCCTACACCCATTAAAGTTTCGATCCTCTGGAAACCAAAGTTATACCCCCAGTAGCCCTTTTCACCTCAAATAAAAATAAATCTACTTACTTCAATAAAAATTTAACTATTTTAAAGAGACTTTAATACCATTACCATTTATCAAAGGTTGATCTCAAAAAGATAATCACGTACTAACGATTGGATCGCCAAAATGTTTGTAATCAGGGCTCCGAATGCCCAGCCAATAAAATATGGGGATATTAAAATTTTACGTGCCCTATAAAGAAAATTATACGACCAATCTGTAAGTAAAACGAGCGGATTTTGGAATTTTCAGGATTAAGATGTTGTTAAGGGCAATTTTAATTGTTTGTCTACTTAAATACCTAGTTAATTAATTGAGCAGTTTACTTACTTCAATTCACTTAATACAAATTTGAAAATAAATAGTTGAAGGACCTACATATTTACTGATTTTATGAACGTCGATTTGAAAGCGCTAAGATAAAGAATTGAATAAGTCATTTTAGTGAGTGCAGTTATTTACGACGAGTCTGTTAAGTATTTTCTATTAATTTACTACCTATCAAACGTTAACAGAAACCATTTGTCATTTAAAAATATCCGCTACCTAAAAAACACTGCTTTACCATTCAAGCAGCATTTCAGCAATATCATTCTTCTCCTTCATATAAAACTCAAAGTTTATTAAGCCATTAAAATATCTTGTTTAACAAGTTAGCCCCAATTCTTATCTAAGCCTTGCAATAAATATGCGGATTTTAGCTAAGTACAGACTTTTGCCAGTAAAGTTATTGTTGCTAGATAAGAACAAACTTTTAAAATTAGTCTAGATACTACGGCCTGAAGAAACATTTTGAGGATACTCTTGGTAAAAAGTCGTGGTGGCCTAGTGGACAAAGAAAAAATCTGTCGAGTATGAAAGTGGGTTCGATTCCAAGTCAAGCAAGTACCAATGCAACTTTTCTAACTTTGAATTTATGTTCTAAGAATATCTGGGACAAAAATGACTGTGTTTTAAAGGACACGGTAAACTGTAGGTCCCTGCTGTCATTTGAACATCTTTGGTAGTATAAGCCAATAAGTCTGACAACTAGTCTTACCGAGGGGTATTGGATTGCCCGGGTAACTGAGTTGAGGAGGTCAGACAGGCAGTCGTTCCTTGTAAAACACGGGTACTCAACTAGTAACTTTAATGGTAGCTTGAACTTGTTTTGGGGTATTAAGGTAAAGAGCGATAAAAAAAAACCAGGGACGAATCACATCATACTGACGCATATTTTCCCCCTTTGTATTTTATTCTACTTTGAAACGTGTATCTGTATGTTTATTTGTTTATTTGCGTTATAACAGTCACGAATAAATGTATTTTCTTTCAAGAACGGAAGTTTCATATCTGACGGAAGATGCGTCGCGTATTATCGGTTGCGTAACGCCAAAACAGATAAATATACGATAAAACATTCAATCATTCTCACCTAACCGATGTAGCGTTAGTGCGTCGATCATACATTTACGATATGCTCGACGCATTTTCTGTCAGATATAAACCTTTCCTAAATTTATTTTTTTCTTTCTTTCTTTCAAGTATAGGTTATACTGAAGGATGGAAATAAAACACAAAATATAATCAGCAGTAATATTTTAAATTGCTTTGAATCACAATTTTGTAGTGTTTATAGATTATAATAATTACAAAGGAAGATTATTTTTTTGTTCAAAGTACACTTATCCAACAGCTCGTCGACATGCACTCTCGTGTCCAACATCTCAGAATATTTTACAAAAACGATAAACTAATTATTATTTTCATTACTTAAATTATTTTTTATAAAACCTAAATTAAAATTTAAAATTAATTGTTCTTTAGTTTTAACTAAATAAAAATAGCTATTAAAATAAAAGCAACATTTTTTAAAATAATAAAAATAATAACGCTATTCCTCATTCGTTATGAAATGAATATTTATTAAGTAACATTTTTATTGTAATTTAAAATTAAATATAAGTGGAAAAAAAAAACATTGAAATCAATACTCGTTCACAAAACATTATTCAATATAGAATACATTCATAAGAAATAAGTACATGATTAATTACGATTATAAATACTTAGGAACAATATTGTTTATTTACAGTTCGCACAAAATACTAAAAAAAACACCAAGGACTAAAAACAAATCGTGACATGAAAAAAATCCTAATTTTTCGGAAATTATTTACAACTCATTTTCAAGTTCATTTACTATTAAAATAGATGACAAAAATACAGTTTACGTAATTATTTAAATTCAATTAGAATCCATAGAATTTTGTGTACCAAAGATTGAATATTCAAATATAAAAGAGATTCTATGTTGTTTTCGTGGACAATCACTATTCATTCATTCGTCCCTCCTTATTGGTGTTAGAACCTTGAAACTGGCAGTACGTAACAATTTCTTATATTCGCTAATATTAAAGAAAAACTTACATACAACGCTTAAGATTGCATAATATATAAACAATTATATTAATTAGAAAATTAAATAACATCATAAAATTCGCTATCAAACGCTCGTTATATATATAAATTTGTTATAAAGCAATAATACTAGTAGCTAGCTATGAAAGTATAGGATTGTAATGATTTTTGAAAAATTAAATTATTTATTTCTCTACAGAAAAATGACTAGAGTTTAAGTAACTAAATATATTATTGACAGAAAACTTCTGTATTATCATGACTAAATCAGGCACTATTGCATTATTAAAATTATTAAAAATTATTTTAAAAAATTGCCTAGACATTTTCTACTAAAAATCCGTGCTTGACAAAAAAATATCTTCAAAATATTATTACAATCCTACGAGAAGAATTTAGCAGCTATGAAATATTATTATTATTAAATGAACTTCTAAAGATCTAGCATTTTATTAACAAAAAATACAACTAATATCAAACGCGAGTGTTGAAAACATTCAAAGTTATAATTAAGTATCTAAGTGATATGCAATATACTTTAGGCAGGCTCATTTTGATAAAAAAAAAAAACATATTTTTAACAGGTGATTGAAATTAGTTTTAGCCATTTATTTTTTACAATTCTCGAATATTTTTTAAACTAAAAATATTTTATTTTTATGAAACTAAAATAATAGTAAAAATGACTAAAACTAAAATAACCTCGACAAAAGTATACGCAAGCTAATGCGAATTAAGAAATCACTCAAATAACAGACGTATGTAACTTAGATCTACATTAAAACGATAGAGGCTACAAATAAATGCCTTTTGCAACTTTTTTATCACATTTTCCTCAAAAGAAACTTGCCTACGGCATAACAAATTCATAAAGCTCAACTAGTTACGGCCCACCCTAAAAGATAAAAGAATTCCAATCATATTCTCACTATATCTCATTCCAGTACCAGTTAGTAACAATTTCTATCTTTTTTAGTCTTAGAAGTACTTACTAAATATGAAGTTAAAATGTGTGAACAAGCTTCTTATAATATAATAATAAAAAGTATTAGTTAAACTTTTAGTTTTAAATTCTATGTATAGATTTCAAGTTTTTTTTTTTTATTATTTCATATAATAGTAATTTATCTAACTATATCTACTTCTAGTGCACTATCTTTTAGCTGTGGTCAATTACTAAGCCTTGCCGTAAGTGTGTCAATTCTATTACCCTTTAAAACAGTTTTTATTGCTTTCGTTCATTTGTAAAAGATAAAATTAATAACACCATAAACCAAAGTTTGTAAGAGTTGGCTCGATAAAAGTTTTTTTTTACAAAAATGATTGCGTTTTTTTACTATTTTTTGGGTAATTGACATTTCTTTTTTAAAACAGAAAAGGTAAACTTTGGCATTTTTTAAATTAATGTTCACACTTTACTAAAATAAGATAGGATAATAAAAGAACCACAGTTATCGGCGGCACTAAGAAGCGTCTATATTTCAACTGTATTGTGACGATCGCGTGGATATTAAAATACTCTTTCTTTACAAATCGGAGTTTATTCACCACAAAAATATTATTGCTTTCAGAGGTTCTGCGTTACTGAGAAAAATATTTTTAAATTTATTTTTTTGTCTTATTTCCGCCCGTTTCGCATTTTAATAACATTATCAGCGCTCCATAAGCAATCGTGCACGCTATCTAAAAATATAGGTATACGCATGACCACTAGCTAAACGAACTATTTGTTCGAAAATCAAGACTGAAATGATAGAATAACTTTTATGGAAAATTAATACATCAAAACTTTTGGCGCAATACATCTCGAAATACTGGTATCGTACCCGCCATTACTACATATACATATATAAATATAACATCTTAAAATTAGCGATCCAAAAATATGAAATATACATGTTGTATTAGTGCGCCCCCGGAGCGCCTCGCGGCTGTACCGCGGCCGTACCGCGCCTGTACCACGCTCGTACCTCGCCCGTACCGCGCTCGTACCGCGACTGTACCGCAGCCCGCTGTCGCGCGCCAGCAAGCCCGCGATACTTGCGACGCATGCCGATCGCCGCCGGAGGGTGCAAAAGCCGCCACAACTGGACGGTTTTTCTCAATCCTCGTCGCGTGTTTATTTTTCCTCTAATCGAAAAAACGTTGGTACATCCCCAACAAACCAGTGTTCGTACACCGAAAATTTGAAAAGCTTGCTACGAATCTACCAACGTTTTTACCCACTTTATTCAACTCTGGGCCTCTCAAAATCTAAATAAACAGGAATATATCGGAATGTACGAACAGTCGAATTAAAATCACAGAAAGTTGTAAGAATTTTTCAAGAGAAACTAAGTTTCAAATCTAATTAAAAATATCATAAAACTGAACGTAATAAAGAAAGTTAAACGAGATACTAGAAGTAAGTTTGAGAACTCAAAGTACCAGGGCCCTGCTCAAGCAAAGCGTCCTTATTCGTTCGAAACTTTTGCTTTATAAAAATACGAATCGAAAATATCTCGACTGTAGCACGTCTTCTTATGGTTAAGCTATGATTATTCTATTATTTCTTATACTATAAAACTTTACTATGTTTACTACGTTAAAATATCAGAAAATTCAGAAAAAGGGAATATTTAGGTTTTTATTTTCTATATTTAAGTGGTGCACAACCTTATTTCTTCATGAACGCTAGGTAGGTATGGCGTTAGCATAACGAGGATCTAAAACAAAACATCTCTATCTAAACAACTAATAGTAGATGTAGGTAATTGATGAAAATTCATATTAAGAATCCGCACTTGTTGAAATAGGAACTAGGGGAGAGGGGAGAAACACGAAATTAATGACAGTGGCGGAGAAGACGACAAACTGATTGAAACCAAGGCATTGGTAAACCGGTCGAAGGTCCTTCATAAGATTAGATCTAATCTACAGGAGAGTCTCAAAGATAGTAGATCATGTTCGATGATATCTAAGGCTTCATCTTCAATGCATAGACTAAAAGAATTAAAACTATTTAGGCTGGAATGAAACCTATTGTAAACTTTCGACCGAAACTAACTGCGTAATTACTTTTATTTCTCTTAAATACGATAAAATCTCAAAATACTCACAGCTCGTCGGGTTTATTGTATTATACGCTAAGTGCATCTACTTTATAAGAACAGTGGCTTTTTAATAATTTGAATTTGTACTTAACCTACATATTTTAAACTCCATTGCTGAAATCATTCATAGAATAGAATTCAAGTTTTGACTCGATCTAAAGTTCGAAGCAAAAGATCAACTGAAAGTCTCACGTTAAAATTCAATATCAAATCGTTTGCAATTGACGTGAACCGCAATAGCCAAACGTTACGCAACCATTTTTTATAGAATTTTATGAATTTCCAAAAATTTTGCGTCAAGTCTTACGAAAATTCTCAGCCAATACGTTTGATGATCTAGGTTTAATTACTTTACATCCAATTTAGAGTTTTCAAAAATATGATTCCAATAAATGTTCTAAACAAATATCTCAAAAATACATTATGAAAATATAATACAAATACGATAAAATTTATACTAAATATAACCCTGTCTATGACCTGAAGAGTTTAAAATAAAGAATAAATCGAAATCTAAACTCTGAACAAGTCATTTCTAAGGAAAACATAATTACTTCCTAGACTCACACACGATGCTATAATCCTTTTACATTATCGCAGATGAACTGCGGAAATCACATAACAAGAACGAATCCGACATTCATCATATCGAATATATCCGTTCAATCACGTCAATAAATTGTTTTGGGGATCGAATCATAACGGTGCTTTGAGAAAAGAAAATGTACACAGCGATACGTGATAGTCAAAACTTTTAGTATCATCTACCATAAATACGATTATACAAAAGAATAGTTAAAACATATCAAATAGACGAAGGCCTGAGTAAGTTCACAACTCCGATAAGAAACCTGTTTCGTGAAGTAGCCTAGTTATGTCAGTTTTGATAATGTGAAAGGCAGTTGATGTTAATACGTAATTTGAAATACACGATGTAAATAAACCACGACATACAACTCTAAAAGAAAATCTAGACTTGTTAAAGAAGGATGAATTAAAATCTACGATAGAAGATAAAATTGAACTAAACGTAGTTGTAGAAACAAATAGAGTCCGTTGAATAACTGCCGTTGTTAGATTTTAAACAGAAGCTCAAGTAGAAGGTCTTCGTCCACGTTCATTGGCGATTCAGGTGCAAGGTAATCAACGATCCTAGAAGACACAAAGG
Source organism: Helicoverpa zea (assembly GCF_022581195.2). NCBI lineage: Eukaryota > Metazoa > Arthropoda > Insecta > Lepidoptera > Noctuidae > Helicoverpa > Helicoverpa zea. Next base: position 10,824,930 of record NC_061467.1, read on the forward strand.
ACATTATTACCTAGCAAACATAAGTGCGAATTTGAAGATTCATGTAATGTTAAATAAATAATAGAGATAACATGATTTTAATGATACTTCTGAAGACAATTCTAGGTCAAGAGATTTTACTAATAATGAATATGAGTTCAATGATGATTGGGACCAAGATGATGATGATGTTGATGTTGATGTGACTCACCTATTGGGCGTGGGTGGAGTATTGGTGATGCGCTGCAACGAGTTTTGGCGGACATCCGGCGACCGCCGGGCCCCCCTCACGCTTTCGGCTCGCGCGTTCTGCAACCTGCCGCAAACCGGAGACATGTATTAAAAACTACAGGCCATTAAAACTAAATTATACACAAAAGAAGTAAAATTTTCTAAAATAGCCTAGAAGAAGAAAATCTGATTGAATTTATTTCGCTACGAAACTTACGTTAGCTGTATACTCCTCCCATGTGCTAAGCAGCGTGAAAATAGTTTTGGGATGATTAAATTAAATCCAATTGCAATTGATAATATATAAAATTATTGTATCGAAGACAAAAATCTCAGTAACAATGCTGATATTGAAACAAAAACTCCAAACACAGCTTACGATCATAACAAACCTAAAACAAGATTACAACTATTATCTGAAGACGGACAAGAACATAATACCATTGAGATCCCAACAGATTCTATGAATACTTTTCCACCTACACAGGCTAAGCTCTAAATTCACAAAACTCGAATAAACAAGCTTGAACAAAAATCCTCCTTTAATTTAATTTAACAACAAGTCGGTAAGTTTAACAAAATCATGCTCTAAAGATTCTCTTATCGACGGAGAGGAACAAACTTGGGTACAGTTGATTTATCTATCCGCCGCAGATACTGAAGTTTGGAGAAAAGCTAAAATGTTTCATTCATAAAGTAGCAAACTGATTCCGGTTTAGATTACTTCGAGGGGATCAAGTGCGAGCCAGTAGGCCAAAATTAATTTAGCATTGACTTGAACTAACGAATAAAGGCGATCTTAATTGCTGGAAAGATTGGATTATTCCGTGTTTTGATTTTCTTCATTATTTTAAAGGGTATTTTTAGATTAATCACGACTGGTTTGACTTTGAAAAGGAGAAGCTTATTTACAATCTGTTTAACTTCGAAAAGTGATATTTATTTCTTCTGTCATATTTTCGGTATCATAAAAAATAAGATCGTCAAGATGCATAAACAGCATTGAACTGAAACCAACCGACTTTGTGTAAATCTTTAACTTTCTTATTAAAACCTTCAGGAAGTTTGAAGCCCAAAAGTTATTCTTCGAAATGAACCCTCCCTTCTGTTATAAACATAGATATTTGGATATCGAAAATTTGAAAGTACGTCCTCAATTTTGTCAGGAGTTAATATTACTTCCGTTTTGAATATTATACCTTTCCACCTTATTCCTGGCTTTTGAAATCTACTTTTACTTTAGATTTTGTTTGATTTTAAATGCACTGTTCTTTGGGTTTCATTATCATTTCCCTGACTAATGTAAAATAGAGTAGTACATTTAACGCAGAATAATCAAAATCATTCTGCCAAAAACCATTTCATCATTCTTCAACCAAAGGTCATACTTAAAGATTCGGTAACATTATCCTGACATGACATTTAGTAAAGGTCAGAGAAGAAAAATAATAACCAAACGACAATACACCAGAAATAAAGTGAAAAGACACAAAAAGCTTCCTAAATGATGTCGTTAAGCCAAAGCTGCAATTAAATCACCCCGAAACTGATACACAAAAAACCACTTTTCCAGAAGTCCCTAAATCCCCGGAAGATCTTAAAATAACAAGACAAACACAATTAACTTACGATTCGGAAACACCACAAAAAGGGACCATTATGTCCAAATAATAGAAGGAACGGTGGATAAATTGGTGGTCCCAAGGTTTTTATGCGACCGTGTTCCTCTAATTTTGTTGAATAAGGTTACACTGAACAAGGTTAGCAATCAACTGATATGATTAACGCTATTTATGAAGATTACTGACGTCCTCGTTTGGGCAAATACGTTGCGTTGTGACAACTTTACCAAAAGTAGGTAGGTAAGTATTTAGGGATAAATTGTTGCTTTTTTCAGTAAATTGTCTTTGAGGTGTCTCAAAACTCAAGCTCAATAAATGAGATTCCACAATATACTCTCTGATATTAGTAGGTACTAACAACCATATTACGGAAGCCGAGTTTGGCTTGGCAAAATCCTTGAATATGGATTTACATTAAGTATTTCAAGATTCGGAGCCACACAAATTCGAATGACCAAAAAAAGATTGGTAGGCGTTCGGGACAATATATCATATTTTTATGTCCTTTTTCACTCAAAAGGCTGTAGCCCTTCCGTGGCTTAATGGAGTCTGTATATTAGTTCCGGGTAACCGGGTAACAGGGTAACAGGGTAAACAATTCAAGGACCCCAGTTGATTCAAACGGAATATTTTTTGGAAATAATGTTTATTGTGTGGACCGCAATGTGTAGTGGCCTGACGCTTTTATTTAGTTTATGAAGGTCTGACATTGAAGTCTTAGAGTTATTTTCTTTTTTATTGTGTTTCTTTTTGGTGTTGTAAATCAGAATTGGGTGAACGTTGTGAAATTAATTATAACTGTGACCTTCTCTTGGTAATGTTTGTTTCATATCTTAGGTACTTGTAACTGTAAATATGGCTTTATACCTTCACCTAAATGAAAGCCTGTAGTGTATTAAGTTCCGACTTTAAAATCGTACCTACATACATCCCAATACAATTAATTAAAAAGGGTCCGTCGGTGGAAAATTACCAAAAACACGTTAATAGTTATACTTCTAAGAAGGGAGAGATTTTAATTAACATCAAAAACAAGAGACGTCAAACATTAAAATAATTGTATATGTTATGGACCAAGTGATAAATTGAGCAGTATACATAATGCCCGGTCATTATGAAAAATGCCCAATATGAGAGCGCAATTTGATAATAATTATTCAAATAATCAAATTGACCGGGCACTATACATATTGCCCGTGACCTTTTGGGCAAAGTAATACAAGCAAAGTAATAACATATTTATATATTTAATTTTTTATTGTTATTGCCATTTAATTTAAAATAAACTAAATATTAAACCACTTAAATAATCAGCCTCATGATTTGGATTAATTATGAAGGACTTCTGCCTTAAAAATCCACTAGTTTTTGCATTTAAAAGTTAAGGAAAGTCATATTTAAAGGGTGCTTATTAAACAGGCTCCTTTTTAATATAATTATTCGCCCCGAATAATGTATGTTGCCTTCTAAATTACTAAGTCAGCCACAATTAACGAGCATCTAAATAATACTATCTCAGCCACTCGTTATCTTCTAAGTAAACCGCTCTAAATACAACTCCGCATGATGGTTATTTTTTAGCATCTAAATTTGTAGCATGCGTTCTAACAGTAAACTTCTAAAATACTATTAAATGACATCATAAAATTTATTTATTTAGCTTCTAATTTTTTAACTCAGTACGTTTAAAATGTAAGCAAGCAACATGCAGCAAGCATGGCTTCTGTCACGGCTCCGGTGCTGCGGGGCTCCGGCGGTCCCATGCGAGCTTATCGTCGCAGATGGTTTTCACGCTCACCGCCGCAGCTTCGGCTTGCTGGCCGGCTCAGCCGGCCAGCCTCAGCCGCGTCGGCGAGCGTTAAAACTACCTGCGCCTCAGCTCGCAGGCCGCCTCGCCCCTCCACACTTACGCGGTTTTGAATTGCACTCTAGGGGTAGGACAGACAAGACTACGTGGAGTCGGTTTTGCAGCGATACGTTTTCGTCACATCATCCTCCGAGCCTTTTTCCCAAACTATGTTGGGGACGGCTTCCTGTCTAACCGGATGTAGCTGAGTACCAGTCCTTTACAAGGAGCGACTGCCCTATCTGACCTCCTCAACCCAGTTACCCGGGCAACTGTTACGTGGGATACGTTTTCGTCACTAACTTCAATTTTTTGCTTTATTATCAAATTGCCCAACTGGCATGTAGCAATATAATAATGCCCGTGCAATGTGATAAATAATGAAGTTAAGATAGTTATTAATCACTTGGCCCGATAAAGCTAGACATTATTCATAATGCTCGGGCATTATTAATAATGCCCGAATTAATCACATGGTCCATAACATATATATCTTTTAACTAAAAGAATTTCAATCTTAACTCGAAAGCATTGTTAAATACGATGACTGAACACAGTAAATAGAATTAACTATCTACTTGGTACTTAAACAAATTCCAATAGTGTGTCTAAGTGAAAACTCTTTAATTAATCCAATGAAGAAAACTATTTGAAGTAAACATTTTATCAATTTTACAGAACTAAATATGCCTTACAAATATGCCATTACAAAAGAATTCAAAGCTAAAGGATTTTACAATCCTTGAATCGCTAGTGCAGGTTGGGTTAGAAAATCTAGAAACGACAAAGAAACAAGCCTGTTGCGGGAGCTCGATTCACTTAGATATTTTGTAGAGTATAGAAAAATTACAAAAATATTCATTATAATGAAAAGATATCAAAATAACCTGTAGATTTAGTGTACCTACAAAATAAGACGCACACATCGTAGAACCTTGGTAACTTAATTATAAATGAAATGGACATCATTTTCTAAATCATAAACATGAATGACAAAGACCTTCTTCGAACCTTGGAAATTAATCATATTATTGTTTAGTAGATTTGTTAATAAGTCTGCTCCCTCCATGCACCGTCTAATTAATTAAAAGGTCTTATTGAATCCTATAGCATCATTAACTTGACTGTATTCACTAATTATATTTCCACATTCAATTCAAAGATACATAATACTCGTAAATTATAATTAAATACACCCACCAATAACCGTCATTCCTAACATATTATGTGAACTTACGGCCGTTCCGTATATTCTTAATATTCTATCTATCTCTCGTTACTGGCGATAGGGATCTGAAATTACTTGTATGGTACTAATATCAAAATTATATCTCTATACAGCAAACCAACAGATAGATAGAAGAATATTGGGAACGTTCGTAAGTACACATAATGGGAATAGAAATTGGGGTACTTCGAAGTAGCTCGATATATAAAATGACTATATAAACTTACTTGATCTTTGACTGCCTCATGAACTGTTGAATCTTCCTTGCAGCTTGATTTTGACGCCTCTGTGAGTATGTCCTCCTGTGAGAACAAATATTGATATGAATATTGAATCTCCATGTGACGTAAGTATTCTTGGCGTTGAGATTAAGTAGGTATAAATATTGAGTAATATTTCACTTAAGAATGGTGCCAACTGGGCCTTAATTATTGTAATACTCTCAATATAATAATCATATTATATCTAACATCTGTAAACTACTCCATGAACACAATAAAAATTACTTTTCTTTGAAGCAATAGAAGCGTGGCTATTGCTATTGGAAACACATCGAGCCAGTTGAAACATCTTGAACTACTACACTAGCTAGCCAGATCAATGGAACAGCAAAATCTCTTTAAATTAAAGTTACAACTATCCACTTAGGTAACCAAAAATAATTACTTTATAAAGTATCGTTCCAGGATATGCGACTAACACAGGAAGTGTACTTACTTGATAGGTGTAGTAGCCATCCTGCGAGCACGCATGGCGCGGTAGCCGCGCTGTATCACCGTCGCCGCCGCGTGCATTTGTTTCAAGTACGCAAACTGAACAAAATAAACAATTTTATAGACATGGACAAAAATGAAAATAAAATGCAGTGGCGTATCTACCGCAGTGGGCGCAGAGGGCATGCCCACATCCCACAACTCTAAAACATATACCTCCTTTAAACTCCTTTTATGTACTGCCCTTATATTCTCTCTGATGTACTTTCCCTAGATTCATTCGAGTAGTAAGTTAGGGAGTTGACGCACGTAGTTACGTACTACCCCTGTTTAATAACGTATTTACTCCCCTTATAGACACCCTTATGTGCTAGAACATATTATACTGCACAAGCACTTGCGCAGACTATTCCCATACCCTATTTCTTCCACAGTCAGAAAGAGATCAGGACCGACATTAACGTGCAAAAACATTGATTATACCAATAATACAGACCTATGTATACATGTAATAAAAGAGATAATACAGACCTGTTTGTATCTCCTATAGCAATTCTGTATGGTGATGGCGGCGGCCGCAGCTCTTCGCTGCAGCTGCCTGCCGCGGTACTGACGGTAAGCCTTCTGAATCGTGATGGCTGCTGAGTAGAGCTCCCTTTGTTCACGATCTGGAAAAAAATATTGATTAGGATGGGTTTGAAAATATTCAAAAGACCATAAATGTGAAAGTCAAAGTTCTAATAATTAAAAATCTATTTGGTCAATTTATCCATTGTATAAAACGAAGTGTACCACTATTATAAATGAACCTAGATATATATAAATGAAATTCTTTTACAATCATTTTGCCTCTTCTGTTTCCAATACCAAACTATTAGTTTTACTTTACAGAATCTATAAAGGATCGCTACCAATACGATGGTCTAATATTTAAACAGAACATCAATTCTTACTCACCATTCAACGTAAGATTAGAGAAATGCGTGGTAGCATTCAGAAACTCTTGCAGAGTCGCAGACGGGGTTGTACATAGTGGTGGGTGAGATAATGCTGAGCGTGGTGACGGTGGTGGTGGTGATAACGCAGCTGACCCCGGGGATACGGAGCCTGATGAACACGGGGTTGAAGCTCCACAGTACCTGGGCAAAGAAGATAATGGTTTTAGAGCTAGTGATCATGTTAAGCTAGTTGATAGTCTAATAAAACTATAGTTTGAAATCAATGAAGAATGTAATGATGACAATAAAGTTAAACTTTTTGATTGAATTAAGTTTTTTAGATCCGTATTACGGAATCAGGTTCAGTAATTGACATTACGATTGCATTTTAATTATACATCGGTAAGTTTAAAAATTTGATCAAGGTTGTGTTTGTTCCGTAATATAGATCTTGGCGTCTGAAATCCAAAAATGATGTGAATGTGCTGTATGTCTATATTAATTAAACCTAATATGTTTAGTGTATGTACAAGTACAAGACAAATGAAGGAAGAAGAAAAAAATGAGTGCTCAAAATACAATGAAACCCAACCTATGTAAGTTGTAGGAGAACTCGAAGCTAACGTTGCTGTAGCGTTGATCCGGAGGAAGAAAGAAGTAAAAACGAAAATAGAAACGACAGTTGGATTGATTGAAAGTTAAAAGGTGTACAATGACAACATCAAGAAGAGGTAGAAACATTTAAATGAAGGGTACCTGTATGTGTTGTCGCAGAACTCAAAAGTAAAGTCACTGTTGAAGGTGGTGGTGTCGTCTAGAAGTGGAACCATCAGTGTGTCTTCGCCGCCTCCGCTGCCGCTGTCCAGCCCGCACCCCGACAGCAGAGACGAGCTTTCGTTCTAGACAGAAATGAAGCCACAGATACATAATTATTCTCATCACCATTTGTCTTACTGGTTGTAGCTGATTAGTGGATCAAACAAAATCAAAATGTTGGAAGTCGTAGTTATTATGTTAGAAACCACCTGCATCGCGGTTTGGGTACGGTTTGGGTAAAGTACCTATTCTGCTCTTTGGTTGTGTTGTGGATATTTTTGGATTAATTTGTAAGATATGGTTTAAATTCGTCTATGATCATTAAAGTTATAGCTACTAGGAATATAATGTACATGTCATTACCTTTATTCTCTCTGGCATGGCGGCTATGATTTGCTCCGCCAGCGTGAACACTCGGTCATCCTGCTCCCCTGAAAACATTTTTATGAAGTGGAACCTTATAATAATTAGCGAAAATTAACTATTACAGTGTCTGTCTTCAAACGATGGAATTCATTAAATGTGAATGTCTTTGAATCGATAAAAAACTTTAATTATTTGAATAACTCGCTTGAAGACTACTTTTGCAAAACAAACCATGACTAGTAAAATATTTAGAAATTAAAATTCACGATATAACGTTTTGGCTCTCAATTGATATTATGTTTTTGGTAACATCAATTATGAACTAAAATATTAAGTATTTCAAATGGGTCGTCATGATATGTTTTACCTAATGTATTTTTCCTCTAATATGAAATATACACGATTCTTGTCGTAAATCTACACACACATTATGTAGCCCACATCAAATATTATAATGAACATGAAGTTATTTTCAAAACACCGTATTTAAATATTCAAGAATAAAGCAAGTTTGACCTCGAAGGAAATAAGTTACATTTCAGCGTTTTGACTATAGCGTCATGTAAACTGCTAATGGCGGAAATAGGGGTAACAAAAAAACAAATTAATTAAACTATAAAACATAACGTACTAAAATGTATATGAAAATCTGATGACTTTCACAAGATTAATAAAAACAAGTCATCCATATAGACACAATATATTAAAATGAGTTGATCCTCCATAACGATGAAAAATAATTATTATGGATTTAATGGCATCTTATTTGTGACATAAAAATAATTCTACATGGTACATCTGTATACATCTGTACACATAAAAAGTTAATAACACAAAACTTTTGTTAAACATAAATTTGACGGTACTGCAAAGCAGGATCTATAGTAAAATGGTTCTTCTAATGAAAATGTTGAACTTATGAACTAAAATGATTTATCCACAATGAAGAAATATAAGGAAAAAATAATAAAGTGTGATGGTAAACCAGTGCACGATAAAACTATTGCCAATTAACTTACCTTTAAAATGGCAATAGTAAATGTTCTACACATAAAAAGCGTCTAAATACTCATGCAAGCGTTTAGCATTCATGCAATGTTGTATAAATTGTCACGTTTTTTTGAAACAAGTGTACTGACTGAACAACGTAGTCTTGTGTACTGAAATTGGAAGTAGAAGCCAATCGATTTGGTTGTGATACAGTGATAGTGGATAGACCAATACGAACCACTGAAAGCGACATCGAGGGACAACATCGAGTAAACTAAACCGAACTCTATTTATTTTGAACTAAGGTTTAATTTTTTTTTTAATTATGTAATAAAAATTGCAGTATTTGAATGTATAAAACTCGGTTTAGTTAAGGATACTACAGACAACAAACACTCAAGGGGAACTCCGCTCATATTGGATCACAAAGTACAGAAGAAACTACAAGTGGTCTACCGACATACAGTGTACAAGGACTACAGACTGGCGACAAAGAGGGAGACAAAGATATATAGACAACTTTTGTTAGAAGAAGAGGGAGGCAATGCAACTACTACATACACAACATCGACAGATAGGACGAGCGGAGTTATCGATGCTGCGACTCGAAATGGTATAGAACGTTTACGGATAGTAAAACAAATAGCCAATAGGGAGACAGGAGAGATAGCAATACTTGAAGAAGATTTACTTGAAGCCAATTTGGTTAATCTCAACTATAAAACAATTTGGAAAAGAAATGAAATTAAAATTGGTAAAAAAAAATTTGGAAGCAGATTTCAAATTTCGATTCGTTCAATTAGCTACTGATTTGGGTGTTGATTGTTTTACCAAAGGTACTGCTTCATCTACAGTCGAATTTGGAATTTGGATCTGATAGTTCCGCAGTCTATACCGTTTCTCTGCAGCGGGCACTGACCTGCGGGTGGCGCGGGCGGGGACAGCGCCTCCACGTCGACCTCGGGGCTGCGCGGCCGCGGCGCCGTGCTGCCTGCGGAACCGGCGCAATACCTCCGCTACAGCTTACCGGTCAAACTGTGACTACTACACGTGCCAATGCGAACAAATCTAATTCGTAAATGACGTGCTGTATAAGCTTTTTGTTTTAACCCCTTATCTGAAAAGAAGGAAGGGAAGCTACGGACTAAATGTCTGAATCTACTTTGCTATTTTCTTTACATTTCTGTTTACGATTGTAATTTCTTTTTTATGATCTAATAGTTCATTTTACTTCATGATAAACTGTTTTGATTCGCCTCAATATGTAAAGGTGTTTAAAAACTTAATAACTGTCATAAGCTCGCAGTGTAGAACTCACACGTTTGACCAGTTATATCGCCGAACAAACCATCACCGTTTAAGAAAATGACCGAAACCCAAAACCAAGGTTAGGACCTTCAAATGTCATCAGCAGCCGTGCCGATATAAAATAACCAGCAAATGAAAAAGGAATCGACTATGAATGAGGCGAAGTGTTTCAAAGACTTACAGAGAGCCAGGTCCATACGCCTGCCGATCTTCGAGTCGCCCAGACTGTCTTCCGACGTATCCGAATCTAAAGGGAGTGACATGCTTCGTTCCCATCTGAAAATGTCAGGATTTTGGCGGATTAAAATTGACAGTTTGTCATCATCCTTTCAATGACTGAAGAATATGATGAACGGTTATATTTTAATGTTGTGAAATCAAGAGTTGTTACTATTTTACACAATCATGCAGCAGACGGAAAATATTAGTCACATTCTACTTCAAACACGAAGGTAAATGGAAGTGTTTTGTCACCTAGCAGAGGAACTGCTTTCTGATTTGTCTATAGCAGAGTTGGATCTGAAGGCGTCGGCCATGTTGATTCCAGAGTCTATTGATGGCCGCTTCACCAGGTTGCTCTCCAGACTACCAGCGCGACTCTTTTGGGATAAACTGGAAACAGGAAAGAATTGTGATGAGTGTAAATTGCTTTATTAATTCTCACAAACATAATTTTACCTGAAAGTGAAGGATATCATAGGAGGACATTATTAATACACTTCCTATGTATTTTTCTTTCCATGATTATTCATCTGGTTAGCTTTTTCCCTATTATGATGGGTTCGGTTTTCAGTCTAAATAGATACATCTGAGAACTAATGTATTACATGGAGCGACTATCTATATGACCGCTATAAACCAGCTATCCGAGTAATCAAATACCCAACGTTAAGATTGGCTGTTAAATGCTCTGGCTTGTCTAAATGGCAGCCGGGACTTTCTTTTTCTCCTTTTTCTTCCTCCTGCTCTGTTTCCAATTTCATTTGGGGTTGACGCAATATGTTTTCCGCTTCCATTCTTCCCTGTCACTGGTCACACTAACCCTACATATGATTATTAATGCATATTGCATCTTTTCAATCCTCACCTATGCGGCCTCAAAAACACTCCATCCTTAGCCGGCGGGTGTATTCTATCCAGCAGCGCCGCGAGCCTGGCGTGGCCGGCGCGTCGTGCGGCGTGCGCGGCGCCGCGCGCGCCCGCCTCGCGGCGCGTGCCGGCCGCCCAGCGCGCCAGCACCACGGCTGTCTCCACGTGCCCCGCCGCGCTCGCTACCATCTGGAAGAGGTTGTCAGATTCATCAATTCATTTATTTTGGTAACATACAAACATAATAGTTTGATCATCCTCCGAGCCCTTTTTCCGGTTAGACTGATGTCAGACTAACAGCCAGTTTCTTCATTAAAAGTTAAAGCCAAAGTAAAAGTCAAAGTAATGTCTAAAGTAAAAGTAACGGTCAAATTCAATTTTTCTATTAGTTTTGCTGTCACTTTAGCCTTGAAAACACGTATTTGACCGTTACTTTTACTTTAGACATTACTTTAACTTTAACTTTTGATGAAGAAACTGGCCGTTACTGGCTAATAATAAAGATACAATAAACATAAATAGTTTGATTACTTTGTTGATATTCAGAAAAGTACAATTGAAGATATTTTTCATCATCTATAAACTTAAGTAAATGAATTTCATAGACCATTTTGATACTGGCAGCATTTAATTTTTTCGGTGTAACAAGATGTGCGTTTAAATTGTCTTTACTAATTTTACATAAAACAAACGACACTTTAGATCCTTTATTTATTTCAAACTAAACAAATGCACTATTTTATTTAAAACATCGCCTATTTCAGAACTTAAAAAAAAATAGAATCATACGACAAAAACTTCAAATAAATTAATGTGAAACTTACCAACGGCGTACAATTCTCACTGTCCCTCGCCCCCAAATTGACTTCCTTCTCCAACGCAAGACTCGTATCATCCTGCCTCCACCTGAGCAGCACTGTAGTTAGCTTGGTATATCCTAATGCAGCAGCCAAGTGCAGGATAGTGGAACTATCCTCATTGGGCTCCGTGGTAAAACCCTCAGAAGTTCCAGTCGAACGGTTGCTTAGGGACCGGCAGAAGGAGACCAGACGCTCTTCAAATTTTGGGTTCGAGTATAGCTGTACATCTTCAATCTGAAATTTTTAGAGGTGTAATGTTAATGTAAGGTATAAGCTACTTAACTAAATAACTAGTTAAGTCTAGTGAAAAAAAAAACAGTACTCGACTCCAATTTAGCATTAAAAATTGGTTATGTATTTTTTATTATATTTTTATATTTAACTAGCCGTTTTCCCGCGGTTTCACACGCGTCCCGTGGGAGCTACTGCCCGCACCCGGATAAAATATAGCCTATGTTACTCGCCGATAATATAGCTTTCTAATGGTGAAAGAATATTTAAAATCGGGCAATAGTTTTTGAGTTTATCCATTACAACCAAACAAACAAACAAACAAAGTTTTCCTCTTTATAATATTAGTATAGACAAAAATTGACAAAACCTATCATCAGAACTCCGTTTCTGTGGGTGGATCAAAATATACTGTGTTACCACTGTGTACTTTTATTAACCAAGATCCAGTCTTCTTCTCGGGCCCTTAATTTATTTGGCTATATATACCTAAAGAAAGAGCGCCGTTACAGCAATATTAATTACCTGGCTATTATCATCAGCGGGCTCAATCTTCATTTGCAATCGCCCCTGCAACCGCTGCAAGCGCTGCAGCAAGGAAAACCGTCTCAAGTCCAGCGACGGCAGCGGCGCCGACGCAGGTGACGACGGCGCGGGCGCTGGGTTCGGCTTGTACTCGAATACTACCGTGTCTGATACCACTCGACCCCCTCGGGCTACTTGTAATGCTGCTAGACCTGCCTCGTGAGCTGGAATGGGAAATAATATTATAGGTCAGAGATGGAATAGGATAGATCGTTATATTTCAAATATTTTTCTAATACTTGTTCATCTAAGGGAAAAGTTCATTTAGTCAGACATACAATAGGATAGATTATAATAATTACATGTACTGAACTTGAAATATTGATGACATTGAAAAATTCATTTGTATATTTCATGACATGACAGTCGGTTTTGAAAAAAATATTTAAACAATAAAGACACTGTATACAAACTTACGACGGGTCAACCACGCGGGGTATAGCAAGTTTCAATAAAGAAATCAGCTCACCTGGGCAGTAACACCTCAAAAGTCCATTCTGCACCAATATCGACGGCACCGGGAAGTTATCAAACAGCACAGTGTACTGATCAGAAGTGTCCGTCCAGGGTCCAGCCACCAGAACCTTCGCTCCACCTTCAGGGTACGCCCATTCAGGAGAATAATCCGTGATATTTAGTGTCCCTTCCCCACTGCTGTCCGTCTGCATCTTCGTCTCATTACTATCTTCGGCTACAGGAGACTTCGACTCACAAAGTGGCTGGAAATTAAGAAAAAAGGACTGCTTTTAGGGTTGATTACATCTGTCAATTTACTCAGTTCTGGTTATGTTACAAACATGTAAAGCAAAAAACTGAAAGTATTCAATATTCATTGTTCTTCAAAAGAATAGGTAATTGTAAATTATATTGTTAAAGTAAAGTAATAATGTCAAAATAAAAACAAAGCAATTTTGTTAGCGTTTAAATAAAGTAAAATAAAATTAGCGATACCTTGCCAAATGGTTTCCGACTCACCACAGGATTTGTCGAAATTGCATTGGGATCTAACACTTCCAATTCAGGAAAGTCACCTAACATATCAAAAGCGTCCAGATTCACAAACACATTATCATCGACTCCTGTGGCGGGGGAAGCCACGACCTCACAACTGTCTATAAAGTCCATCGTATCTATGCCAGACACCATCACATTAGCCGTGTCGGTATGCCTCACACCGTTCCTGTCCAACTCACAAGTAGGCATGTTAGCCGACAATGTCTTCTGAATATCTTCGTGCGACAACTCAAGAGTTTCATCGAAGAACCCACTAGAACCTAAATTGCCGTCAGTACCGAGCAGCACTAACGTATCATCACAGTTATCCGTCAAAACTTTACTTTCTAATCTTTCTACTAAATCTGGGTATCGCGATGGAGTCGCAGGCGCACTTGCAATCACTTGGTTTCTACTCCTCGGTTCTACCTTAATCTTTCTTTCGAACACATCGACATCTATTTTCTCTTCTTTAGGCTCAATTTCAAACTTTGTTTCCGTATTTTGGATACACGTAGGCTGACTGTCTGGAATCTCCCTTTTTAAAACAAAAGTGGGTTTGTACTGCTGCCTATACCTATCACGGGGTTCTTCACATACGAATGACGTCACTGACAGAGGAGATACAAGAGATGAATTTTGCTGTGTACCGTTGCTCGTTCCGTTCAGTATTAGAAGACCACCGCCTCCTTGGATTTGGCCTAATGATAGAAGTAATGGAGATGCCGATTGTTGGGCGGGTCTGTGGTCTCTGGTGTACTGCCTCGGTGGGTGAGACATAGGTCTTGGTGAAGGACCAGTGGTTGACGATACTTGGTGGTCTGAAGGTGGTGGTTTTGCTGCTTGAACCCTTCGCATGGGATGGGCGCAGTTCCTGGAGTCGTTGCAGGTGGAGTCAGGACACCCGCACTCCAGCTGCCTCGCTAAAGCCGCAGCTCTGGCCGCTCGCTGCTTCTCCATGAGCTGAGTAACGATGACCTCCACGGTTTCCGATGTCTGAAACATTTTGCCCTGATTTTTAATTGTAGTGTTATGTGTAGATTAGTTCGCATTCTATGGTTTTTACTCACCGATATTTCCAAGTCATTGTTGTGGTCGGGATCATCTTCGCTGAAGACTGAAACAGGAAATTTTAGAAACGTTAATTGCTTTCAAGCTATTCAATTAGACGAATACAATTGTAAATTACACACACTGCACCATAAATACAATATCTCCATTGACATAACAAACCAAATGACACAAAAAACTATCGCATTAACCCAATTTCCAACCGAAATGATAGCAAAAATAATTCCCATTAAATTGCTTGTAAAATTAATTTTCCATCCAAAATCAATAACAAGGTACCCCTAAATTAACAGCAGCATCGTTATTCCGATCAGATAGGATTAATAACCGCACTGCATAATTGATATTTGCCACCGTTTTCATAAATATTCAACAACGGAACAAAACTTTCAGCTTTCAATTTGGTTCCAGTGTTTTAAATTCTCGAATTCTGTTAGAATGACAATTTTATGATTTTTTTGTCGAACAAAAAGTTGTTAATTGACGACTGTAAGAGTTCCATAGTAATGCCGTTTTAATTGGCAGCTGAGAAAAAGTTGGTTTACGTAAAAATTGTTTTAAAGAATACATAATAGGACTACGATTAAGAAATTGTCTGTTGAAACAGTTAAAAAATCAACTTAGGCTCTGAAGGAATGTGAGTTAAGAAATCTACAAATCCATGAAATTATCTTTGCAATGGTGTAGGTAATATCAGACATTCTTTTTCATTTTCAGTAAGAACAACGCCGACTACTAATTTTTCATACTTCAGAAATTTTTCGTGGCAAAAAACCTTTGATTACATTCTTATCTGTAGAGTTATTCAAATTTATGTTGATCCACCGTCAAGATAAAGGTACTGGCATCTTTCTCATTTACGAATCTTATAATTTTATTCATAAGGTGTCCATTTGGTTGGTACTAAATGAACTATGTTTTACTTTGATAGAATTTGTTAAATGAATTTTATAGTTATTAAAACATTGTTGAAATATTATGTTCGTCTCAGTCAGTTTTATGTTTAAACTTAAATTCTTTAGTAAAAACATAAATCTAAATACTGAGAAAATTATAATTTTGTTAAAGTTATGTAAATTCTTCTAATTCGTTCATCAATGCTATTGAAATGATTATGTATTTGCATTTGCGTTTAATTGTAACAGACGCAAGACATTATTAATTTTATTGGTTTACAACTGCTTTCAACGGTTTTCCTACTCGTAAACCATGTTATTTTCAGCAATATATAATACTTATAATAAAAAATCTGAATTTACTTTATTCCAACCAAATTGAGTGGTGTGCCCCAAGGCACCATACCAAGCCCACCTCTATTTTCACTGACACTTTTCGCCTTTCATTCCTTCTTTAACCACTAAACCTATTAAAATCTCATCGCATACTCACACATGGGCTTCAGTTGGCAGACCAGCTCATCCTTCGTCCACTCCTTCTTGTCAGCCCAGAGCGCCAGGCTGGGTGCCACTGTCGCAAGCTTGTTGTCATCTGGGTACGGCACGTTCAAGTAGTGGACCAGCACTATGTCGGGGTTCTGGAATTCCAGGGTATTGAATAGTAAATTACGATTATATGAAATAATTACATTTAAAAGTCCTGGTCGAATAAGCATAATGTGCACATTGAGATACTAATATTCCACAGGTGTTTGCGTTGGCAAATAATAAATATTGGTGTAATTTGAGCTCTGGACTTCGAATATAGAATGCATATATATTTAATTTGAAATTGTATATAAGTATGAATTAATAATTTAGTAAGGAACGAGTGATGACAATGAGTTTCCCTTTACAATGAAGTTGATGTTCATATGGCAGTAGTTGCATACATCAAATTATCCTACTATCTACATCCCTACCTTGTAAGTCCTAAACGATATTATTTGGAAACAAATAGAATAGAAATATCTGTTAAAAACCTTTGTTGATATCATCACATAGTCGAATTAGATTTTTCTAATCGAATCCAATTAATGTAATTGCACCCAGCCAATTACTAAATAATGCAAATAGATTCAAAATTATTATTCTATAACATTTGAACACAAATGTTATCTACGTGCATAATTGGTCGCATTTGTTAATTAATACAAAGCATTTAGTTATTGAGTTCATTTATTTGATTACTTGTATTAAAATATAGCGTAAATAATGTAGGGTTGTTAAGTTCGATGACCTTTATGAAAATAAATCTACCGAGATTTAATAAGTCTGCATAAGAAACCACAAGAGGGAAAGAATATATAGGTACTCTGACTATCACAAAGACGTTTGACGTTGTTTAAGAAGAATCAAGATAGGCTCCATTTACAACCAAGATAAATCGCCCTCGTTTTTATTCTCAGCAACCGGATAACAAGCACCATTTAACTACAAAGCCTCCACTATCACTCAAGTTAGTTACAAACAAATAAATTTCAAAAAAAACCATAAAACCAAACACATTTGTAAACGTTAAGTGATATGTGAAAATTTACAGAGGCTTATAAAACACGTTGCAAGGACGGGGCACCGAGTTGGGGAATGGAAAAAAAATCAGAATACAACATAGTGCACTCAGTAAGGCATAAACAAAGTGTAACATCCGAAACTGCCAGTAAATCGACTCGAGCGCAGTTAAACTCGGTATAAAAATAAGTAATACACAATATTTTAATTTTGCCAACCCGACTAGCGAATGTAAAACCGAGTGCGCCGTAATAACTAACCATTTGTCTTCAAAATGGCGGCAATAAACATGGCGTCATTATTTATGTAATGGCCGCCGCCGTAGGGTTGCCACTCGACACGTGTGCACTTTATTGTTGCTGTGGTTTTTCATTAACACGCCGTTAAAAGTGGATTTGTTGTAACAGTACTTCAGAGTATCGTTTGTGTTGTAATAAATTCTCAGTTGAGTGAAATTTTGATTGTTATTTGGATAACATTAATTGTGGTGTCGCTGTTATGGTTGAGAGGTTTTGTTTAATTGGCCTCGTGGCGTAAACGCAACATTAAAATAGCAGATTTTCATATTTTTCTGAACAACATTTATTTTTTTACCGCCAGTTGCAGCCATAAAATATTAAGTACAAAATAGAAAATAATACAACCCTCTTACATAAAAAGATATCTATTTATTATCACAAAAGCCATCAAGGAAACTATTTACATAAAAAGGCCACAAATCTGATAAGTAACCACTAGCCATTTGGCTTATAAAACAACAAACAACCAAATAACAGTGATTGCGATCATAAGCAAAATATAATGGGGTTAGATAAGCCAATTTACTGTACACCTATGGCTTAACCTAAATAAAACCCCTAACCCTTCGATGGGAAGTCGATTTTCAGTATTATATTTTATTTACCGGTTGTAATTCGTAATAAAAATCTGCAATGGATTGTCACCCACTTGCATTTTTTACCCGACTGCCAAGAAGGATGACGGTTTACATATCCCATATGTTTTTTGTTTATTGCTTTTGTAGCGACTCAATAGATCACAATAATCAGAGTATCAATGGATTTTTCTCAATTACCAATTGTTAAAAAACAAATATGGCGACTGTGAGACACCGAAAATTGATGTAAAAAAGAAATTCGGTGGCCTAACGAACTCTTCAACTATATAACTTCCAGAAGCAATAAATAAAAAAACAATATTAAAACAATAGTGTATATTTAGTTTAGACAACCCTACCTTTTCTACACCCCGGAGTCGAAAGTTAGTCGCTCTTCTATGAGCTTAGCACGATCTAACGGTCGGAATGGCGACAGGAAATAAAAGGATAATGTACTGCTTAATACAATACATACGAGAAAATATCATAAACATTTAGAAAACTTACATTTTGAAAACTATTTAAATGTAATCGCCATAGGGGATAAAGTTTTACAATACCGAGAGGAAACGTTAATGGTTTAAAACGCAATAGAATTCAAATTAAGTATTGTTTGTGGGGGAATTGAAGTAATTGTATTTTCGTCGTATTCTGAGGGTTTTAGAAAAGTTAACTACTTTTAAATCAACAATTTAAAACGAGAAAGATTTTCGAAATTCTCTAAAATAAATCAAGTTATGTTTTGTAAACGTTGTCCATATTAACGCAAACTGAAATTTTGAAACGTAATATTTGGCTTTCGATTTTGTGGACAGAAGTATGGTGTACTTACTATAACATAAACCAAAGATTAACGTAGTCTAATAATATACTAGTTACCAATACAACTATTGAGACAAAAACCGGGATAACTGCAACCTAAAGAAAAAAAATACTAATCTTTGCCTTTGTCTCATGATAGGCTATTTAATTCCCCTCTCCTATCTCTTAGCAAACTCCCACAATTTGAGTCCACAATTACCTTACATCAAGTTAATTGTCTCGTTAAATATTAACTATGTCTAATTGAACTATCTGCGTTTCTAGTGTGGGTATTAGCACAGATTACTTACTAGCAGTACTACGAATATTCTAATCATGGTAGATGGTATATTGTTTATTTTAATATAGTTTATATGACCATGATAATTAGGAGAGAAAACGAAAACAATGTGTTACTACAAAAAAGCGAAACACGCGTTTGGTATGTAATTAAGAAAATCTTGCATCGGGATTTTCTTTAAACATGTGTTAAAAGTCTGTTAAACTTTTTTGATGTAACGCGGTTATGTAAGTCTCTTAAAATATAATCTAAATTCCTCAGACGAACAAAGTTTATTTTGATACCAGAAAGAAAACAACAACAGCTATAAATTGACACTCAATTACTGATGTCCTCCTAGCCGATTATCAACTACGGCGGCTGTTCTCATGTAAGGAGATTAACCAACTGCGCAGGACATATTATAGTGCACAAGCATTTGCACAGACACAGGTGCACTCCCTATTCCTTCACTCTCATAGCCCGATGGGACGGCAATCCGACACGACCGGAAAGAGATCAGGCACAGGACCGACATTTACGTGCTCTCCGATGCACGGTTGAATCAATCACCAACTTCCAGGCTTCGGGCTGCTTTGTGAAAGTCTTCTAAAACCCACAAAGCGATTTCGGCCCGACTCGGGAATCGAACCCGAGACCTCGTGCTCAGCAGCCACACTTGCGACAACTAGACCAACGAGGCAGTTACTCACTGAATTACTACAAGAAAGGTAATCCATACACTTCAAACCAACCCACGTAACTAAACCTATACAAAATTCAAGCAACATAAACCAACCAATTCTGAACATTTCAGCGAAAACTGTTCGCTCCACTATGATATTGACACCTGTTACGCAAACAAACAATGCAACACAATCAGAAATTCAATTACAGCCGACATTTTCACTGTTCGAGGCATTTTACTAAATGTCAATTTGTAATCGCACGTTCGGGGGTTAGGTTTGAACTTAGAGCAGTTAATTAAATGGACCCGCTATAGGCACAAATCTCTCTTAAAGAGACTGTGACATTTGAGTTCGTTTAGGTGTTTCTTCTCAAAATAGTCAGATACCGGTCTCATGTAGTATGGAGACGTCTAAGTGTTTTGTTAACGTTTCAACAAAAACAAATATGATTTATGATCTATGAGAAAACGTTCGTCATAAAATAATGATAGATCTCATGCATTTTTGGTAACATCGTTGCGAACACACTACAAACTTGTCAAACAAAAGCTTGAACATAACGCATATATTATTATGTACATTTTTCTAGAAGACAGCCAATGGCGTATCCTGTTGTTTAAATAATCTAGGGATCTGTAGCATCGTGCGTTCATTAGACGTCACCTTGGCGTAAGACAAAGAACTGGCAATTTATATTGTAAGCTTAATGATCCTGATTTGGGTTTATTTGTCACGGTTGAATAAACGGTTAATGGTTGAGCGTGTAATGTTAATGATATACCCGCACATCGCAGATTTAAGTATCGATTGATTGCCGATAGTTTATGTTAGAGACAATCGTGAATCCAATCAAAACGTTTACACGGTCTGGTTACTTCTGGGTACCTCGTTATCCAACTAAAAATTGTGGGTGGAAGACAGTCAAAATCCTTAGCCTAGCCGGTTCCCAACTATGTTGGGGTCGGCTTTCAGTCTAATCGGATGTATTTGGCCAGTGTTTTACAAGAAGTGAGCGACAAAATCAAACTCCATTTCAAATAATTATAAACAATTGACTCACATAGAAAATAGAACGTTTAAATACATTCTAAATACACTATCTATAATAGGATCGCGTAATGGAATTAGGATGATCAAATATTAAATTTTCATTTAAACCGAACTAACCTCGGAGCCCAATCTTTGTACTGTTTACATTGCATACGTAATCAATGAAAGTTTAAGGGTTATAGAATTTTGATTCATTCAGTATTATTCTTTGTTTTTATTATATTATAAGATTGTATATGCTGATTAACGCTCAATCCTGGGAAGATAATACTGCCTGTCTGCCTGTTTCTCGCAGTTCCACTCACTTCCTGCGGAAACTACCTACTTACCGCACCTGTATAAAAAGTAGTCCATATCCTTTCTTCGGTACCAAGTTTCAAATCAGTTTAATGGTTTTGCGTTCAGTAGTGTGGACAGATAGAGTCACTTTCGCATTATATATTAGTTGGCGGATGTAGGTACACCAAAAGTTTCAACGCAGAAAAATGAATTACAACGTTTTCACTTACAATTCAATATAACAAGATAAACTACATGAAATTGTTACAATACCTCCATTGAGAGTTGAAGTATGGAGCATTAAACTGAACAATAGTCTATAATGGCGGTCCAAGTTGTTTTGCTATTGCTAAAGTTACACACAAGCACGTAACGTTCGCATTGTGGGAAGTAGAAGTTACACAAACGTATGGGTACGGCTTTAAGTTAGCGCATTTTAATGTATGCACATATTACAGTGGGAATGGGTTTAATCGGTGGTGTAGTGTATTTTTGTGGGGATGTGTGTGATGTGGGGTTTAAACTTAGGTTAAACATAGTTTCGTCAATTACGGTTAATTTCTATTTTTTTATCCTGTAATAATAATTATAGCCGATTCTCTTTCAAATCAGAAAAAGTCAATTTCGGAAAAGGCAAACTTGTTGTGTCAACACATTGAATATGATGTTGATTAAAAAAAGTTTCATATTGCGAGACGATGCGAGTAAAACCGAAAGTGATAACTTGCGCTAGAATGTATTAAAATTCACTTTTCAAGAAAACTATATAATAATTCAGTTATTTAGAATAACCTTATTATAACAATATCTTATAAGAAAATAAATAAAACGATAATGAAGAACAACATAATTAAGTTTTCTTAGATCTTGTTTTCATCTTGTCTTGTCTTTCGTTTTGATCTTGGAAAAGCCTAAGGCTTTATTAACAAAAAAAGTCTTTTTGTCAGAAGACATCTTTGAGCTAGAAATTAGTAGCTTTAAGCCTGTTATCCTTAAAAAAATATATTTAAAAAGGTAAAGAAACCTAAAGTATTTAATGATTTTTTACACTTTTTTCAGACACTATTACAAATGAGCCAACTTAATTATTTTACTTCTTTTACCAGTCAAAACGCAACCAAACCAACATTTATTCTAGAAAGTTCCGCGATTTCAAGATTGCATTCCCAACATGAAGAGAAACCATTAATATTGGAAAGGCTAAAAATATTTCACAAATATTGAAAATAGTGGCTCCAATTCGCGGTTTCATCAATAGTGGAGAGATATCAAAGACGGGGTTTCGAAAAATCTCATATTTCAAAATGGCGAATGTATTCTGAAGACTGCTTTCAGCGACCAGAGATTACCGTATATAAATTTCTGTCTGAGCTTGAAGGTGAAGCTTCGTTTGAAATGAAGAATCAATGCTGTGAACTTTAGTATCTGACCCTGATTTTTCTTGTTTATGGACTGTGTGTGAAAAAAAATGTACAGAATCATACCTTCGGAATTAACTTTTCACTATGAAATTTCACTTCACTTTCACTGACAAAATATTAAGACTTGGTATTATTCACTTGGTAATTTGTCACCGACAGAATATTAAGGCTTGACTAGGTACTTATATAGGCCATTTTTATCTATTTGCGGGAAGTAGTTCCTCCTGAACACAGGTGAAATTTTAGGTGGAAGCTAGTATATTAAAAATCCTTTATATTTTTAAATATTGCTAGCTCAGTTACCGCAAACATGTTCGGATTGACGTGTGTGCGCGATTGACAGAAATAATTTGAAGTATGATATGAGCCGTTTTCCAACGAGAATACATAAATTGTAACTATGCAAATATTTTTACAATATAAGCAATTTTTAAATACGATAACATATATAAAATTTTAAATGCACCTAAATACTAACAGTTAAAATGGGTACGGAAAATGTCTTACGAACTCCACTTTAAACCGGATGCGGAAGTATTGAGTAAAACTTCGAAGTAAATCCAATAAAGAATATCTATCTAAAGCTTTTTCGATTATCTACTGGGTAAGTAATTAACTAAGTATATCATATTACTTGCTGAGAATTTTAAATCCGCCTTGCATGCGATCTAACAAAAAAAAATATAACTTCTCTTCTGACAAAGTCGGGCTATAAGTAAATAAGAAGATAATGCTTACGCTTACCTGCAGCAGCCAGTAACATCTCCGGTGGAAGGTCGGCAGGATGGCAGAGTGGACGTAACACCCATAGATACACTGTGGACAAACAAAAAAAATCATTATTCATTGGTCTCAAAAGTAGGCAACATTAATTTGATTACATTTAATTTCTTTGTAGATAAATACTTTCTTTTGATGTAAAAAGAAAAAAAAATTGGATTGGATTGTTCATCGATTGTTCCATCAATACAAATCGATATTAAATAATTCTTTCTTAACACTTTTTAATCTTCTATGGGATTAATTGGGTTTTAAAGTATTTTAGTGTTGTATGGAAATAAACCAAAATTAATTGCTATATAAATTCACCATTATTTAATCAACTTAATTGTTCTCAAATTCTCAATCATACTTATAACAATAACATTAGGTTAATTACAAAAGCTACTAAGAATATCATCATAACTTACATAAGAGCCACAAATAGCCAATTTACTTGGCTTTTCTTTTAGCCAGAAACGCGGAAAGCATTACCTCCCTTAATGATATCCGTTAGGTCGGGGAAATGTGTCGCAAGCTGTAAGCACCCCATTATCAATATTATAAAGAGGCTGCTTGTTTTTACTAAATAAATATGGTTACTGGCAGTTTCATGTGGTTCCACCCGCTTCTCATGGGAAGTTATCTGCCCACACTAATAGAAGAAACCTTTAGCCATCCTTGATAAATAGGCTATCTAACTCTGGAAGATTTTTTACCAATCCGTCCAGATCCAAAGTTTAAAGCCTTTTAAAGATAATTTTCTTGGGAAAAGAAATCGAAAGGCACATTAATTGGTGACTTCTGGCTGTCATTTAAACCTATCTGGCAGTAGTTACTGGTAGTAGTAGTAGTCAGAACCGGACTACCTGTGTTAGCAAGGGATTTGTCTTACAATCACAATGTGTTTTTTTATTAATACAAGAAATGGTATTACCTATTTTTCGACTTGATTTTCTGGATTTTTCATATCAGTTTCGAAATGTTGTTAGTGATATCTGAAAAAGCATCGCACGACGTAGTAAAACAAACCTAACCAAGCTCGACCTAGAATTGGCACCTGAACTAACTTCGTTTACTAGGAAAGCCTCTCTGTGCAACTGTGTGCCGTAAGGCATAAGCGACAGCGGGAAGATGACCATATTCAATTATAGTCTTGAAGGGTACCTATAGGAATATTATTTACTTTGTAAAATGAAATAAAACGGTAGGTATCTGGTATACTATACACAATATTATATTAATCTAACTGCATAGTAATTAAATAAGCCAAATAGAAGACTTTAGGATGCTAACATTTGAGTTACATTCACAGTCAGTCAATTATTTTTAAGTCCCTTTTCAAGACACATTAGACTTTACAGTAAAATGAGTATACGATATTAAATATAAGGTTCAAATATCAAATTAAAAGTAATCCCGCTCCCGCCATCGCTTATGGTTAACCCCTTAGATAGCCCCACTCAACGGTCACAGTTGTGCAAAATGTATTATTCAGCATTCCTTGCGCCGTACGTGGCGTCGCGTGGCGTAGCGATCACTTGCCATCGTTGTACTAACGTCTGCTTGTTGCTACCATTTTTATTTACGCCACATAAAAACGAGTCCCCAGCCGGATTTCCAGAATATTCCAACTCATATTTACTGCTTATATGTGGAATTTTTACTACGTAAAAATCTTAATTTTAGTAAAAACTTCGGCTGAAAAAGGCTTCGTGTTTGGGAAACTTAGGTTAGAAGCTTTACATGCATAAGTCCTTTATAAGTGCTTACTTTATCAAGCTCCATTAAGAAACTTAGTGCTCTCAAGTGACCTTAATGTGTTTCCCTAAGATAAGATGGAGGATTTTCTCTGAGACAGCGGTATGGTTAGTTATGTCGGGAAACTACTCTTTATGTGAATTCCAAATACCTTCAGAGTATAATCAATTATCATCATGAATCAGTACCTTAAATAATTGAAGCATTTAAAAAAATTATCTAGGTATAACTTGATAAATTTTTGTCACAACTTCAAGGTACTTGCACAATTGAAGTCTGCTGAAAATGATCTAACCAATTTCTATACCACAGGAACTCTGCCATATAATGACAGTCCCATCACACCAGCCTTACCAAGTACTTAAATCCTTTCAACCCAGCAATAAAGTATGATCGCCATCACCAATTCATCATCGCACCTCATCGCCTACGTGGCCTCAATCAAATATCCGGGCCGTGGCCTACAGAATGGACATTCAGATCTAAATCGGTGGCCATATTGGCGAATCGTATTTTTGCGAGACCATTCGAGCCAATAACCGGCTCTGTAGTGGGTTTTTCGGAGGGGATATCCGGACTCGAAGTGATGTGGTGCTAAGGGGGAAGCGAGCGCGATTGCCACACAAGTATCATAAGACGGCGGTATTAATTCCCAAAAAAAATGTCTATTTTTGTCTAAGGGAACCCAATAGCCAATGTACTTGGCTTTTCTTTTAGCCAGAAACGCGGAAAGCATTACCTCCCTTAATGATATCCGTTAGGTCGGGGAAATGTGTCGCAAGCTGTAAGCACCCCATTATCAATATTATAAAGAGGCTGCTTGTTTTTACTAAATAAATATGGTTACTGGCAGTTTCATGTGGTTCCACCCGCTTCTCATGGGAAGTTATCTGCCCACACTAATAGAAGAAACCTTTAGCCATCCTTGATAAATAGGCTATCTAACTCTGGAAGATTTTTTACCAATCCGTCCAGATCCAAAGTTTAAAGCCTTTTAAAGATAATTTTCTTGGGAAAAGAAATCGAAAGGCACATTAATTGGTGACTTCTGGCTGTCATTTAAACCTATCTGGCAGTAGTTACTGGTAGTAGTAGTAGTCAGAACCGGACTACCTGTGTTAGCAAGGGATTTGTCTTACAATCACAATGTGTTTTTTTATTAATACAAGAAATGGTATTACCTATTTTTCGACTTGATTTTCTGGATTTTTCATATCAGTTTCGAAATGTTGTTAGTGATATCTGAAAAAGCATCGCACGACGTAGTAAAACAAACCTAACCAAGCTCGACCTAGAATTGGCACCTGAACTAACTTCGTTTACTAGGAAAGCCTCTCTGTGCAACTGTGTGCCGTAAGGCATAAGCGACAGCGGGAAGATGACCATATTCAATTATAGTCTTGAAGGGTACCTATAGGAATATTATTTACTTTGTAAAATGAAATAAAACGGTAGGTATCTGGTATACTATACACAATATTATATTAATCTAACTGCATAGTAATTAAATAAGCCAAATAGAAGACTTTAGGATGCTAACATTTGAGTTACATTCACAGTCAGTCAATTATTTTTAAGTCCCTTTTCAAGACACATTAGACTTTACAGTAAAATGAGTATACGATATTAAATATAAGGTTCAAATATCAAATTAAAAGTAATCCCGCTCCCGCCATCGCTTATGGTTAACCCCTTAGATAGCCCCACTCAACGGTCACAGTTGTGCAAAATGTATTATTCAGCATTCCTTGCGCCGTACGTGGCGTCGCGTGGCGTAGCGATCACTTGCCATCGTTGTACTAACGTCTGCTTGTTGCTACCATTTTTATTTACGCCACATAAAAACGAGTCCCCAGCCGGATTTCCAGAATATTCCAACTCATATTTACTGCTTATATGTGGAATTTTTACTACGTAAAAATCTTAATTTTAGTAAAAACTTCGGCTGAAAAAGGCTTCGTGTTTGGGAAACTTAGGTTAGAAGCTTTACATGCATAAGTCCTTTATAAGTGCTTACTTTATCAAGCTCCATTAAGAAACTTAGTGCTCTCAAGTGACCTTAATGTGTTTCCCTAAGATAAGATGGAGGATTTTCTCTGAGACAGCGGTATGGTTAGTTATGTCGGGAAACTACTCTTTATGTGAATTCCAAATACCTTCAGAGTATAATCAATTATCATCATGAATCAGTACCTTAAATAATTGAAGCATTTAAAAAAATTATCTAGGTATAACTTGATAAATTTTTGTCACAACTTCAAGGTACTTGCACAATTGAAGTCTGCTGAAAATGATCTAACCAATTTCTATACCACAGGAACTCTGCCATATAATGACAGTCCCATCACACCAGCCTTACCAAGTACTTAAATCCTTTCAACCCAGCAATAAAGTATGATCGCCATCACCAATTCATCATCGCACCTCATCGCCTACGTGGCCTCAATCAAATATCCGGGCCGTGGCCTACAGAATGGACATTCAGATCTAAATCGGTGGCCATATTGGCGAATCGTATTTTTGCGAGACCATTCGAGCCAATAACCGGCTCTGTAGTGGGTTTTTCGGAGGGGATATCCGGACTCGAAGTGATGTGGTGCTAAGGGGGAAGCGAGCGCGATTGCCACACAAGTATCATAAGACGGCGGTATTAATTCCCAAAAAAAATGTCTATTTTTGTCTAAGGGAAACCAGCAGGTAATTATATTTTTGGTTTGAATGGTATTCACAGTAAATAGGAAAACCAAGGATCACTATGATACCAAGAGTGACATGTAATTAAAAACCGATCGGTGTTTAGAAAATTAAAATAGATTTTCAATCAACGTTTCATATAGAAATACTCGTATGTATTGAGGTTAAATAAAAATAAGTCAACAACTAATGTCAACGTTTATTATAATAATAAAATACCTGTTTATATTACTAAAACAGCACTATAAATCTCAAATCAATCTCAAATCTTTGCAAAACCACCTTACCAAAACGTAAAGCACCCAACATCCTATCCGCTATCGCTTATGACTCAAGCCAAACCGTAATATCCGCACGAAGACTGGTCGTGAGTGAATTAGACTTTTACGACCGCCGCCGAATCCACGCCGCTTCGAAGGTAATATACCTAATCTAAATCTTCAGACAAACGTCGGAACATAAATATCTATTGTTTGAACTCCTAAGAAGGTCCTATGTTTTATTGTGTTCGATACCTTGGAGATTTTATGACGTCTAACAGTGTTTTCTGCTGATTTTGGTAAAATATTGGGTAGTTTCTATCATGCAGTGGGGTGTAAAATTTTTGTTGCCAGGTAGTTTTCGGCTGGATCACCAACACGTATTTAATCAAAGAATTTTACAAGGTCTTTGTTGTATAAAACATTTTCGGAAATATATTAGACACCTGAACTTATTTTCTTAAACTTAATGATTGCTTTATTTTCACGTCTATGTACTGTAAAAAAACTTATATAAATGCAATTTAGGATTCAAAATGCAAAAGTTCAATTTCCTTAGGTAATATAAAAATGTCACCCTAGTATTAGCAATAAAAATAATTCTATTTTATTGGAACCACTGAAATATGTATTTCAATCAATACCGCCGCTATTCCGCATACTCGTACGAAATTTAATTTAACTCCAAAACCGTAAACTTCAAACTTGAAATAAAATAAATCATGACAAATTCCTCCTTAAAATTTTACTGGCGTAAACTAGACGGATCGAGAACCGTCTGGCTTGAACCGGTTAAATCCAGTTTTGGACCAATCGACGGGGATCGGCCCGGTTCGGTTATCCAAGTGCATTTTCGGATGAATGCATTCGTAGATTGGACGAATTAAAAAGTTCAACATATTCATGTGACTTCGCCCGTCAAATGGGATTAACGCGGTGTCCTGCGTGAGCGACGAACGCGACGCGACGCGACGCAACACGACGCGACGTAATGCGACGCGATGCTATACGCGACAGATGTCCTACGTGATTTTGGTCATTACTTCTCAAATCATGGAGAAGTTGTGTTACAATTTTGCTTGAAAGTTCATATTTAAAGTACAGACAGCAACAATCTTCCAACTTGTTTGTACTAATAAACGATTTCTTTAATATTTATGTTTTTTTTGTCCCACAACAATCAACGCTTCTGAATAGTTCGCGGTGTCGCGTCTGGTCGCCCTCAAAACAAGTACGCGTTACGTCGCGTCTCGCCGCAGACTGTCACATAGGCCGCATGTAGGGAATTCCTTTGAGTTGATCGCGTTCGTCGCGTTCGCAGCGTCGCGTCGCGTCGCGTTCGTCGCTCACGCAGGACACCGCGTAACATAAAACTGATTTTGGAACTAATGAAAGTTTTTTTTTTCGTTCTAATTTTCTGGCTAGATGAAGTATTTTAGAGAGCCTCATTTCACTGTATTACGACTGCTAGGCTTGTTTGTGCTTAGAGCTAGATGCATTTGCTGCATTTTGCACTCGCGAATGCACAGCTCATATGAATTATTTTGTTTATGTGTGTAATTTGCGCTTCAGTAGGCACTAACACTTTCTCTACTTGGAGTAAATTCTAACTATGATGAATATTACAGTCAAATAAATGTTTATATGCTGCAAGTTTGAGTACAACTTGTATTAGGTAAATAATTTGCGTACACTTTGTAAGCATCAAATAATTTTTACGATAACAGTTTTTAGTGATAAAACCTTTAAAATCAGACTAAATGACCTCTGAATTCCTATAAACATGGAATACCTCTTTCTAAAAACAGACAGAATAACTAAAATTCTATTACTCCAACTCAGCATAAAAAAAGAATTCACAAAACGCTAATTTTCAACTATTATTTATTTATTTATACTTTATGTACAAAATAGGTACATTGGCGGACTTAATGCCTCAAGGCATTCTCTACCAGTCAACCATCGGGTTAAAGGGAGAAAATAAATAGGTAGTACAAAAAAAAAAAAAAGAGAAAGTCATGAATAGATATGAATAAAAACATATTACAATACATAAATACTTAATACATAATAATAATATATATATATATATACATAAAAATAAAATATCAAATCGATAAGAGTGACGACGACTCAATTAGGTAAAGAGTTTAAATAATGATGGCGAACTTTACGCTTGAAGGAATACTTACTGGGTGCCTTTTTTATGTCAAGGGGAAGAGCGTTCCAGAGTTTAATTGCTGATACAGCAAAAGAATTAGCCATAAATCCGGTGCGGTGACATGGAATTTCGAGCAACAAATTCTCAGAGGAACGCAGGTTACGGCTATGAGAACTGCCCAATAACTTAAAATAATTTAGAAGATAATCAGGAGCACAGGGATCGTTGAGAATAGAGAAGAGCATACAGAGAGATCTAAGGGATCTTCTATAACGAATAGGCAGCCATTTAAGCTGAGAACGAAAAGAGGAAACGTGATCATATTTACGAAGGCCGAAAATAAAGCGTATGCAGTTATTGAGAAGACGATCCATTTTGTTGAGAAGTTCTTGAGATAGATCCGAGTAACAAACATCAGCATAGTCAATGATGGGAAGCACAAGAGACTGTACCAAAGTGGTTTTAGTACTGATAGGAAGGAAATGCTTGAACCTGTAGAGAGATCGCAGCGTTAGAGTAACCCTTTGACCCTGGTTAACCTGCTTGGACCAACTGAAGTTGCTGTCAATCAGCAACCCCAAATCCTTCACCTGTTGTGTTAAGCCTATTGTTGAACTATTGAAGACGATGGGTGTTAACGAATTAGTGTCCAAACGGTTTAGGTAACCGGAGCTGCCTATAAGGATGGCCTAACATTTGCCGGTGTTAACAACTAATCCAAATTTGTCAGACCACTCCTCAATAGTTCGCAAGTCAGCATTAACTAAAGATATGCAATTATTAAGATTGCCGACCTCAGTTTGTGCGTATAATTGCAGGTCATCGGCATACAAATGGTAAGAGCATTTTAAAGAGCTAGTGATGGCATCAATAAATAAAGAGAATAAAAGAGGAGAATACCCCTAATATTACCCCTATTACCCCTAATAGGTGTGATCAAAATGTTACACCAAGCCGAGAACGCAAGCCCATTCGTCGTAAGGTGGGCTGGCTACACGCCAGTTACCCACTACTTGGGCCCCCCGAAACAAATGCTAGCCGGACAGTGGAGCGATTGATTTGTTTTTATGTTGAACATCGCTTTTATAGGCTCGTAAACTTGGATAGAAAGGGTGTTTTGAAAATGTTAGATATTTTTTGGAGATTGAATTTGAAGGTTGTTCTTTTTTGGGAATATGACGACGTATTCTTTTTTTAGCTAAGGTTAACGTGGGAGTTGAAAAAATATATTTGTACTGATATTTACGTTTTCAGTTAGCTAGTTATTCTAATCTCCAATTTGATCATGCTTAAAGTACCTTACTTACATACATTGCTAGTAAAACGATAACAGATTTGCCCTTTTGTTTAAATTAAACATATTTAAAATCCAGTAAAAATTCCGTAAGCACTCTTTGTCCCACGCTTACCATTTACAAAAATAGTCCCGTTTAAACATAAAGTCGTGCACAAAGTGTAGCACGAAATATTGGCCTATATACAAAGGCCAGTCCAGACCAGATGGGCCGTTTTGCATGTCTGTCCCCGGCCTTGTGGTCGAATAAACAATACGTAAAACGGCGCGTTGCATGCGGCCTTGCAACTTTACTTATGCATTTAAAACAAACAAATATAACCCCTATTTTAAACAACATAAAGGCTTGAGCAATTATACAAAATTTTGCGCAATAAATATATTTTGATAGTTAATTCGAAATTATGCAAAGGAGCTCGCCTTGTTAATCTACTATATTAATGCTTTCATATCTAATCGTTAATATTTGGTATGTAAATTTCCATTTTCAGAATGTTTACTTTAAAATTTTTAATTCGAATGTCACGTGAGGTGTTAAAAATTACGTGGTGGTTTGAAAAAGTGGTTTAAAAGCTAATTAATCGTGACACGAGAATGTGCAGAATTAAAGAGGTTTAACAGTTAAGTTAGAGGTAAATTCAAATAGAGGAAAAAGAGATTTATGAGCACATGTGAACGTTTGACGTGAATCGCGAGCGCTTGGCATGGAAACTGACATCTTAAGGCCTGTTCAAGTTATGGCTTTGTTTCAATAACAGTGCCGACAAAACATTAACTAGCTTGTTAAGTAACAGGCTGTTTTTTAACTAATACATCTTATTACGAAACTTTGTATAAAGTAAATGTATCAACATCAATCTTAATTATTACTTTCTTCATTATAAGAAAAGGATATATCTGGCGTTTTTTTTTATAACTATTATATATTTGACTATTATTATTTTATTACGAAATATGGTCTGTATTCTGTCGTTTATATATGTTACCGTAAGATTACAAACATCGTTAGATTACAATCTATCTCGAGAGATTGCAAACTGTCGAATTATTGTGAACCGTAACATCTGATTGCAATTTAACGCATTATTTTTCGCTATATTATAATCTATCGATGAGAAATTGTCAAATTGTCAACTGTCCGAAAGCTCTCTCTGATTGGTCAGTCTTTTTGTAAGATCGACCAATCACGACCAGCCGTTCTGTTCCCATGGAGTTCCCGTAGAGTTAGGAATGAAATAGAGGTCAGTGTCAGTTAAATAAAATAAATGCTCTTCAAAAATTCTTCAAGTATTAAATTTATATAAAAATAACTCTTATAAAAATACAGTTAGGTATTTTGTCTTCAAATACAAACTAATATTTAAAAATAAAATAAAAGGGGTGCTAATTAAACAGGCTTCTTTTTAATATCATTATTCGCCCCCAAAAATGTATGTTGCCTTCTAAATTACTAAGTCAGCCACAATTAATAAAGCGTCGAGCATCTAAATAATACTATCTTAGCCACGAGTTATCTTCCACTCTAAATACAACTCAGCATGGTGGTTATTTTTTTGCATCTAAATTTGTAGCATGCATTCTAACAGTAAACTTCTTAAATACTATTAAATGACATCATAAAAATATTTATTTACCTTCTAATTTTTTTACTAGTACCTACTGAGTTTTTTGTTTAAAATATAACACATCCCATATTAATTGACCCAGCATGGAAGTAAGCATGCAACATGCAGCAAGCATAACTTCTGTCACGGCTCCGGCGCTGCGGGGCTCCGGCGGTCCCATGCGAGCTTATCGTCGCAGATGGTTTTCACGCTCACCACCGCAGCTTCGGCTTGCTGGCCGGCTCCGCCGGCCAGCCTCAGCCGCGGCGGCGAGCGCTGAAACTACCTGCGCCTCAGCTCGCAGGCCGCCTCGCCCCTCCGCGCCTACGCGGTTTTGAATTGCACTCTAGGGGTAGGGCAGACAAGACTACGTGGAGTCGGTTTTGCAGCGATTCGTTTTCGTCACTAACTTCAATTTTTAATACAATTTTTAATTGTGTGTAATTTGAGTCTTAAAAATTAAGTACAATTTTTGATTTTATAAAAAATTAAACCGTCACTTATTTTTGCACGTCAAAGAGCTGTGACACCGGGAGTTGCAAAGAACATTGTCTTTTTTGACGTTCTACCAATCAGCGCGCAAGATGCATTCCGTTCTACGCCAGTTGACAATTTGACCGCTCTACATCGCTCTCGATCTTACAAAAAGACTGACCAATCAGGGAGAGCTTTCGGACAGTTGACAATTTGACAATTTCTCATCGATAGATTATAATATAGCGAAAAATAATGCGTTAAATTGCAATCAGATGTTACGGTTTACAATAATTCGACAGTTTACAATCTCTCGAGATAGATTGTAATCTAACGATGTTTGTAATCTTACGGTGACATATACATAGTAGTTGGGTGGTTGGAGTCTGGCATTAACTGACATTTAACATAAAATTACCCCTCATCAACTTTACATTGCAGCCGTTAACCATAAGATTTGGGGTTTTATGTTATCTTCATTCATTCCTAACATATGTATCCGGGTTCGTTCTAATCTGGATTAGATTATAAGAGAATAAGAGTGATTCAGATCAAGGTTCAAAAAGGCACTTCCCTTTCTGTTTCTGACAGTTTTCTATTTTAGCCCACCAGATAACTAAATAGTGTGTCAAACGTTCCTTCAAAAATGTGTCGGTTTAGAAGATATTCAAAGAAAATGGTATATTAGTACGGGAAAACTGAAATAAATCACACAAGACTATGTTAATTCCAAAAATAAAATACGATCCACGATCACAATACAAAATGCAAACTATATTAACCTCCTTTTGTTAAGAGCAAAAGTTTCCCAGAAATATCCCACAATACAACTTTGTTACCAAAAATAGGTCGCTTTATTTTATTAAAGAAAATCGTGCGAATCATCGTCTATCGGGTAACGAACCATAATGTTACACGGTGGAATTGTTCAAGCATTACACGACTCACTGGATTTTTATTTTATTTTAATTCATCAGTATTGTCCGTCCAGTCAGTTTTTTGTTTTAATTTACCCACTCAAAAGAGCGGTGAATCAAAAACTTTTTGTCATCAAAAAAGTGATCGTTACGAATTTCGAATGAACGAGTAACACAGATTGGAAATAATAAATAAATGGACTGTATTTATTTTTTCCTTTTTTTGGAACTGGCAAGATTTATTTCCATACAACTTGGGAACCATTCGAAAATTTCCACAAATGATGACAAAGTCTACAAATGTAAGTGGTAGAGTATTCTAGAACTTTTAAGTAAAATGGCCCATTGAAAGAAAACAGCTACTGAACAGACAAAAAACTACAACAAACAAAAAACGACAACTCCAAACTTGTGCATCGCCTCAGCTTTTCTATCGATACCTGAAAAGAATTTAGGTCACGACACACTAAATTAGGACCTACCTATAAAACTATAAGCCTCTAATTTGCATACCAGAGACTTTGCCGAACGCTTTTAAAACCCAATAAACACTAATTCACGGGTAAACTGGACTTATTCTTGCAATGATATCTCGGCAGCGGCGTTGTGTTTTGTAGCTTCAACCATCTTGGATTGGTGCCAAAGTGCAGTGGTACAAGTAATAAGGGACCCGCGGCCTTCGAAACTTGCCTAGTTAAAATTTCTGAAAGGTGTTCTTAATTGTGTTTGACATATTTAAGAATGCCACGCCAAGTTGTGACGAAGTAATTGCTTTAAATATTCAGTGTTTTGGTAGCGAAATTTTTAGGTTGGTTAAATGAGTTGTGCAAAATGTTTTGTGTTGATATGAAACATGCAAGCTACGAAGTCTTTTTTGGATTGTCACGAGTTTATGATAAAGTTATTCCAGCTTTAAATTGAAAACTATAAAAAGTCAACAGAACGGGTAAATAATGTAACTTGTTACAAAGTCAATTACGTCACTACCAAATACGATTGCATGTTTAACTCATCTAAAAAACTTAACACAGTATTTTAAAAAGAACTTAAGTTTCTAACACATCTTAATAATAACCAAAACTTTCATTTCAGCAAAAACTTTATACAATGACAAAAAATGCCCTAAATAAGCCTGTAGCAAAAAAAAAAGGATCTTATTAAAATCGTGCTACGCCCTCATAAAAATTCGTCGTCAGCTTATAACTTGGACCAAACAAAAGGCAAGCACGCAAGACTGTCACTGGTTTATGGGCAAAAAGCACTACCCCAGTGCTGTGTGTACCTGAGCACGAGGAGTTTAGTCTTTGAAGATTATGCCGTAACGTTAAACTAGATAAGTCACCCGCCACACTATGTTAGGCGCTTTTGGCATGTTAGAAAAGTCTATGTAGCGTTTCGGTCTTGGTAACTAAATGAAAGTGGAAGGGAGCAAAATGGGGAAGCGTGTTTGTAGTCTCCTGGTGTACTCATAAATATTATTCTCTTTTTGAGGATATTAAGGTCTTAGTAGTTTTAATAACAGATTTTTGCTAGCCTATGACTTATAATCCAGACTCTCCCCAAAGCATGTGTATTCGAGGCAAATGGGCGTTAATAGGGTTTGGTTTATTAATTGGCTCTTTAGCAAACGAGGCCATAGAACAAAAGATGTTTAGTCAATCACCACTGTAGCTCAAGGCTTCTGCTCTGCTATATTTTATATTCTTTGATATAACTAAATAATGAAAATTAACTTGCAATGCCCCATAAGAACATAATGTTAATTTTAGTCTGGTAAAAAGACTTACCAATATTGTAAATGCAAAAGTAACTCACCGCCTGTCTACCTATTTATCGGGCTTTCACACCAAAACAACTGAACAGATTTGACTTGACAGTCAAGAACCTGAGAAAGGACATAGGCTTCTTTTTACCTTGTTGCAAAAATTGTTTCTCCCAGGTTACACCGTGTTCAAAATAAAATAACTATAAAACATATAGTTAAGGAGTCATCGCTAAACAGCTGGCCTCAAGTTTTCACTACAACCCAATTCCATTCCCAATCAAACATCCACCAATCAGAATCTCCAAAATTAAAACACGCATGGCGCAAGTAGTGGGTAGACCGCAATACATCCCACGTGATCCGAACCAATTAGCGTATGTGCCGTATTGCCGGAGTAATTGCAATGCATGCATTTACTTATTCATTGGGGCGCGTCGGATGAGCCGAATTGCGGAGGAAGGTCATAGATGATTCTATCTGACGATTGGTTATCATTGTGGTTGGTCATTTTTGGTTAGAATGTGGATGGGTTGTTAATTATTTAGAAAGGTTTTGTTTTGTTTAGAAGTCAAGCGGAAAACTGATTGAAAGATCCGTCAAAACAGATTATAAAATGGTCAAAGTTTTTCAATCAAAAGTACGCTGTGTGCTTTTGATCTCAAAACCATGCCAAATGTTAATACCAAATCTCATCAAAATCGACACAATTATTCAGTTACCCATTTCATTCAAACCAAAATAAACCTTTTAAATAATTATCAGGGAGCACAAATATTAATATTATACTACTTCATTAGGAAGTACAAATATCAATATCATAATCGCTAAACACAACTTTAACACCCCAAAACTAACACTATTAACTAATTGAAAAACTACAAAACACACACACACACACACACACAAATACATAAACAGAACTAAATAAAAGCTGAACATAGAAACGATCAGCTTTGAATCACGTAGCGAGACCGGTTGTAATTACTTAACAATAATCATTTTTCACCCCCCAAGGTTTCACTGAATCGGAACTAGAATTGTGCAACGTTTCAAATGCTAGTAAAAGTGAACACGTAATTGCTAGAAAAATATTCGTGATTCAAATAGTTTTCGAACGAAATTTTAGG
Organism: Helicoverpa zea; assembly: GCF_022581195.2. Lineage (NCBI taxonomy): Eukaryota > Metazoa > Arthropoda > Insecta > Lepidoptera > Noctuidae > Helicoverpa > Helicoverpa zea. Next base: position 10,862,456 of record NC_061467.1, read on the forward strand.
GTTCTGTTTTTGTTTTTTTTTTTTTTTTGCTATGTCTATATGAAGGTTTTATATTATGTTCTTACATGCATCTGTGGAACTAACCAATAATAAACTCAAACTTATATTTTAATCGCAAAATTAGTGTGTATGCATGGAAATTTATTCTTCTTTCATGCAAAAACCACACAATGAAAACCTTATGATAATTATACATAAGAATAACATAATCATAGGCTGCTTTTTATCTGGGTGCGGGAAGTAGTCCTCTCAGGAAGAGAAAACAGCTGCTGGTTTGAAAACTTCTCTACCCCGTTATGATAGAGTGAGTAGAGAAAAAGTAACTCGAATTACGTATTTGAAACTGGTTGATGATAACAATTGGTACAGCCAACAAATAGTGATATTTGAGTATTTCAATTTCTGTCACCTCTTTCTGGCTACATGTAGTAGGTAAAACAAAGGTACATTTAAACAATGCATAAGCAGTAATACGGCTCATAGAACAACAGAGTCTCATTACTGTCATTAACCTGTTTCAGACAGTTGGTTCTTACGACTTGCACGGGACAAACAACACCATGACTTTCTTTAGTACTGAATGCTCTTTACTAGAACTAACTGTAGGGCTAAAACCTCGACTCACTGGACTTAGGGCTAAATGCTCTGGTGACTAAACCTTGTACAGAGTATCGAACTTATGTATTTATAAAGATAGACTCGACTGAAAAAAAAAACTAATTTCACCATATTGTTTTTTCATGTCATTATATTCATTTCGAAACTGTTTTCCTGTCTTCTAAAAAGTTTGATTCGGCTGGAAAGGAAAGCTAAAATATTGAGCATAAGTTAAAACATTAACTAACGCCTAAAAATTCAACATTTACATAAACTTAAGTAAAAAGATCATTCAACAAATTATATAATTTAAAACATACCAAAAAACTCCCTTTATCAAAATAACACAGCAATATTCATTCTTCTAAAGTTTTCCTTCCACAATTCAAGAATACCAACATTTTTCCTTTCCACAATCGAAATAATCATCACTATATAGACGTTCGAAAACGTCTGAACATTGCTCTGGGGAACATTTATGATACATATAAGAGTTACAGGAAGGTAAATGTCGACCCACTTAAGTCACCCCTCTCTCTAAATTTGGGCATAAAAAGAATATTCTGGCTGATGTAGGTACTCGTTCATAATATTTATTTAATACCAGGTGTTTTTCGCGGTTTCATCCGCCTCCTGGGGGAACTTCTTCCCTTACCTGAATAAAATATATATATATTTTCTGGGTGTTAGCTTCACAACAGTGAAAGAATTTTTCAAATCAGTTCCGTAGTTTCGGAGCTCTTTTCGAGTACAAACAAACAAACAAAAAAAACGTCTTGGAAAAGTTAGCACTTGAATAATCTGGAATCAAACTCATACTCTTGTACTTATGGTGTTTTAACTACTAGGCCCAACTGAGAAAAATAAGATATACCCCTTTCAAATTCAAAACCTCTTCGCAAACTTAAAAAGCCTCAACCACATACTCTATTTTAAAAACACTTTTATTAACCTACTTTTTGAAAAGCACCGCTCCAAAACTGCTAGGCTGAAAAGCCTTCAGAAATCTAGTTTCCGAATACTAGTTTTACACCGCAATTTCGCTTTCTTTAATTTGCCTTATATCAATCAGTCAAGCTGTCTGTTTGCCGTGACCTCAAGCCTTCATATCCGACAAACGGAATTTTATTAATAGCTTCTAATACCCGGTTTTTTGGCTATGTTGTGTAAGAGGTTGATTTAATGTGTTTTGTTTTGCTTGCGAAGTTAAGGTCGTATTTTGAATGTGGTTTCACTGACGTGTACGAAAATGTAAGTATGTTTATGTGAATTGTGTCACAATATCAGCGAATTAATATAGCTTTGTGTGTCTTCATACCACAAGAAGGTACTGAAAATAAGTAAAAAAAACTGGAAATTTTGAAAGTTTTTTACACGGTAATAATAATCACATTTGAAGCGTGAATATGTTTTCTTTACTTTTTTTATATATGTATAACTCAACTAACAAATAAAAATAATACCTAACTTTTTAGTGCGATAAACTTTCACTAAATAAGTCACAGGCTATAAAGACAACTCATAACACGACCCTTCTATCGTAGTCGGGTAAAAATACAATGTTCTCACCTCAGTCCCCTGCACCTTGAGCTTCATATGGTCTTCTCTGGTGGTCTTCCCGTCTTTTCTCTTCTTCCAGCAGTAGCCATCACGTCGGTAGCGGACCTTCTTGCGGCTGTACAGCAGCATTGAGCCGCTTTTTGGCCTGAAAAGATAGAAAATATACGTGAACATCGAAGGACAAAATTTGAAAGGCATCAAAAGAAAGTAAGATTTACTTGAGTATCGAAGGACCAAGAATTATATTGGTCAAAGGACCAGGACTTGGAGTACAATTAAATAATATTGTAGAGATCTACCTATTTTTCGTGCCTCATAGCCTCGAAATATGTAGTTAGAGTAATAATTATTTAACAACTGAAATAACCGCTAGTTAAAGGTAAAGCCAATTTGAAGACGGTTTAAGTAACTATCAATCGACATGTTAGACTCTTGTAATACTACTAGACATTCCATTACTTAATTTCGATATACAAGTACCCCAGTAACAAGGTCTGAAATCATCAATTAATTCCGAAACTAATTGCTGAAGTCCACATAAATTGTTAATCTTCAAGACAAAGGGTCATTAAACCTACAGCAGAAAGGGGTAACTGCTAAAGTTGTTACTTCAAGTTATGTTCGGCCTAACATAAAATCATTTAATATGAACCAAATATCTAAGGGCTGTTTGAGACTTAAATTTTGGCTATATCTGAATAAAACGAAAAAAATACATAATATATACAAAACTAACAACAGTTCAACAGTTAACGAGGCTTAGTGTCTTCAGCCGCCCAAATGAGCTTCCTAATTCTGAAAGATTGTATAAAATCAGTCCAGTAGTTCCTGAAATTAACGCGTTCAAGTAAACAAACTCTTAAGCTTTATAATTACTAAACATTTATTTTATTTCTCCATTTATTTCAGACATCAACGTACATAATGGTATCAAAGATGATAAGGTACGCGCAATGCTAGAATCAATATTTAAACCCACCAATCATTGAATCAATACCCTTAATACTCACCAAAGGATCGCTATAATAATTTGAGTTATTATTCAAAGGATATCCGTACCCTGAAGATTTATTAGCGAGCAGTAGAACGACACGTAGGACGGAGCAAATAATCGCACGTTAGAGCTAAGGTATTTTGCACACTTTACGACGAATCACAAGGAAATACATCAGTACATGCAATAATTAATGTAAAGGGAATTCGTCGTAGGTGAGCTATCTTTTCGACATTTGAAGATTATGTGTATAAGGTTTGTAATAACTTCAATTTAGAATCATTCGACTACAAAAATATGTTTTAGTTAGGTAACAAATACCCGTCAACTCTTTTTTTATCAACCATTTTAACCTAAAGAAGACTATTCATTACAAAGTACAAAACGTCTATTTAAAACAACACAACTTAACATTGTAACAACGTGCGCGCCCGACTTATAATTTTACAGCTTCGGATTCAACCGTAAAATATCGAATGAATGAATAAAACCTTGTTACACACACTTCAGAATTCAGGATAACTTAAATTACATCTGCTGAGACGCATATGAAATGTTGGAGTTTTTATATTGAATCACTGGATTTATTGGTGACCTCTTTTCAAATTTGTTTCCCATCATTTGCTACAAGTCTTCACTCTTTTGAGTACCTGTCGTTGTTATGTGCAAAATTTTTGCTCCTAAGGTACTTTAATTATATGCACGGATCATTCAATTAAAATAGGAAAACGGTAAATTCACATTAGTTCACTACAACAGAATGAATGAAATGTCCAAATATTTTCCCATAAAAATTGCCACTTCTAACTCGCGAGCCATTAAACCTTTGACTCCTATTTTTATCAAAAACATTTGTGACTACCAAAAAAGAGTAAACAAACCATCCGTAGCTAACCATCGGCCATCCATAACGACGAAAACAGATTTCATTGATGCAATTTTATTTATTTAAAGCAATAAAAATGGGCGATGGAAACGCGCGCCCGTATTTCGTATGACGTCACAGTCGTACGTTATTTCAACGACAAAAACAAGCTTCGTGTCAAATTCATGAGTACGCCGACTAATAAATCGCTATTGAACGCATAAATCTGGACGATCTATGTTAGTTGCGATTTTTTCCGCGATTTCGTCTCGGTTATCCGTCAATAGGGCTATAGGATGTACGTTAGATTGTAGGTCGCTGTTTTGAATAAAATTTGCGTTTTTCACGTTATCTTTTTGGTTGTTTCAAATTAAGATAAAAAAGGGATTATTTAGAACCATGACAGTTACATTTGTCCGATTCACATCAGAACAAAAAATACATAAAAAAATATCCTATATCAAATATTTACCTGCCGTTTTCCCTGAGCTTATTCACAAAGCCGCCCCCCATAACCGTAAACTAAAAGTCACCAAAAAGGCCAGATTTAACGTCCAAAAGTTACGCCATTACTAATTTCTTGTTTGTTCGCGTTTTAAAACAAAATATGAATAATAAACTCTTGTAAAGTATGGTATATAACACACGTTAATTAATGGAGGATAAGACAGTGAAATTTATTTGTACGGAACACGGGGTATTATGGGAGCACCGCTTTTTAACCTACGTAAACCAGACAAATAGTCGGCTTTGAAAGTCGTAGGGTTGCGGCCGACTTTGCTGTGGTGTGTCCCGTTTTCCTTTACTTAAAAAAAATATGGGTTACAAACAGATGATTTATGTTATATTAAATTCGTTTTCTAGTGAGTATGACTGTCGTAAAACGCACATGTAAAGTTGTAAATAAAACACACATAAAATTAGTTCCTCCAGAAGTTTCTCCATTCCTCGTTTACACATCCTATCTATACTAATATTATAAAGCTGAAAAGTTTGTTTGTTTGATTGCGCTAATCTCAGGAACTACTGGTCCGATTTGAAAAATTCTTTCAGTGTTAGAAGCTTACTTTTCACGACCATATTTCAACGATTGCCAAGGAATCCTTTAAAAGGTTAGGGTTTGTACTCCGCATTGCCCGTGAATTCAACAATAAACACGTGATAAAGCTTCTGTACAGTGCACTAGTACGAACTAAATTAGAAGCCAGTTCTTCTGTATGGAATCCGCATGAAGCCAAATATGCTCTTCTTTTAGAAAAAGTGCAAAAAGCATTTTTGCGGTTTCTCTACAGAAGAACATTCGGATACTATCCTTACCTTTACCCTACCAAGTTCCTTTTGGGATGTTTGGGGTATAACATGTTGGCGGTAAGGCGGGAGTGTGACCAGATAGGAACTATGCTCAAAATTTGTAAAGGTTTGACAGATGCACCTGATATCCTTAATGAGCTGATTCGACTATACACGCGGAATAATTATCTCCGCAGCAGAAGGCATCGTCTGTTAGACGTGCCTCCGTGTCGAACCGCAGCCCGCGCTACGGCTCCCGTACCGCGCGTGTTGAATACGATCAACAAACTCGTTGAAGCCAACCCGGACTGCGATATATTCGAAGATAATTTTGTCCATATAATGGGCGTATGCCAAAAGTTTTGTGAAAACAATTCCTAATTTTATTATTTGTTAATTTTTATATGTGTTTTTTTTATATATTATTTTACACTTTAGTTGTATTTAACTGTATTTTTTAACTTTTATTTTAAATTTAATTTTAAGTTTACGATTTATGTAACTGGCTGTTAAAGCCGTGTAAGTCGAATAAATAAATAAATAGCCCATTTATCGAGGAAGGCTATAGGCTACTTTTTATCCGGGTTCGTGCAGAGGTTTCCACGGGATGCGGGTGAAACCGCTGGCAGAAGCTAGTCTCTACTACACAGTGGACCTCAAAAAATCTTTCCTTAAAAAACAAAAAAAAACTTCCAATTTTTAACAGCCTCTCACATGCAAACAACCTAACAAATCCCCATCCAATCAATGTAGCATAAGATTTTCATAGCCTGAATTGGGAGCGCGGGATACGGGACGCGGGACCCGGGACACGGGATTTCGGACACGAGACAACCCTGCGCTTGCCGCAAGCGATTTGTCAAGAGCAACCCGTGAGCCGTGATTTTCCAAATAATTTTTCGCTAACCCTTCACGAGCTTTTAACTTCTTCCAATCCTGAATGAGCTTTCAAATTAAACGTCCATTTTGTTTTTATGAATCCGGATTGATGTTTCATAATGGAGTTAACATTTAAATGTCGTATTTTAATATAAAATGTGTGCATTGTAATAAACGTATGTATAATAATGTTTATTTTATTTTTCTTGGCACATACCAATGCTTTCTCTCCATCGCCGAAAGGTAAACTGATGAAGATCGCTTAAGGCGAAATGACCGCCATTCTACTTTGTGTAAGAAGTATGAAATGAAATACTTAAATAAATATATTTTTTGTTAGATTACAAAGTTCATGCTTCTGCAGAAAATGAAGATCCTTCTCATTAATTAGCATGAAAAAAGAGAAAGTTCCTTCAAGCATGATTTTCCATATTCATTTAATCACAAACCATCCATGATTTATAAAACAATAAAAACGTAACTACACGATACAAAAACGAACACAGACTAACCCGGATTCCAATCAACACTGTGTACTAATGAGGCCATAAAAATGCACAAAAATCATAAAGCAATAAATGCAACGGATCCGCATTCCCATTGCATGACGCTTCGGCGCCCGATAGCTGCGATAAATCAACGCTTACCAATTATTTGCAAAGGATTTTTGTTTTTCGCTGATAATTTTTTAAAGTTCTGTGTAATTAAGCTTCTTTTGTTTTGGTGTTGGGTAGAGATCTCATTATGGTAGTTAGCCGATATGACTACTGGTGGACAATTTTATTAGGTTAGCAAGACTGAAACAAACGCCGAGACAAATGGTGACATAATAAGATCAATGCAGAGCTATCTTTAAGCACAAGATGATCAATAATAAAGAGCAAATTACAAAGAAGAAAATTGAGATCAGTGACCATCCCACGCGATATACCCATATCTGGAAAACTATATATTTGACCAAAAATCACCTCTCTCTATCAACAATCTCGATAAGGGCAGTTTTTAAGAGAACACATTCCATAATTTCTGTCCAGCTATTCCATCATTGACGATTCTTATTTCTTTTCATTCTCAGATTGCATTTGTCACCTGCTCATTCCAATTACAAATAACAAAGGGTTAACCAGTTAACTATAAAACGGTTTTAAGTAGTGAAATAGCAAATAAATAACTCAATTGGAAGGCAAGGAGTTATGTGGGCAGCTCACGAACTGCAACGAGCACAGATTATACTGCGGATCGTGCAATTTTGATTTAATTAAATGGCCACATATTAATTTAGTTATGCCTTCCGCGTTTTAGACCTGATTTTGTTTTAACCCAATAATTGTTTCAATATTTTTAAAACGGAACAACTCTGTTCTATAATTTCATTATGGAATGCAATAAAGTATGCAGTACTAAATTTTTCAGGGTAAATATTACTGTTGTTACTGTTTCAGCCTTTTTATCGTCCCACTGCTGGGCACAGGCCTCCTCTCACACGGAGAAGGATTGAGCATTAATCACCACGCTTGCTCAATGCGGGTTGGTGATTTCAGACTTTATAGTCCAGGTTTCCTCAAGATGTTTTCCTTCACCTTTTTATCAGTCATTGGTGTCCAAGATATACTTAGAAAGTACATACACACTTAGAAAAGTTGCATTGGTACTTGCCTGACCTGGAATCGAACCAGCGCCCTCATACTCGAGAGGTTGGTTCTTTGCCCACTAGGCCACCACGACTTTTTTACAACGGGTAAATATTATTGCGTAATATAAAAAATATATAAACAAATTAAACGTCAAAGCTATTGATCTGATTTGAATGAGATTTGGTGCGCCGATAATTTAGAGCCTGAGACAGGTCTATGTTTTATCCGGTTGCGGGAAGAATTGCGAGAAACAGCAAGTCATCTGCTATTTTCATTGCATCTTAAAACAATTCCAAATACAGCACATTCCAATCAAATAACAAACGATATTTATTTTGCAAATAGGTTGAAATCAACACGCTTACATTATACAAATATAAAGAAATATAATATATAATTTTAATTGTAAATTAACTATTCCTATTATACCTAATGTTTAAAACTACCGCCATAAAAATTTAGAATTAGTTTTAAGTATTTTAAATGTACTGGCATTAAATGCCAAATGTTGCTGTGCCCTAACAGGGTCCACAAATGTACGTAGCTGTAAGCTTTTGTAACACCATGTGAAACTTGTGGAACGCAATAAATGATATGAATATGAATATGAATACATGTATTTTCTTTAAAAGTGAGATGATGTCGAATTAATTCAATAGTGTATTTATTTAATTAGATACACAACAAAAAAAATAGTTGAAACTGCAACCATCACCTCGCCTGCCATTACCAACTTAACAAAGATATTGCACATTAATTGCATTGCGCGTCATGCGATGTTGCCACACACACGACGCAAATACTCGCGCCGATCAGCACTGATAGTGGCAATAAAGTCATTTTGATGTAGGAATCCAGGCTGATTAATTTGTTACAATAATTGTTTTGCTTCATTATTGTACTATTTACGTAGTTTTCATGTAGGTACTTATGTGATTGCATATTATTGTAACAAGTAAAAATACTTAAGTATTGTATGTCGTATGTGATTTGACTATTAATGATAGAAAGTTTAATATTGAAACCCCAGCATTGTTGCTGGAAAGGTCACAAATATATATGTGAAAGTTATAATTTTACAAATCCATTTCATTTCCGAGTGAACTGAATGACATTATTTTTGTACAGCAAGACGTTGAAACATGAGCTAGAAATCGAATATCAACGAATAAATCGATAATTAGATATTCGAATAAAAAAGTTTTTGCTATTGGCCAGGTACTTATAAACAAAATAACATCAAACCTCACAAAAAAGCCTTGAAAATAACTTCAGCGGACACAACAGCACTTTTCTAACCAAAACCTTGGTATTATTGCTAAACTAAGTTCAACAAAAGTCGAGCAATTCGTTCTGCGCTCGGCTGAAAAAAATTCAACCGGAAAACGGCTGATTTGAAAAGTTCATTAGAGTCTAGATTTTTTTTCAACGATTATAGAACTCGCGATGCAAGTAAACCAATTTTCTTGTTGAAGCCTTTTTGATGTTCATTCTGTTTTTTTTTTTCTTTATCTGTAAGATTAGTTTTGTTTTGATTCTTGTTCCTTACTTTTCGAGTGTCATTTTGTGGTTTATAATGAATTTTTTTTAATATTCTTTAAATGAATACCTAAAAAAATTAAACACAATTTATCTTGTAGTAGCTACTTAGGTACAAGTACAACAGCAATAAAACAAAACTATGATTAAATTTACATATGAATACAGTAGTTTCAAATCACTTGAGAAACGAGGCCCCAAAGCCACAATCCATCACTGCACTTATTAGTCCAAGTCACTCTAACCCATATGCATTTCTTAACACCACCTATTTAGACCTCTTCCATCTTGCACAAAACGAGCAGTTGAAACCAACTAAAAAAACCTACCTCCTAATTAACGACACCCCCCAACTTCCCTTATTCCCCCATTTCCCCCAACTTACCCACAAGTCCCCATTTAGCCCAGACTGGAGTCATCGCTCATAATTCAAACTAAGTACGTGCTTAAGCAATTACTTAGCAATAAAACCTTCGCCGTTACTGTAATGTGTTATAACTTAATTTTGACGTCATAACGGTGGGTTAAACTTAACTAGGTTTTACGACTTTCTGTTTTGAATGTGCATGTTGCAATTCGGATGCATTGAGCTGCCTTGAGTAATATTTTTGATTTAATGTTCAGTTTCAAGTACAAATGATTGCTTGGGTTTAGTTTTAGTGCCATTGGTCATAAGAATTAAAATTCAGATCGGCCGACCTTATATGTATTTTATATCCATACTCTCATAGAGATGAAGTATGTATGTAGGGCTACGAATAATGAAATAAAAGATTAAAATCGCCAATGACAAAAGGAAATAAAATTATTCATTTGATCATATACGGTCAGAATTTCGTTACGATGATATCACACACTTACAAACTAATTTAATAACAACAATTAATGGTATTCTGCTGTTCAATTTCAAAGATTGCCTCCAATTACCCCAAATATATACACAAATATTTCTCGATACGTTATCATAGATGTTCTCGAAATCTACTTTTTAAATAAATACCTTCGTTCCCCCGAGTCATCGTCTATGTAATTTATCAAATGAAATAGGGCAGGTACACACTTGTTAGAAAAGCCTACGTAATTTGAAAGTTTCATTAAAGTAATAGTATGTTATTTTTAACTATTAAGTAACTCTGAAACTGCCATTTACTATTGGTAAAGTTCGATTGAGAATTTACTAAAATTAAGTCAAAGAAATTCTTGATTGACAAATTAATATAACTGTGTTTCTTTCCTGGGAAATAGTTGTATTATTTTTCGTAAGATTAACGGCTTTTCATTTCAATTACCTTAAAAATACACAGAATTTCAGTGTATAATTATTAAGCTATTGCATAGCTTCTATCGCAGGCCTTGAGCGCGGGGACCAAATCCAGAAATTCCGTAACGAAAAAACCTCACGCTCGGAGGTGTGGCTTGAAGGCCGTGCATCGTCTAACATCGTATCAGTTCGGCAGTCTTCGACACGGTGCTGTGTGTCGTGCGATTAGACGTATTGTACGACTTTACGGAACTCGCCCGAATCGAAACGAGCTGCTCCGAAATCGGACGAATACATAATCAGCTGTTTGTGAGAAAGTATATAGGTGTATAAGTATTTATCGAATCGAGACGAGATAGTTATTTATACAGTATTTAAAGAAAAAGAAATACTGTATGAATAAAATAAAAAATAAATAATTATAATTGCATAAGTTGATACAGAATGCTATGCAATAGCTTTACCGCGGCAGTCCCCGACTGCCACACGTATTTTTTTTTTTACGAAAATTGACCTAGATATTAGATAAGATCAAGTACATGATAAGTAAAAAAATCTATCATTCCAAAACTTGACCGTTATCATTATTCCACGAAAAGAAAAAAGTTCCAACTTTTTCTTCGAAAACTTCCAGCCAAGTCCAAAGGTAGAATTAACTTTCCAATTACAGCAGCACCTGTATTTAAAAACTATAATAATCATTAGTCAAAGAAAGCCCATTAGCCGCCACTCTATCCAAGCTATAATTATTCAACTTCTCAACTCTTATTCAGATTTAATTGTGAAAAATGTGTTGCTACCTTTTTTTACTGTTCAGTCTTGTGACGTCATTCGAAGACAAATTGTATTGTTATATTTTAATTTTCTGTAACGAGCTTTTAAGTTTTACATTGAAATTGTTTTAACATTGTTCTACTGAGTGTCTGATTTAGAAAAACTTGATTATACTTTTATAAGGTTTCCAATTTTTAAGTATCATGCAAACTGACATCTCCAAAACATGTCAATCTAGTTATCGCCCGTGGTTTCGCCTTCGTCTTAACTACGGAACTCATTAGCACATTCGAATAAAAAGCAGCGTATAACCTTCTTCAATAAATGAACTATCTAACACTGTCTTTTTTATTTAAATCGAACCAGGAGTAACTTTTCGTTTATTAAAAATTATTCATCCGAATATGAAGCACACTACCACACAAAAATTAACCCAACAGGAACTTCTTTTTTTTTTGTCAAATCACTTGCCTAGCTTTTCCCCAATAGTCAAAATATTCGTCCAATAAAATGGCTTTACAATCTAGTGTGCCTCCAACCGGCCAGGGATATCAATTAGAAGCGGTTCGTGATCTGCACACAGATGCAGTCGTACATTCTCAGTGCATCGCTAAATACCGGTCCAACTGTTGTTTGCTGTGATATATAGACACGAGAATTGGATATTGAAATTGGTTTATTATCAGTGTATGTATGAGATAGTTGAGATACCATATTCAGCAATGGATTATCAAGCAATCTGAAAGTACATTTTTAAAGAGGAAACAATTTTGTACAAAAAATAAACTTGAAATACTACTTAGTTCACTATGGAATTTTTGTACATATAGATCAACACCTATTCAAGAGGAAACGTTTTTGTACAAATAAACTTTAAATACTGAATTTCTATAAAACTCAAAGAGGCTCTACCCTAGCCCATTAGTCCCAATATAATTATTTTAAAGTACAGAAAATCATTACCAATGGTAACTTGAACCGCTTAACCATCAGCCCTAAATCATCAAAAAATCATCATGATGTGTCTGGTATATTTCCGTAGGGTAGAAACAGATAGGGAATGTAAAATTAGGTGCTAATATAAAACATGTTATAGTAACTATGTTTTTGTATCTATTTGGCTTTCACGTGAATTTTTATTAAATTCATGACAAAACCACTGAACTGAGGTACTTATAGAATATAAAACCTAGGAAATAAAAGGCCTAAGAAAGGACATATTTCGTGACTGTATTTTTTATCCCATTGCAGCAAGTAGATCCGGTAGTGATATATGTTAGATAAATAAAATAACAAAACATATCTCTTGTTGTATATCAAATAGAATTGTAGATATTATTGCTAAAATATATGTACTGCCAGTAAATGCTAAAAAAGTGAGAACTACAAACATACTAAAAAAAGAGCTGTTTTCTATATTCCAAATACACTGCTGTTTATACGCCCGTATAAAATTTTACTAGGCCCTCAAATAGACAAATGGTTAACATATAATTTTATGAATTGTAATAATTATTTTATTAACACTGAAAAAGTGCGGGTTTATGTCGTGTGTTTATTATGGGGGCGTTATTTTTATATTGTGTTTAGATAATACGAGTGTTATGTAGAGGAGGTTAAGATAAACATATAAAGAAAATAGGCTCAACATGGTATTGCGTATAAGTTTACATGCCTAACCGTAGTATAAAAAGAAAATTACTTTGTCCCAATTTTCATATTAAACTGGACGATTGGACTTGCAAAAATAGACCTTAGTTAGTTATAAGTAACTAGCTTCTGCCAGCGGTTTCACCCGCATCCCGTGGGAACCTCTGCACGAACCCGGATAAAAAGTAGCCTATAGCCTTCCTCGATAAATGGGCTATCTAACACCGAAAGAATTGTTCAAATCGGACCAGTAGTTCCTGAGATTAGCGCGTCAAACAAACAAATAAACTCTTCAGCTTTATAATATTAGTATAGATTAGTCAACTCAGAATATCAATAAATACACGTTCGAAAAAAAACAACAAAGTAATACTTAAATATTTTCCACTAAAAAAATCTTTTGATACATAGTGCTTCCGAAATTATTAAAACACCTAAAATAGACTTAAGTAACTACTGATTAATCTTCAAAAAAACTCTAAATTTGTGTGAAAGTACACAAAATCTTCATTTCATTTTAGCAACACTGCAACAAAACACTAGCTTGCACACAAAAGTGGCCAGTTGCACCCAAATCAATTAGCTGGGGCCGCACAATTTAATTGCTAGTAAGTGTACCACGTGCCTTGAATCTCAATGCGTAGCTATTGAATTAGGTTTTATTGAAGTTTTGTAAGGCTGGAATTGAATGCAGGGTTTGGTACTTATAGTTGTTTCGCTTTTTTGAGTGGATTATGTTTAGTAATTTTAGTAATAGTGAGAGTAAGTTTTGTAAACTTTACTGAAAAAAACATAAGCATCGTCATCAGCCTTTACCGTCCCACTGAAGGACCTAAGGGTTCGTCTACACGGTACATGTAGCTGGAGAAAGTTAACATGCGCAAGTGATATTTTGCGCGAGTCGTTGGACCCGCACATTTTTTAAATACATGTAACCTGCGCATGTGCCTCAATATGCACAAGCTACTTGCAACGTGTAGATGCACCCTAAGCCTTCTCATACAGAGCAGGATTAAGCGTTAATCGCAACGCTAGATAAGGTGGATTGGCGATTACAGTCTTTGAAGTTCAGGTTCCTTCACCGTCACTCATGAAGTTCAATGTATTTAGGAAACTAAAACAACATTATAGTTAGTAATATCCGAAAAAATCATTCAAAAAAGCTTCTACAAAATTTTCCCTACTCCTCGATCATACTTCAACAACCTATTACATAAAACCATTATAAAAAGTCTCCTCTCAGCAGACTATCCCAATAAGGGTCCTCACCTATTAGACCGCACTAGAACTAATTTATGGTCACCCGACATCGCAATCAGATCGCTATGAATTGCGGCCACGGACGAGACCTTTGTCCTGAGGCGAATTTATCAGTTTCACCCTTCTATGGGAACGAAAAACCACCAACTGAGAATCTTAGGGGTATAGGAATTAGAAGGATTATTGTGTCATTGTTATGGTGTAAGGACTATTCAGAAGATGTTTCCTTAACGTCGCTTTCACATCAGCGAATTTCTATTGCACGTACAATCAGGTCGGAAATACAAGAAAGAAAGTGCTGTAAGAAGTTGTTTTACTTAAATGTCAAACAAGTCAGTATGGTCTTGATAACTTGCAGTGGATTAGTGAGGTGACTTTATTCCCTTAATCCTTTTTAAGACAGTATCATTATACTATCTCCATTGAGAAAGAACTTAGCCGACCCCAACATAGTTGGGAAAAGGCTCGGAGGATGGATGGATTGAGAAAGAACTTATGTTAGCAAAATTATGTACCTTTTCAAAAATAACTACATTATGTAGAATCTAATAGATATTATGGTCTAAGATGCATCCAAGCTATTATGTGAGAAAAAGAACACCTCTGCATTTCAAATCTGAAAATATTCTCCAAAGCAAAAACTATACAATCAGAAACTTAACAACCCAGCAACATACTCGTATATCAATTCCTTAAAACTTGAACAATCAAACGAAACGCTTACGGAATCAATTGAACACGGACTCAGGTCAAACACTAGCGTTAATAGAAACCAATCTAGCTCGCTTAGCAATAGAAGCGCTACATAAATCAAGCTAGTCAAATAAGCCGGCCGAATCTAGGGCTGTGATGTAGCCAAACAGCCAGTCAGCTTCTACCCTCAATGACCCTACAAATTATAGGCTCGAATAGTGTTGTGCTGTCTGCGGATATCCCGGGATTAACTACCTTATACCGGGAAATTATTTTGAGACTTAGGTAATTCATTTAAGAAGTTTGTGCCCTTTAAAGAAGTTGTAATTAAGAAAAAATATAGGTATATATTTTCTTCAAAAGATAACAACAATTTCGAAAATAACAATCGTCAGAAGGAATTTATTTCGACGTTATGAATATTAAATTTCTACTTAATTACGGTACAAAGCGTTCTCGAACACGTGTAAATACAATATTCTGATGAGATCTGTGAAATTGTTGGTTTTCGTTTTAATGTTTTTCATCGTCAGTTTCGTTGTCCTTGAACTGGATACACGTAATTTTCCGTACATTAACATGTTGCCTTTGTGTTCGTGATTTTATTGAGATGGAAAATAACTACTTGGCTATTGTTTTATGAACAAGAAGTGCAATTCCCGGATTGTCATTTCCTCTGATTGGGTTTAATCGACTCAGGCGTTTTTGAGCATTGATTTACAATTATTTCTTAACAATAAGATACAGATAATATATTAAGTAAAGTTTAGTAAAATATTACGTAAGCATTTCCGATTCAAAGTATTCAAAACGAAAATCTCAAAACTACTTAAACTTCTTGAAAAATACATATCCAATAACATAAATTCTATCTAAACGTCGGGTGGTATTAAAAATCGGTTTGATGGAAAATCCCGCGACTAATCCCGGGAAATATCCGCTCAGCCCGACCGCCGGGAATCGAGTGTTTGTCGAATACTGAATAGCGTTCCCGTGAACGACAATATTTTGTTTCAGTGCGTGTATACTGGCTTTATTGACGGTAGAGTGCTGACTAAGCTTAATATGGAAACGTACAAAGAGTTTCTAAGGGAAGATGATGTTTGTGTGAACATGATATGGAAGGGAGTTAGGTAAACAAATGTTGACGTGAAAAAGTAGGGCATCGCATGTGATTTGCGATTTCTTTTAGTCATTCCATGCTTTCTGAATCATCGAAAAGATACCAGAAGCGTATTTGTACTTAATTAAGAATAATCAGTATTATTATCCATGTTGCAATTATTATAACTAAAATAGGCTTTAGGACACCAATTCTTAATAGAAAATATCAATGGCACTTTCCTAAACTATAAAATTAGTGTCCTGTGTCCAATCTTAAACCTTGGATCTGGCTTTCAGCCCAATAGATCAGTAATTAAGTATTACGAATGTTATAGTTCTACAAGACTTTATGAAAAAACTACAGGGACCAAAACTATCATATTCTTTTAATTAAATAAAACTTAAACGGTCTGTCGACATGATCACCCTGAAGATGCAGATTGAAATTTTAATTGACAGCTCCGATACGGCACTCGATCGGAAGTGTGTCAAAATTATAAAAGCAAATGGCGACGACGCTTGCAATCCGATGGTAGGATCGACCCTCAATTAAAAATAGGGGTCTGACTAATGCAACTAGCGGAGTTTTAAGGTAGCTGTGTTTTTTTTTTGGACGTTGATAGATTCTTGTAAGGGTTTTGGTTGTTCGGTGTTGGGTGATGGAATTGGATGACAGTATTTTAAAATCGTGCTATTCTTTATTTTCACTAAAACTCAAGAATTCCTGGACTTGCAAAAGTCTAGGTAAAGTTTAAACGATACGAAGTTTGTTGGGTCTAGTAAATTATATAATAATGTGAGTGCCTTCTTCAAAGTAACTTAACGTACTTAACTAACTAAACGATCGAAATAATTACAAATAATTGAACACGTAGATCATTATATGGTATACTATCAAGAAATATGTTATGGTTGCCCGTAATTAACTGTGCCATCTAGTTTAAAAACAATAAATAATTTACGGAAGCTTTCATTTATCTTAGATTAGCAAAATCCTACCAATTAAAACGGTCAAACAGAAAAATAAAACATCGTCACACTTCATCAAAGCAAAACAAACGCCCCTAGACAAACGAATGTCCAAACAAATGCCACAATCAGCACTCGATTGCTCCTGTCCTTTCAGACGAGACACATAAAGGAGCGCCACACTACACACAATAAAACCCCAATCACTCAGTAAAATCGCCAGTCTTAACGAATAAATGGCGACCAACCTCCCAGAATCGAAAACTTCACACACTAGCCAATCCGATAGGCACTCATCCGTCAACGCTAATTCGAGTCTTCTATCTCGATCAAACTAATCGCGTCGATAAATACTGGGACAGTATCGATTCGCGAACCGAGTGATTTAATCGAGAATTACACCGGTCATGTTAATTGGTGCTGGCTATTCGTTTTGAATGTAATTTACGCGTGTTTCGGATGGTGTCGGCTAATGATGTGGTACTAATTAGGGATAAAATGAGTTAGGTCGATTGCTGTATCGATTCTAGGTGTGAGAGTTCGCTATCAGTGGTGTGTTAACCGCTAATCGAGTTGCCGTTTTGATTGAACAGTTTCTTTATTTAGATGAAATGGTTTAATTTCATTTCTTCTAATCACTAAAGAAGGAAGATAATGTTAATATCTATGATGAAGGTTTTTCAAACTTCCCACAATAAAACTTGCAAAACGTTATCTTTACAACAAAGTCAATAAATAAATAAACAGCCTACTGGCTGCTAATTAATTCATAAGCACTATAAAAGGGATATACCACAAGATTTACAGACCTATACTTTCAAAGCCGTTTAGGTCGCAAAGTTAGGAAAACCTTCAAATTTTTTTTGCCCGCAAAAATTCCCAAACGTCTCGAATTATCAATAAATCATCAAGCCGATGCCATCTTGGATTTTTATAAAAAAAGTTTTGCCTAAAGAAATGTGAAATGGCAAAACTTTTTTGCAAACGATTTAACTGCTGTGTATATTGTAAATGATTTCAGTAGAATTTTCTTTATTTGCGTTTTGTATTTGTAAAAATTGCTAAGGTTTCAAACTCGTTAAACTTTTAATTTATGAAATAAGCAATAGAATACATAGAATAAACTAAAAAAAGTGGTAAAATACTAAAATGCAGAGCTAATCAGAAAATTTAATTACCTAATTATTTCATGAAATTGATAGCTGAATGACGTCAGGCGCCAAACACTTGGTTTGGCTTACTAACTCGCGCCAAAGCATTCGGCACAGTAAACCTTTCGCCCATTATCCTACGCAGTTATTAATTCTCAAATAAAAAACTATTAAGTATCGTGACGATGGCCGTTATTGGATGTTTCTCATACCCAACTTTATTGCAACCGTTAATGTCGAAACATTTTATTTATGACAATACTTTGGCGTTTTGTATTCGTGGTATGAGCGTATAACTCTCGGTTCAGAATAATCAGTGTAGTTTTAAGTTTCGATTGCTTGTTTGAACTGTTTTCAATTTCGATAATTCATTGTGTGTGTGTCGTGTTTTGACCTTCATTTTGGTTTGTTACTTGAATTAGGTTCTCCTTTACCTACGATATCAAAGAACCTTAGTTTCTTGTTTAGGTTTACTAACATAGATGTTTCAGGTATCATGAATTGCTTAGTTTAAGAGACTTGTTCTATTGGGACGATCCAATCCTATTTCTTTAGTTTAAAAGTACATGTTATTCTGATATATAAGTGATGTAGAGAGACTGCCAATTTTGATAAAAATCAAGTCATTAGTTTTTGCGGGAATGAACAAGAAACATAGACGTATTCAAACATTAACGTTTATGACACTAAAGTGTAAATACTAATAATAAAATTACCCCCTCCCCAGTTAACATAACAATCACAGGCCCTTACAATATACCTCAATCACTTGGAACAGTGACTGATTTAATTGCACCGCCTCACATTGACTGCTACGTAAGGCTGAGTTCCTACTGTCTTCCATTTAAAAACGGAAGCAAGCTAACGCAAAATCCTACATACCGGCTGTCGAAATGGTGTAGAAAGTATTTATACGAAGCTCTTTCTAGGCGGCTTAAAATAGTCTTCATCAAAACCCTCCTTAACTGATTTTTTCACATCTATTTGGTTTTTCTGGTATCTTTTATTCGGGTGAGGAAAGATGTTGTCTCGGGAAGTGCGGAACACCTAGTTTGGCATCATAAGGACATCTTAGAGACAGTCTGAGACTACAATTATAGACACTCGTTACGCCATAGTGTGTACACAGGCTTATTCCGAGCTCAATATGTCGACAAACGCAATGCTGCCATGACAGATCATTTTGCAGCCATTAAGTGCGATAATTTAATGCTTCCGATAGATTTATTGACAACGGGTGTGGTAATTGGGCTAACAGCCAGTTTCTTCATCAAAAATTAAAGCCAAAGTAAAAGTCAAAGTAATGTCTAAAGTAAAAGTAACGGTCAAATTCAATTTTTCTATTAGTTTTGCTGTCACTTTAGCCTTGAAAAAACATATTTGACCGTTACTTTTACTTTAGACATTACTTTAACTTTTGATGAAGAAACTGGCCGTAAGTATGGTGCAAGATTGGGACCGTATTCCAACAATGTAGCTATAGCACATTTTGAGGGAACTTCTTCCCGCATCCGTATAAAAAGTTTAGTATCGTTTCTATTATTGTAATATTTAAGTAAATCACTAAAATGTGTTAAGCCTTTCTTGCTAGAAACGTCATTTATGATTTGAATATTGTCAACTTTCTCATCCTCTGTCATCCTTTATCATGAACTATCCATCTTTGATTCAAGTTTATTAGCTCTGGCTTCTGATCGGTAGATCTGATTTCAGATAAATATTATGGCATACATAAATGGTCACCTATTGCCATACCAACCGTACTGATCCATTGAACCATGTGACTGTGCTCCTAAACATTACAAGTGATTAACAAATTATCTGATTCCCTGAAGGTACACCCAAGTTCTCAAACGATAGCGTCACAAAAAATAGTCTTCCCGATAAGATAATACTGGTACCAATAGTAGATTTATAACCAAAGCTTATGTTTTCGACAGAGGAACGGATGGAACTATTGAAGTTCTGCATCGACAGTTCACGATTTATTGCTGGGAATTGAACAGGTATTGCTTAAGACACTTGTGTTTTTAATATTAGAAGGAAGATTTTAAAGAGCTATATTATTTTTTGGCAGATATATGACTTCATTAAGGTATAATATAATGTACAAATCAAGCGTTATCCTTACACAACTTTTGTTTCTATTTGTATAAACAATTATTTTATTTGAATACATACTGTTATTACGTCCTCTTTTACAAGAGAAATCCATCTGCAACTTTAACACTTGTTCCATTTGATCTATACTAATATTATGATGCTAAATAGTGTTTCTTTGGTGGATTGCTTGAAAACACGTTCATCTTAGAAATTACACCGATTGAAAAAAAGATCATGATTAGGAAGCCCATTTATCGAGGAAGGCTACTTTCGGGTGAAAACTCTGGCAGAAAATAGTTATTGATACAAAAGAAAAAGAACTTTTTCTCATACTTAAGACCGTGTCTTCTATGTATGACGTAGTTTCTTCATAAAGACGAATATAACTACGAACAAAATCCCCACAAATTAGATCATACATCAACGGAGAATCTCACATACAAGTACTAAGAACTTTAAGCAACATAAGTAAGTAACCCTAAGTTAAAACAACAGCCTTCGGTCTCATTAGTACTACAAAGTTTATAGTTTTACCCGGATAATATAGAGTACACAATTAACCAAGTAATTAAATGTGCAGATCAGGCTTACCCTTTTCACGGGACGTTTTATAAACAAGCCTAGGAAAAACAAACAGTTTTGCATATTTTAATTGAATAATGTAATTAAATTATTATGTGTAATTGTGGTGATAACAAATGGTGCTGTTTTTGTGGGATAAACACATTATAATTTTGTCATCGTGTTACCGAGTAACTGAGTTGGTGGTTATGAAGGCAGACACTGTTTACAAAATATCTGTATATAATATAATTAGTTAGACAGCAGACTGACTTCAATATACTAAAAAAAAAAGCTGATATATCAAGTACTTAATCTGCTGAACTACCTCTTACTCTAAATTAAAATGTAAACAAGGAGGATATTACGCATTATTAGATCAATGTAATCCGAGAAAATGTAACAAAGCAACCCCTATCCGATGCAATAATTCCAATTCCTTACTTCACCAATAAATAAAATAGAATTTACAACACTTCAATCAAAATACCTTATTCAGTCAACCCTGAAAATTCTTGTAAAATTCTCGTGATTTACAAGCTTGACCTCTTTTAACATTTTACTAGAGGCCAAGTGACAATGCAAACTTTGAACTCTTTAAACTTTGCTGAAAACAAGAACTTCATACAGTTTCAAGTTCGTCTTTCACTCTCGAGAAGTTGGTGAAAAAATTGAATTATGACTGAAGCTTGCTAGTATGAGAGGAGACTACCGAAGACCGCTTAGTGACAGTTGTTTATTTTCATAGACGTTACTATTTGGGTTTTACAAGCTACAATTATAATCCTAATGTCCTAACTTTATAATTTAGTAAAACTGCTCTATAAACTAAAATTAAGTCGATATGATAATGTACTCTTTATTCGACTGCCAATAAGTTAAGTTTTTACCCAGACGAGTGAAAAAATTTCAACAGCCAGCTCATTCAATAGTGAATTCGAAACTGTGTCATCCTACAAACTGCGTCTAATTAGGTAATTTTGAAAAATATAACAACTGATCGGTGTGCCTATACATCACTTCTTTATAAACAAAACAAATATGTTTTTCAAGTGTAAACTCCAAGTAGGTACTCTTGTTTCCGGAGCGGGGAAACTATTGAAATTACTAAGTATTACTACTAAGGAATTTCGGGAGACAAATTAAAAGCGTGTTACCGATTCTGAGGTACTTTTAATCGTAAAAAAAACTAATCTACTGTCTGACCAATCTCGGCGCGACATCTCCGGTGGGGCGACTTATCTACCTAAGTTCTTAAAATTATAGTCAGCACATTATACATGTGTGCGTACAGACTTAATCTAGGGCCGAAGGCTGGGTGGTCACCATAGCTCCTCCGACCTTAAGAGGAAAATTATCGGGAGAATCGATTTTAGATTGGTTCCGATAATTTTTCTTGAAACACGTGTATTTCAGCAATTTGAGCCGAACAACATAAACGGAAAATACAAAAATACTTAAAATAACTAAACCTAAGGTCACGTACACCAAGGACGCACTGAAGCTACTGTCCCTTTTATCAAAAACACTTTCGATCACTTCACTATGTTTTAACGAATACGCCATATATTTCACTTCGTCTAGATTTATGCCCTTCATATCAAGTGCACGTGTACTGGATAGCTGTGCGTTAGTGCGTAACTGAGGTAAGGCGATGATTGGTACTCTTTTCACCACATCGGACTCTATGAAGATACGATGATTAATGTGTATGCCATGAATCTCCACCTCACAGGGTTCTTCGATGGTCATCAGGTAAGTACCAAATACCAATTGTCTACTGGTCTCATCCTTGCATCGTTCTGTTAGTGTGGTCTTCTCTTCACTATACAGGATCCAGTTGTTGTTAGCGACTTGTTGGACTCTGACCTGTTCGATTTCTATTGGATGTTGTTTGCAAAGGGTAAGGTCGTTTTCGAAATTCATAAGCTGTTCGACACAGGTAAGTTCATAGAAGGGGATCCTGTTGTCTGCAGTGCAGAGGAAGCGAGCACCGGCAGAGAATGGTCTACACGGTATTGCGATTGGTGAGTATCTATTTTCTTTCGCCAATAGGTAAGGGTATTTGGGGAAAATAGCTAGGGTCTTATTTTCGGTGTCATGGAAAATTGGTAGGGAGTAAATCTTATAATAGTTATAAGTAACATTATCGGTAAGTGGTATCTCCATTATAAATGTTATTTGATTACTTTTAATAAATGATTTAACACATATAATCTCTTCTATTTTTAACAAGTTCGCTTCGGCGGGAGGATATATTAAGCTTTCATATTCGGATATTAATTTAAGATGATATAAAAGTTCTGAAGAATTAACAATTGATTGATGTAAAATAGAGACTCTGCTTAATGCAAGTGCAGTTTCGATTTCACTTAATCTAATAAATATAGTACGAAAGTTACTCATGAAAACATTGAACAACCCAGTTAAGTACGTCAGAAAAATCCAACTATTTTGCTGAGCAGTTAAATCTTTAATTAATGTTTCAATTTTAGTTAACCTGTTATGGAAGTTAATTGTATTCTGTTCAATAGTTTCAGTGGCATTAATAAAACTGTCAAACATTTTAGAGACCAATGTTAACCTTTTAGATATAGTGATTTGACCTTGATTCAATTTAGAAATGAGATTATCATACTTCAACGCATCATCATGATCCAAATTACCGGTAACAATTTTTATAATAGAGCCCAGTGGATTAATGAGTCCTCGTTTAGATCGTTTGGATGGTATAAGCTGTTGGTATTTTTCTACAGTTAAATCACGTATGGAATCTGTATGCATTTTAATAGTCATAATTTCTTGTGAGTATGATGCATTCCAATCAATTAAATTACAAAGCGCTTGATAGTTGGTAGAGATGTAGTTAAGGTCAGTATAAATTTGATCTAGGCTGATGATCTTTACAATAGTCCACTGATCAGTTTGGAAATATGCATGACCTTGTTTCACCGGTAAAACTCCTGGATTACCTTCAAGATTTTGCAGATGAAGGGCCAGCGACAGCATCGTGACTGTCATCAATAATATGCCGCACCTGTGGAGGACGTTTTATATTTTTAATAGGAATTTTGGTATCCCTTTCTCCTATTTTTATAGGTAAAATATTTTTATCTGCTTTGCCTGTTACTACAGCTTTTATATATCGGGGCTTATCCTTACTTTTACGCTTATTTATGTCTTTACCGAAAACAATTTCTCCTTTTTTAAACTTTATTTCACCTTCACCACCCTTACTCTCTCTATTCTTTTCTTTAATATTAACCATTTTGTCTGCTAAGTGTTCGTATAATGTTTTTATTCTTTTTGCATGATCTTTTACTAATTTTTGGAAATAACGTTTTTCTAATTCTATGCTAAACGGACTGCTTGAGTCGGTATGTCCGAAGACAACTTCAAATGGTGCAAGTTCAGTGACTGAGTGAATAGTGTGATTGTATGCCAGAACAGAATAAGTCATAACCGAAGCCGCATCAGTACATTGTTTTTCGTATTTGGCCAGTCTGTAAATTTCTATTATAGTGGAGTGGAACCTCTCAATAAGACCCATTGAATTGGGGTTATTAGGGGTTCCAATGTGGAAATCAATTTTATGTAAATTCAAAAATTCCTTAATTAGTTCATTATTAAATTCGGTTCCGGGGTCTGAGCTTATTCTTCTGGGTGTACCGTAATACGAAAAATATTTCATCAGTGCTCTAGTTACTTCGGGAGTTGATTTTCCCTGAGTTTCGATTGCCTGACCTAATTTGCTAAATGCGTCAATTATAGTTAAATAAGTTTTACCTTCTATACTAAAAAGATCTATAAATAGCTCTTGAAAAGGCGCGTCTTGGGTTTGTGTTAGTTGTAATATAGGTTTGATGGGTTTCCTATCATATTTCATTCTACGGCACCCATCGCAACTGTTTATGACTGCTGTTACAGTTTCCTGCATTCTATTCCAATAATAATTTCTACGGAGCCTAACTAGCGTTTCTTTTATGCCTCTATGACAGGTCTTTCCTTCATGGTGTTTAAGTATAAGTGCCTTTTGCTCTCCTTCATCTTCTACAAAAATAACTCTTTCTGTACATTCAAATAGGTTAATAGTTCCCTTTCTGAATAGTTCAATTATTATATTGCTAAATAGTTTCCGATGTTCATTCTCCTCAAAATAAATGAAATATTTTAATTTTGGCTGTATGTATTCCTTTAAAAAGTCCTTTACTAATTGCGGATTATCTTTTGGCAGGAAAACTTCTAATATCTTTTGTTTGTCACGTGACAGGTTCTTAACATGCATTTGATTTTTAAACCATGAAAATATTAAGATTTGATTCGGCTTGGTGTCGATCGCCTCATGTAAAATAGGTATACCGGTTGATTCTAATTCTACAGCGGAATGAACGGTTTCGTTCGACTTACTGGACACTGATCGTATTGGATACTCATTTGTATCGTAGTGAACTTCTCTAATATTGTCGGAAAAATCTATAGGACTACAGGTCATAGTTCGACTAGAATCAGATATCGTTACTGTTGATGAACCTTTACTATCTGCACATTCATTTAGATTTTTATCTTCCTTCTCATCAATATTAACTGCTAGAGACTGATTTTCGTCGTCTGTGAGTAAGGCATTGATTTTTATTCTGGACAGAGCGTCTGCATTTGTATTTTGTTTGCCGTTTTTGTGAATTAAATCAAAGTCGTAATCTTGCAAACGTAACCGCCAACGTGTGAGTTTGCTACTAGGGTCTTTAAGAGATTGGAGCCAAGTTAAGGGACGGTGGTCAGTATATATATAGAATTTTCTACCGTACAGATAGGGCCTAAAATGCTTTACTGCCCACACTATAGCGAGCAGTTCACGTTCGATGGTACTATAACGTGATTCTGTATCACTGAGGGTACGACTAGCATACGCAATGGGCTTGTCACTGCCAATCTGTCCTTGTGACAGCACAGCGCCTAGAGCGACATTGGATGCGTCGGTCGTCAGTATAAATGTTTTGTCATAGTCAGGGTATTGTAACAGTGGGGCATGTGTCAGGAGTTCCTTGCATTTGTTAAATGCGTCTATGTATTTCTGGTCAATAACAATTTTGTTGCGCTTTTTTAAGCAGGCTGTCAATGGTTGAGTAATTTTTGCAAAATCTTTTATAAAACGTCTGTAGTAACCTACAAGTCCAAGAAAGCTCTTAATCTCTGTCGTTGTCTTTGGTAACGGGTAATTCAATACAGCGTTTATTTTGTCGTCATTAGGCTTTAGCCCGTCTTTAGTTATAGTGTGTCCAAGGTAGAGCACTTCTTTGCGTAAAAATTCAGATTTGTCTAATTGAATTTTCATGTTAGTTGTTCTAAGTCGGTCAAATACAATTCTTAATTTATTTATCATTTCGTCAAGGCTATTTCCGTAAATTATTATGTCATCCAAGTATACCATGCAGTGGAGTCCTTGCAGACCACGCAAAATATTATCCATGGTCCGTTGGAAGGTAGCAGGAGCGGTTTTAAGTCCAAACGGCATTCTGAGAAACTCAAAATGGCCATTTTGCGTCGAAAAAGCTGTCTTCTGTCTATCCTTCTCTTCTACTTCTATTTGGTGGTAGCCGCTTGCTAGATCCAATGTGGTGAAGTACACACTCTTTCCTAGTTTGTCGAAAAGGTCATTAATATTAGGTAGGGGGTATTTGTCGTCTATGGTTATGTCATTCAGTCGTCTGTAGTCTATTACCATCCTGTATTTAATTTCACCAGACGCATCCTTCTTTTTAGGGACAAGGTGAACTGGAGCACTCCAAGGGGAATGAGATTCTTGTATAACATTTTCATGAAGTAATTTTTCTACCTGATTATTTATTTCGTTTTGGATGAAAGGTGCCTGTCTATAGGGTTTAATGTATATAGGATCTTCATTTTTGGTACGTATGTGATGTTTAACCTGATTAGTAAACGTAAGGGGGATTTGGTCACAGTAGAATATGTCCTTATATTCCCTACAAAGTGCATAAATTTTCTCACGTTCTTCGCCATTGGTATGATCGAGTCTTAATTTATCTAAATTTTCTTCAAGTAATTTGTCAATTTCTAGAGGAGTATTGGTCGTAGTAAAATTAATGTTGTATTCTGTATTTTCATATGGCGTTACTGTGAAAGGTTGGCAAATAGTCAGTTGTTTTGGGCAATCTGAAGTGTTTTGAATTACTGTAAATGCGTATCCACTATCACAGTTTACTAAAGCACTAGGCATTCGTAGTCCATTTCGAAATTCTTGGTAGTCAAGAATAGCGTCACCTGAATATTGATCTACTGGCAATTTAAATCGTTGTTCTGAACGTGGCTGTACAGTAATTTTATAATTTAAATTATTATTGATTATTGGAATACAAGTGGAATTCGTTTTTAAGATTCGTTCTTTTAGATCAATAATTGCACCTAATTGCTGTAAAAGGTCGTTACCTATAAGCCCGTCATACCGTGGATCTACTTCGTATACATAGAACTTATGCCAATCGTCACTAACAAAGGTAGGTAGAAGAGGAATTTCTATTACTTCATTATGTCTACTAGTAGCATGAGTACTAACCACCTGAAAATTTTCATTACGTATATAGTCGTAAAAATACTCATATGCTTTTGTAGGACTAATGAACGATCTCATACTACCAGTATCTATCATCATTTTTGCGTCTATCTCTTCTACATAAATATACGGTAGCTCTAAATTAGAGTCAAAATTTAATTCTAAGATTTCTTGTCCGTCGAGGCACTCTCCTGAAAATCCAGTGCCTGAATTTCATTTTCTGATTGTAATTCATAGTCAACATGAGTCTCGTCATGATAATTAATTTCATTTGAGTCACCATAATAGTCATCGTCATAGTTAGAGTAATAGTTATTGTAATAAGGCTCATAGTCGTCAGCAGACAATTCATTTAAATTGAAACCTTGTGGTACATTCGATTTAGGTTGGGCTGTTCGCATAGACACATCAGTAGTTTGCGTTTGAGGTTTTAGTATTTGTGGGGTATTAGAATTATTGGGGGATTTGTAACCAAACTGCTGAGGTTGCAACGGTTTATAGCCAAACTGTGGCGGTGGCCTGTATCCTAATTGTTGGGGTGGCCTGTACCCAAATGGTTGAGGTGGCCTATACCCGAATTGTTGAGGTGGCCTGTACCCGAATTGTTGGGGTGGCCTGTACCCAAATTGTTGAGATTGGGGTAAGTACCCAGGCTTGGGGCGTGATGTTAATGCATTTGGTAATTGACCTTGGGGCTGATTGAATTTATTCTGTGGAATACCGAAATTAAATTTAGGTGTGGTAATATTATTTGGCAATAAAGGTTTGTATCCCGCTGGCGTCATTACCAATTTTGATCCGAAACTGCTAGATTGACCGTAAATGCGATTCCTAGTATTATACTGCTCTAAGAAATTAACTTCCTCAAGTACTATACTCAAGGCCGCTTCTAAACTAGAGGGTGCCTTAAGCCTTACAATACGAACCATATTCTCTGGGAGATTGTATAAGAACACATTCAAGGCCGTATTGTTATAAATAATTGTCTTTGCACTCTTCAAATCAGTATCCTCAATCATGTTGACCTTGGACATCAATAATGATCGAACACTTTGGATTCTATTACAAAATTCTAAATAACTTTCACCGGATTTAATTTTTAAGGATTCTAATTCGATATTAATGCACGCTTCGCTACGCGGGTCTCCAAAATGTTGAATAAGTAGATCTTTAAAAGCAGACCATGTCACAATATCTTCACGTTCTGATAAGAGCGCTGCGGCGTCATCTCTCAATCGACTAGTTAAAACATTATAAACGTAAAGATTTTGTTCGTGGCTACCCTTATATCGGTCAAGGACATACTGACACTTTCGCAAATAAAGATTTAACTGTCTTTTATCACCATTATACAAAGGTATTAATTGAATAATTTCTTTGGGTATTTGTTCAATAGTCACTGAAGTCATCATGTTCACAGAGTAGAGAACGGAACAGATAAAACAATTCGTGAGAGTACAATTGACTATGCTATGAAACACACAAGATAACACAATTCAAACATAACACACGTAAATCAGAAAATAATTAGACGCAAAATGTATGTAATAGTTTAGGTAATAAAATTAAAAATATTAATGTATAAAATATATATTTTTTTTTATATTAGGTGTAGAATTACATACACTTTACTTATTACTTTTAATAAAACACATTTATAAAAATATCAATGCAAAGAATACACTTGAGATAACAATTAATTGGCGTCTCTGAAAGTTTAACTACTCTATGTCGGTTCTATTTATAGAACACAATGAGATAAGCCAATAATCTAAATGAACACGTTATAATGAGAGAGGTTTAATCTCAAAATAATGTAGGTATTAAGTATTGGGGGATAGAGGAACATGGATTGGCGAAAAAATCACTCACCAGCCAGCTGCTACTCTCATCCTTGGTATTCCTTTGTTTGCCCACACGCACCAAGAGTAATTTATTTGGTTCGTCGGATTTCACTCGTCCTTAAATTCCCACAGCTATCGTGCAGCTCGTCCTCGAGACACGCGACGAATTTAAAACCGCGAAGAATTTAGGAATATAACAGCGAAATCCTACCGGCTGCGCCACTCTTGTTTCCGGAGCGGGGAAACTATTGAAATTACTAAGTATTACTACTAAGGAATTTCGGGAGACAAATTAAAAGCGTGTTACCGATTCTGAGGTACTTTTAATCGTAAAAAAAACTAATCTACTGTCTGACCCATCTCGGCGCGACATCTCCGGTGGGGCGACTTATCTACCTAAGTTCTTAAAATTATAGTCAGCACATTATACATGTGTGCGTACAGACTTAATCTAGGGCCGAAGGCTGGGTGGTCACCATAGCTAGGTACTTATTATAAATAACCTTCTAGATTCTAACCAACTTTTGCCCGAAGTACTTCAAAACTGTCCTGAAATTGCTTGCGTGGGTAGACCCACAGTGCACAGTAGACTGTGCAACCCACAATACGTCCTAACGTTATTAATTAGTGTATGGTTCCATGAAGCAACATTGTTGACAAGCTGTGTGGGTAAGTGGCTAACTAGTGCATGCGAACTAAGTTCCCAATATGTGTTTCTGCCAATAAGTAGAGATAATTTTATTTCAATATAATACGAGTGTAAGGTATAGTACACAGTACAGATACTACCGTCTTCAATGTGCCAATATAATCTTAAAGACATAAAAGGCAGATCAGTTTCTCACTAAATAGCTTCTTGAAAGGTCAGTTTTTAAAAACGTGACTGGACTACGTTTTTTAAAACTTTACCGTACATTAATGTATTCCTAATTCGAACCACGCTATAAAAATCCATTCTGATTAAGCTTTCTCCAATTTCCCAGATTTAGCCGCTTCAACGACCAACTTCAGCGAAATATCTGAATAAAAAAATATTGGGAATCTCAATGCAGCCTTAAATAATCTAACTAAACTTGATCACGTACAAAAACTTCGCAGTATCAAGACCATTATTAAATTTTTATGTAACGACATGGATCCGACCTTACCGCAGCGCGTTTGTACACTGCTCGCCCATAAAGAGTTAATATTTCAACGGCGCACACACAGAAGCCAGTAGTCACGGCCCAAGTTTTAATTTGCTTAAAGTTGTTACAACTTGGAACGGGTCCCTCGTTGGGCGCCAAATTAGGTACAGTCACAGAGTAAAGTATAAAAGTAACGGTCACGTTATTCTACTGATAGTTTAATTCGTTTCTTTTGTGATTTTTTTTGTCTGTGAGATAGTGCATTTTAGTTGGTAATTTAAGTTGGATAAACATATGTAGGTTTCAATAAGTCTTTGTTGATGTACAGAATTCAGAGAATTTCCTTACATATGGGACCTACCTATTTTCAGTATAAATATTAGGTACTAGCTTTTGCCCGCGGCTTCGCTCCCGTCAACTAACTTCTCTACTTTACCCTATTTTTTTTTCATAAGAACCTTCTCCTGACAATAACAAACACAACAAAAAAAGAATTAGCCAAATTGGTCCAGGCGTTGTTGAGTTATGCACTTACCAAAACATTTTGCGATTCATTTTTATATTATAGATTTCTTGCGCTCTAAAAATTTCACACACAACTCTATGTAGAATCTCAACATTCAAACAGCCGCTTGTGAGCACTAATTCCCGGTTCATATACAAAAATAATTTATTTTGCTTAGACAATGTCGTTTTTAACGTTTACTGTACTCAGCTTGTATAAAAAAATAACTATCAGTGAGCAACCAGACAATCCCACATCAAAACTTATCACCCCCAATTAACAGCCCACAACATCAAACAAATCACCACATCCCATTGTTAATCACCATCCTCACACATATTTTATTTAATTTAAAAGCTTTCAGGAACCGAATCAGTTTCAGCGACCCAATGCATCAGGGAGCTCTTTAAAGTGCTGAATCGCGCATTATCGATGAGTTACGGTGACCATTTGCCATCAGGTGGCTTTTATGGGCCCGTGCTGTAGTAAAAAAGGTGGCTAAGTATGATTTGGTGGTGTGGAGTGAAGGTTCCGTATGTAGGGAAGATTAGTTGATGAAGATTGACAGATGAATTGACTCCTGATAAAAACAGTTGACCTGATAAAATAGACTTGTAAATTGACAGCACAAGATTCGGTATCCGTATTTCAATAAATTATGTTTTATTAATTAATTGTTTCATACACTGATTATTCTAAAAAAAAACAGTAATTTTTTGTTTCTGAAATAACCCAATCTGACTGAAGGGATGGTGCGAAAGCCAAACTTGAAAATATGCCATAAGTGATTCATTTATTCTCTTGAGGAACCCCAAAAATGCTAGTCCCATGGTCCCCATTCTAATATTGTAAAGAGGCAAGTTTTGTTTGTTTTCAAATCCTACAAAAAGGGGTAAAAATGGGATGATTTAAAGTTTGTTTGCGTTGGACAGAGGAGAATACCAAATTGATATTTATGACTAATTTCGTTTTAGGATTTTAGGCTTTAGTATATTTTTTGTTGAATAAAATGTAAATAATATTTTCTTTTTTCACAATTAAAATATTATGAATAATTCTCTCAAAAGTTTGTTATCCACTTAAAATTTAGAAAACAAATCTTACAGAGAGACAACAGTTTTTTTCTTGCACAAGAAGACTTTTCACAAAAGCTTTATCAACTGGCCTCAATTATAAGCATATCTATTATTTTTCGTGCCCAAATATTAAGTTTACAAACTTTACATTTGAACAATAAATATAAGTCCACCAACGCAATAAAATAATACCCTAACAAAACAAAATTCAGTACCTATCCGAAGCTAAACTCGATTAAATTCGCACCTGAGCTCCAATTACGATTTCCTTGAAAACCTTTACGTGTTCCCCGAGGGCGGGTAGCACGTGAAAATTCATTTAAATCTATTAGAACTTTTCATTTTTTCATATTTCCTTGAAATAGTATTTCATATTCAGTCATACACTCCTGAAGTTCTAATTTCCTTTTGACGGTAAAATCGTCTGTTATAAATAATATGAAATAATGTCCTTTCAAAATAGTCTATAATTCTTGTTTTCTCAACATTCTATCTATGTGATAAATGGCATTTTACTTGTATGGCTAATGTAATAATTCTATGTCTAGGCAAATCTATAGTTTCTAATAGATTATTAAAATCTTGAGTTAGAATGCAAAAAAATAAATAGCTCACCGTATTTTGACTTCTTTTGACTGCCATTCGCTATGTTTGTCGAAACTAATGAGTATTGCTGCAATTTCCTGTAACAAATGAAAAAAAATATTATTAATTTATCAAACAATACCAAAATGAGAAAACATGGAAATAATTTTGACACACTTCAATCTTCAAATATCTTATGGTAAATACTGATAAAACAAGACTAACATGTTTAAAAGTACCATAATATGATTAGATTTTTTCTACGTTAACAACCAATTTATATTCTTATCCTTCATGGATTTCATAAGTCATAAAAAATCGCTATATGCTGCACCACCACACCAATTATATTTTTATTATCAATCACCATACCATTAAGCAAGCACCTTCCTACATATGTATGTATATTCCCAAAAAAGTCAAATTTCTCCAAAAGCCTTCCACGTTTATTAACTAGACTCGTAAACTACGAATGCAATCAGCATTACCATAAACTTTACTCTAGCTGAATGTTAAAATTTAAACCGTTTTAGTGCATTTATTTATTCCCAATCAAACAACTTGAAGACACTACATGCATATTTACCGCGCACGTAAAAAACGACAACTGTCATGGCAGCCATTTTGAATCGGCAATCGAAGTAAAGATTCAGATCATGTTATTCAAATAAATAAATCAAATGCTTTGAAGACGGGGACGGAATAATGATTTGGATGTAATCGTAAAGTTGTGACTCCCTGAAGTGACTGAACGAATTACGAGTTATTACATTTGGTTAGCTGGGAGACCGCGGTTCCGTTTGTCATTTTTTTTTAGGGAAAAAATATTTTTTATTCTAAGCGTGTAGGTTTGTTCATCAATGGGAATTGGTACATTTTCGATGGTAAACCATTTGAATTTTTGCCTGGTTTTTTCATTTGTTTTTTTGTTTCATCTGCTATATTTCAGTACAACATGGGTAAAAAAATCAGCCTGTTGCTTTAAAATCTTAAAATCTAAACTTTTATCAAAATATTTACATATAAAAGCCCCTACATTGGCAATGTAAGACGGTTGCTACCATAATATATTGCCCATTTTAATGTCTACAGAATACTACGTTAAATCTCTTTCAAAACCGGACAAAGATTGATGAGAATCTCCAAAACGCAGCCAAGCGGAAATATTCATCGTCTTTCATATTTAAAAACGCATTTTTGTTCTGTACACTATAATACTTAAAGTGCTATTTTTATTTAGCTTAGCCATTAATAATATACGAGTACTTAGTAGGTAATAAAATTAATTGCCTATAATTTATCTTGGAAATTGATGTCATATTAATATTATAATTTTGAATTTTCTGCTAAATTAAAGGAGATTGAATGAGTGGATTGTTAAAATTCAAATTCGTTTTGAATATATCGGTTTATCATTAATTTTTTTAAACTTTTAAAATATTAATTATATAATTCTTCAACATCTGTTCCAACTCATTGGTGTTCTCACTATCATTTGTTTCGATAAAAAAAAATAGTAGGTAAAGACACTACACATAAAACGTACCTACCATAGAACCCCAATCCGTCCCATTTTACCCCAAAAATACGGAAACATAACCCCCAACAGCTCCCATTACCCCGTTTATTTAACGACTTACCCCCAAAATAAGAACATGCACTAAATAAATAAATACATTCAGACCTCAGACCCGCACACTGCAAACTTTTAGTCGGCCGATAGCTAGTTCGTTTGGGTTCATAAATGAGTATGGTAGTAGAAGATGTATGGTAGTGATGATTGATGATGATGTCCTAGCCGATTATCGGCTACGGCGGCTGTTCTCATGTAAGGAGATTAGCCAACTGCGCAGGACATATTATAGTGCACAAGCATTTGCGC
Source organism: Helicoverpa zea (assembly GCF_022581195.2). Classification (NCBI taxonomy): domain Eukaryota; kingdom Metazoa; phylum Arthropoda; class Insecta; order Lepidoptera; family Noctuidae; genus Helicoverpa; species Helicoverpa zea. The sequence continues at coordinate 10,896,927 of NC_061467.1, forward strand.
AGACACAGGTGCACTCCCTATTCCTTCACTCTCATAGCCCGATGGGACGGCAATCCGACACGACCGGAAAGAGATCAGGCGCAGGACCGACATTTTCGTGCTCTCCGATGCACGGGTGAATCAATCACCAACTTCCAGGCTTCGGGCTGCTTTGTGAAAGTCTTCTAAAACCCACATAGCGATTTCGGCCCGACTCGGGAATCGAACCCGAGACCTCGTGCTCAGCAGCCACACTTGCGACAACTAGACCAACGAGGCTGGGGATGAGGAGGGGGATGGTAGTACGCACATAACAACGATCAGGTGTTTGGCAACGGACTAAAAACTTTGAAAGAGTTTCTTGCCGGTTCTTTTCCATAAGACCCACTCTTTGGAACCGCGCAATTAGCCTGACGTTTCATAAGCTCCTGTAATAGGTCTGTATGAAATAAAAACCTTTGAGTTTGACCGAATTTAGCTCCAACATTGGGCCTGCTGTCGGCCGACTATTTAGTCTCTAGTTTGCGGGTTCTCTTAGGAATAGATTTATCGCTTCGAATATAATTCTTGCACGCTATGGCATACATAAGTAGTTGAATTAGTTAGGGAAGTAAATGTTACGAGTAAAGGAACGGACAGATGTCGGCGGCTGTTTTTGGGTACAATTGGGGGGAGTTGTGTTACTGTATTTCCTTTACTGTGTTCTTCGGTTGGTTTTTGTATTTGTATTGCTTGTGTGAAACGGTAAGTGTGTTTGAAACGGTACTTGTGTAAGATATAAGGCCCAATGTTATTTTATTTTACGTTTTTATCGGTACAATACACTGTTTAAAAGATTTATACAATTCAATACATTATTTGTAAGAATAAGGCATAGAGTAAAATAATTTTTGTTTACGTGCTTTCACTTTCATGTTCAATGTAGGAAAAATACTAATTTTCAATTTTACAAGCTTATCTCTATATCAAGTTTGCAAAATATAATTTGAAGGCTAATTTGAGCTATAACGTTAATTTATGGCTCACTAGATACACACTTTAGAAGACAGAACATGCAAAAAGGCAATAAAATGTTGATCAATGTTTTGGCAACTTAATTCCAGCATTTATTGCTAAAGCTAGAATATATCGCATGCAACAATTTTTGGGAAAGAATACACTTTAAAAGGCTGCATGATTACTTTAAGTATGAAACTTTTTATTGGTTTGTAATAAAAATATCGGCCTACATATTAAAGTCACATAAAAAACAGTAACTGATCCTTGTTTAAGCGCTACTTCAATGACTTTTTTTTAGCATGATTTTACAACATATACAAGGTGTTGATTTGCATTTGTGCCATACTTCAGGAGGAGGTCATAAAATACGTAAATAATCAATTGGAATTACAGTGGACGGGAAATACCTAATATGTACTGCTTTTTTTGTTATTGTAATGTCGTAGTATTTCAGAAGTAATCCAATTTTATGAATGAAAATTATGAATAATCGTTGCGTATGCTTTGTGTTTGCGTTTGTGTGAGGGCGCAGCACGGTTTTAAGACCAGTAATACACGCGTCAAGTTCAAATACGGCTACATGACATTGACGGAATTCCGAAAAAAAAAATAAAAAAAAAAATTACGTACCAATTTTCTTATTGATTTGGGTCGAGAATCATTAGCATAATTACGTCCTTGACTATGGCACGGATGCAAATCAACAGCTTGTATTCTTGCATTTATTTAACCAAAATGTTACTGTTTTGCTAGTAGAAATAGCACGTACATTGAGAATATGTATATAGCTTAATCCACTTTGAATTCTTATCAATATTTTATGCGGTAATCACAGAACGGTAACAAAATACAATAAGCTACTGACATAAGCAATCTCAGCGTTATTTCTCCATCAAACAGCCCAAAAGGGACAAAACAACACATTTTATAAGGGCGGTCAACTAATAAATAATAAAATGAATTTCCTTGGACACAGCTGCACACTTTCCCATCAAAGAAAATATCGCTCGCACAAATGTTTTATAGAAAGAAAAATAATATTCGGGAACAGGTATCGACATGTTATTGCCCCACTTTGTACATTATGTTCCAGTTTATACATTGTACCCCAGTTTATACATTGTACCAATTTGTAAATTGTACCCCAATTTGTCGTAGGGGTCTGTTATGATAATAAGTTTAAATTCTTCAGTCATACTCGTACTATGATGCATATTTTATATTCTGTGTGAATTCGGTATCGGTATGTCTGTGATTGAGTCACAATTTCTTTTGCGGCGGGAAAGTTACGATATTTATGTGCATATTTTTTTTCATGGTTTGAATTTGAATAGCTTTAAAATGATTTCGAAATTTTTCTTTCCGTTAATAAACGACATCGATGGACTGAGTAGAGGTATACTGTAAAAATTATAACTCAATAATATTTCCAATGGCTCCTAGTATTTATGAAGCAATAAGTAATAAAACAGAAGAATAATAATTAGTGTAAACTCTGTATTTATTCAGATGTACATATTCTTTGCAAATCATGATCTTTTACATAAAAATAACCTTTTAAAGCTTCGAGTTTCCTTTGATCAAGAAAAATAATACTCTAGGTCATCAATCAATACTTTTTAAGAACACGTATGAATATAAAACATGCGTGCCATTAGAATGTAATTTATCAAAAGTATCTGAGTGGTCAGTCCGATAAAATATTTGCTATTTAAAATTGAAAGGTTCACATGAATGTTAAAGCATGCAAGATAGAATAATAATTTATTAGAAATACTGAGCTTTAGGCATTTATCTTCTTACAAATTATTTAAAAATCTATACATGGTAATATTATAAGGCTGAAGGGTTTCTTTGTTGAAACGCTCTAACCTTAGAAACTGCTGGATAGATTAGAAAAATGCATTCAGTGTTAGATAGCCCATTTATCGAGGAAGGCCTTAGGCTATATGTTATCTAGGTGCATGAAATAGGTCCAAGTGGATGCGGGTGTAAGATATAATAGTAAATAAATAAAGCAAAAAAGTGTTTCTGGGTTGACATTACATTTCAAAGAGTAAATTATAATTTTTAATTGTAACTTTGAGTAATTCCACGTTATGACAAGTCTGAGTTGTTTGAGATAACGACAATAATCATAAAAAGTAAAGTCTATAGCTTCAGTTTAGGGTTAAAAGCCGTCCCTTCACGCCTTTTGGTGCTAAAAGTGGTCACAATACACATTACTAAGTTTTGGACAAAATATCTGACTTTATCACTGGGTATTTACATTAAAGTTATAATTCTCTTGACCCTGAAATACTAATTAACTTCATAATTGTTTAATTTAAACGAATATAATCAAAATACCACTTAGCCACGAGCTTTAGTTACACATCTTCTTCTTGGCGAGTCGATGGCAACTTAAATTTTGGAGGCCCAATATTTCGCTACGCATACGGCATTGTCAGTAGCGTTGTAAAGGTCCTCCACTATGCAGCTGTCGGGGCATAGTGGGCAGCATAGAAGGTGTCGCATGGTTTGTGGTATGACACCACACCCGCAGCTATTGTCGTCAGTGTAGCCCCACTTACATAGGTTTTCCCTGCACCTGCCTACCTGTGCACGTAGCCTGTTAAGAGACTTCCATACAGGCCACGGTTGGTCGTAACCAGGTGGAAGCCGTTCCACGGGTGGAAGGAAATCAGGCAGAGCAAGTTCTTCCCATTGTTCGATGCGGGTCTTAGGAGCATCTTTAACTGGGGCTACACTGGCGAGGACAAGTTACACATAACGTATTATCTTATAAGCGCTACTTACTGAATTTACTTGTCAAAGTTTTATCCAGTTTAAAAGAAAAGTAGGGAAGAACATTTTTTTTGTTTAGTTAGTACAGTCATTAAATAAAACAAACAGTTGTGCATAAAAATTATGTAAAAGAAATAAACACAAATATTTGCAGGATATACAAAACAGAACTTTCTGTTTCGAAAATGTCATTAACAAATGAAAATTCGGGTACTGTCATGTCGTTAGAATTCGCATCTAAAGATTCACTTTTAGTCCTCAATAACCAATAAGAGGGTACATTTAGTGCTTAAGCGAGCGGATCGCGTTACATAGCGATTTTCAATGCCGAATTTATCGTACGACTGTTTTATGTAACTTTATATTGTGTATTTTTGTGTCTGAAAAAAGATAAAAGGAACGTGGTGATGTTCCTAATCTTTGTGGAGTAACGATTATTTTGTATCTTTCTTTTGCGCTTGCTTTTATTGTTTGAATAACTATAGCTATCGATTTCAACCACGTCCCTTGAACTACTCCGTGAACCTGGGTAAAAGTAGTCTATAGCCTTCCCCGATAAATAGGCTACCTAACACTGAAATAATTTTTCAATTCGGTTTAGCAGTTGCTAAGATCATTACGCCCCAATCCCACTTATTACCACTATGTACACGGTACTTTTTATGGAGTTGCAGGAAGAAGTTTTCTCAGGGCGCGGTAGGAAAGTTGTTATATATAAATTCTTAACAACTTTCCTGTCCCTGTGGTGTGTATCACACCGATTATTGTGACCAAACTATTGTGGCTGCATCATGGACAGCGAAGTGATTAAAAGAATCGCTCCTCGCTGTCGCTCATCACTACACCCACACCATTTCTCCAAAGAGTTCATTGGTTCATTTTATTGTGATAGCTGCACAACCCCCCCCCCCTCCCTGTCAGTCGGACGCTAACGACGTCGTAAAGTTCCGACGCCCCGCCCCCTCCTAATTACGGTTAATTGTGTAAACATTTATAGGAGACAAGTTTTTTTTTGAGTTTTTAGATTTTTTTTGTGGGGTGTTTTTGAATTGACGGGACCTGATTTTCGATTTTGATAACGCACAAGTTCTGTAGTCTTGTACATCAAATATATCAAGTACACTTTTATATAAAATTTTTTTTCAGATATAGGATACTGAAGCCATTGGTAGCCTGAAAGCTGTTTATGGAGTACCTAGTAAGCCTGTTCTATACTCTCTTCTTTATTGTCTTTCATATTTTCAAAGAACCAGCTATCTTGATTTATGGCTAAATATTTAATAGTTAATCTTTTCCAATAAATTTAGGGTACGTAATGAGTCAACATGTTTTGATTACACACCTCCTATAACACATCTTCATAACCTAATTTAGATCATTATACGTGAATCCGCTTGCTTATCACTCTCACTTGATCTTATATTATGTTTACCATTCACTTAATCTACAATCCACCCTCTTAAAGCGTATACAATTAATACACATATGAATTAGTTAGGACACACAAACACACACACACATAGATATACACCTAAACACATAGGGCCTTACTACAAAAACTTTAAACCCTGTTTTACACTTGTCTAATAAAATTTTGGCTGCAAAATGAACCATATGTCAACGTCATAATTTGACATTTTTTTAGACAAGGCATAAACTGACGTTTAAAAGTTTTTGTGGTAAGACGGATATTCTCTAATCCCGTTTAATGGAAAAGGTACAATAGGTAGGCTAGATACTAAGTCTATTAATAAGTCGTGGTGGTCTAGTAGGTAAAGAACCAACCTCTCGAGTATGAGGGTGAGGGTTCCATTCCAGTTCAGGCAAGTAACAATGCAACTTCTAAGTTTGTATGTACTTTCTAAGTATATCTTGGACAGCAAGGGCTGACAAAAAGTTGAAGGAAAACACAACATCTTGAGGAATCCTGGACTATATAGGCTAAAATCACCAATCCGGATTGAGCAAGCGTGGTGATTAATGCTAATTCCTTCTCCGTGTGAGAGGAGGCCTGTGCCCAGAAGTGTGACGATAAAGGTCTCAGCACACATATGGGATCGGAAAGGGATCGTAACCGTAAAGCCTTTCGCCTCGCTGTCAACCAGGCGTCAACCTACCGTATGCACGTAACGAAAGCGTATCAGCAGCGCCTGTACGTCAACTCGGCTCCGGCTAGGCGACACCGCGCTTACGCCTCGCCGCCCCCTGGTATGCTGTATTAAGCATCACTTAAGTCATATAAATATGGATATTTTCTCACTTCTTCAATAAGTTTCTCCCTTTGCATCGTTATTTTGTGTTTGAATCGAACTTAAAATTTTAAATAAAACATACGCGCAACACGAATGAAATACTCCTTGCGAATGGCGGCGTCTTTAGCAGGCAAGTCGCGGGAGGGGAAAGGGGAAAGGGTGGACGAAGAGATGTGAGCTCGGGTACGGAGAGACGTAAGCGCGGGGACGGAGAAACGTAAGCGCGGGGACGATGAGCCGTAAGCGCGGGAATTCAAGTTCGGAGCCTGTTCCGAGGCGAGGCGATTACGTTATTATTCCGATTAGTGTGCGTTGCAGTAGGGAGTTTAATACAAACCATTCTGAACGGCTCGAGGCGATACGGTGACGATCCCTTTCCGATCCCATATGTGTGCTGAGACCCTAAAAAGGCTGTAACAGTAACAGTAACAACAATACTAGATATATAATGTAGTTTCACCCACGTCTCTTAGTAAGTAGATCCACTTCTCACACCCGGATAAAGTAGCCTATTAGCGTCTATACCAGTGGCAAATTTTATCTCATTCGGGATAACAGTTTTATCATCATAACCATCAACTTACTTACGAGGTAAAGACAGTTATGTAAGTTTAAACCACAAGATATTAATTACTACTTGATTATCCTAAGTTTAGTACGAAACTAATGAAATAGTAATTTACCACAAATAAATTGGTATATAAGTGGTTTCAGGGTTGTTTAGTAGTGCCCTTTACCAAGGAGCAATTATCCGAAATAAGTTACAAGAAAACTGTAAAATCTTAATTGTATTTGCATATTCTGGACACCCCTTTGGTTTTACAATTGATCTGAAAATAGTAACAAGATACCAGATATAGAATAAAAATTCCAAATATTACCCAAATAGCCTATTCAAAGAATAGAAAACTATAAATAACTACTAGATAAATCGAAATAAAATCACAACGCCCGCGATGGACGCAATAAAAATAAATAAGCGCCTCTCTAATGTAATACAACACGTTTGAATACCCACGTTCCATTTAAATTCTAATGTAGATCGAATCGATAAAGCCACAACACTATTTAAGAATGACTGGGACTCACTATATTTGTCGACAATCGGATATTACGGGATCTAAGGCGGGAACCAGTAGCCGATTACATGAATATCGATTGAGCGACCCATTTACGACCCGCCAACATAATACGACGCTGATCAAATCAGTTTTCAAGCGATTATTACTACTATTTCGCACGAATTAGAGTCGAGAATTCTTTGCGGAGCCCGCAAAAAACCCGTTGCGAAATCGAGTCGCAGAACATAAGTACCATTCGATTATTGACCGCAATAATCGATAGTGCTTAATGAAGGTTTTTTTAGTGATTCGAGACTTGAAGTATGTGGCTTGTTTAATCGATTTTGTATTGATGTCAAGTGTTGGTAGTTAAAATGTCGTTATGTACTTAATTTTGTTTAAGATTTTCTTTAGTTTATGCCTGAAAATGATTACCGGGTTTTTCACACATTCAGGTTTTGTTTCATTCATATAAGGTAACTAGTACCCAGTATGGTATTTTATGTTAGTGTATAGGATCATGATATGAATTTCTTTTAATGCTATGACCTAACAATCTAGTACACTTAGGGCCACTTATTTTAGCTTTCAATAAAACTTAAAGAAATCTTACATATAAAATTAACCCCTCAAATGTACACACACACACACACTTATTTAACTTAATTTATAATCCTGAACTAAATTCAACCCTAGCTCCGTTCTTTAGTGTTAACTGTCTAAGTAATGAAACAGGAAATGTTTACTAACACTTAATTATATGCCCCCAACTTTAGCCGACATTATAGTGCTGCCCTTTGACGTCAAAACTTCTGAATTCGGCCTCCGAGTCCCTAAGGCCGAATTCATAAACCCTGAGGCCGAATTCAGAATAATAATTGTAAGTCGTAATTTGTAGATTGTATTTAATTCAATTATGTACGACAGTAGTTTGGAGTTTGTTTGGTTTATTTTGAGCGTTAGTGCGGCCCAAAAATAGATGTACCTAATAGCGATTTAATTAAAAGGCACTCTAACTTTAGAATGACTTTGTTGTAAAATTATACTTTTTAGAAATAGATTTTTGTTTGAAACTAAAATAGATAGACTGACGAATTTCGAAAAAGATCTAATAAAAAAGTACTGATTCTACGTGGTCTATTTCTGTTTCTTCTCGTAGTTAACAATTGAGAAAATTAGTATGCCTATTGAAATAGACTAGAAGGAACTAATCTAATGACCTATAATAATATTCTTAGATACATTTCAATACACTCAGTTTTCTTAAATTATTTCAATTAAATCCATTAAATCTACTACTACCACTACCACTTCTATTTCACCACCACCCTAAAGTAGACTGGTAGAGAACGCCTAAGGCGTTAAGTCCGCCGTTGTACAATGTGCAATTAAAAAGTATTTTAAATAAATAAATAAATCAGGATACAACCAAGCTCTTAAGGCGCGATATGATCTATTTCTACATAGTAAGTGGGAAACTATATTACCGTGACAAAGGCGATGGTGATTGTAGAGCGAGTAATTATGGCAATATGGCCTGGGCCTAGGCCTTGCCCGTTCGTTATGGCCATCTATGGGAACAATCTTCGGCTATCGACGTTTATGATTATATACAAGTATTGTTTGGGCTTCGTAATTTATTTTATAGTAGGATCAAATTGTCAATAATATGGTAAAGAAGGGTTAGTTGGAAGGAAACTTTTGATGGCTATATCTAGTTATTTATTTTTGAGTGAAAAAATATGTATGACTTTAAAACTAGAAAAATATCTATAGTTTATGTAATCTGAAAATTAGTAAAGGGTAACATCGATTATGACTACTAAAATAAAGGCTAAAATGGGCTATCTTCATTGTGACATTAATAGGATTATAAAATCAGGCTTTTAAAAAAAATCTTTTATCTTTCAACAGGTAGTTTCAAACCCCCTAACAACTAAAACCACCATAACAAAGACATCCAAATTCAGACAACACGGTCCAAAGTTGGCGCAAATTCGGGCGACTTTGGGCGACTTCGGGTGACTTCGTGCCATATAGGGGTGAAACAGGAACTTTAAAGTCAACTGCCCAACTTGGTAGGGTCAAGAACCATTGTGAACTACACTTGGTGCATATGACAATGATGCATTACCCAGGAATGGTGCTGGAAGTTTCATAGTCCAGAATTAATTGGAATTAGTCGTGTGAGAGGACTTGGAATACGGAATTTATTTATTTATTTAAAGCCTTTTTATTTCCATTTCTTTACATTATTTATATCATTTACATGTTAATTATTATTTGTTTTAATTTTTGATTTAAAAAATGGATCCCATATGGGTATAGGCCTCCTCCATCTTCTTCCATTTTTCTCTATTTAGGGCAACAGTCTGCCAACTGGGCCCCGCAGGAATACGGAATTAAGTAAAGATAATTATAGTTGGAGATAAAACATGTTTAATAATAATTTTATTTGAGCTTTTGTAATTAAATGCAGAAAATATAAATTGTTAAAGTTGTGTGTTATAAGATTTTAATAAAAAATTGTTTGCAATAAAGGTCTTGCTTATTGATATTGACATCTTGTAAAGTATAATTTTCTTTTTTTACTTGAAACCTGTCTTACAACACACCAGTTTTAGAATTTTAAGTATGTGAATTGTATATGAACGTAATATAAGTAATTATTTAAATGTGTAAACAATAAAAAAAATCACACTATATAGCAATTACCGTAGCATTGAAACCAAATTATAAATTTTCTATTGGACGTTGTAATAAAAGTAATACTCAACGGATAGCGAGTGCAATTAAATTGCTTTGAGCAAAAAAAGCGGAAACGGCGCTATTGGAGCCGTTGCCATGGCAACAGACCGGAAATTAAACCGAGTTGACTTGTTCCAACATGGCCACCTGTTTTGCTTGAAACAATATTTTTGTATTAATTTTCGTGATGAACACATTAACTTTTTCTGCAGAAATTATGTTTTCAATGGAAAGATAGTACTTTTAATAACGTTAAAATAATGGAATATAGTTTAATTTGTATTCCTTATTGGTGCTAATATAGGTAAAACCATTACTGGCCGATGCGAAGACCCAAATAAAGTTTCTATAGAGCCTTATGAACCGCTCTTGTCTTGAAGACTCCTACGTTTCAGTTATCAAATGTATAAGTTTAGTAGAAAACTCGCGACCTCACATGAAAACATCCCCTAACTTTCCGCATGTCATGTTACCCTTCAATCATACAGCATCTTCCCATCCCTACTTACTTCCCATACACGTCAACAATTTGACCTGAAAACCAGAACTTATCACCGAGTATCAGTAATCCCCAGTAACCGGGATACAGCCAGCAGCCGACTGAAAAGTATGAACGTAATCAATCACATGGATATACCCTCTTTCTTACATGGGTAAATATTTGTAGAAAAGATTGGGGAGAAAAATAGTTTATTCTGGTGGTTGGTGAATTTTTTTGGGGTCAATAGTTATCTTAGGTTTAAGTATTACAAAGTTATTTTGCTTTTATGATTGCCGTTATTTCCTTAAATACTTTTAAGTTTTACCGATGAAATAAAAAAACAGAAGTCAAAATAATCGAAACTCAAATAAAAACAGTCACAATTATCAATGATTCTATCTGAGTATTAAAAATAATGAAAAATAACTTATTTACCTACATTTGTTTCCAAGAAAATATACTCTGTGGCAAAACGCATCACCCGAGAATTATTTTACCTGAATGAAAAGTTGACAATGAATCATATTCATTCATACAATGAATGAATGAATGACACGCTTACAATCCTTTCACTCTCAGTGAAGGTAGTACAGATGAGTCATAATTTGTAAACATATCTTTATACTGTGATATTACGAATACCTATTCATGGATAGCAGGGGCTGTTTACCTATTTTGTGAGCCAATTTGGTACTCATCATGTACCTTAAAATCTAACATGTATAGTTCGGCCATTCAGAGAATGCGTTCCTGACACGTCGCGATTGAACTGACGACGTAACTTTGCAATGGCGTTGCAGTTACGATAAAAATATTTTTGCTGGTTGTTTACCGTTTTAACAATTGAGGAGCATTAAAACAACATTATTATATCAATAATCAATGAATGTAGTTACGTCGTCAGTTCAATCGCGACGTGTCAGGAACGCATTCTCTGAATGGCCGAACTATAGTAAGTTGTATTAATTGAAAAAGCATACATGTTTTGTCTTTCAATAATAACAAGTTGTCCTACTTAATAATTATCAATCTACTTTCCCATTGCTTGAAATCAGACACCAATATCAAATTGCATTTTTTTTTGTAACATGTGTGCAAAAAGTATATTAAATAAATAAATATCAAGAAATCAAGAAAAAATAACCTAGCCACGCAAATCCGATTTTAACTTAGCCACGAGCCCCTCAACAAAACATAAATCAGCCAAGTATCTCAGCACATCAAGTGAACTGTTAAACAAAGCGCAACTTGGCACACTTGGCCAAAACTTTCAATCCGTGAGGTGATTAATGTAAATTTAATGGCACCCACAAAGTACATCATCATATTATTTTATTAACGTTTTTGGAACACCCTGTTTATGGGCCATGACTTTCAAGTTTGTTTACTTAGTTATTTAGAGTTTAGATCTAGTGGTAATTTTTGTAAGTGTTTTTGGAAAGGTCAAAATGTTGGGTATGTTTAAAACCAGCAGTTCTATCTGCATTCCGAGGGAGCTACCTCCCACAGCCGGATAAAAAGCAGTCTATGTAGTCTTTTTCTGGCTCTATCTATGAACCAAACACTTACAAAATGTACCTATTATAATTTCATATATTATGTCGAGAGTCGCTCTTCAACAGAATACCGATTCTATCTTTTAAAAGACAAGTATTACATAGCAACCTCTCTCTGAAGTTCCTAGCAACAAAAGTACTACTTCCCTATCGTAAATAGATTAAGTGATTCCGCCGAGAGAATGACCAATAGGACCCTATTATCTTCGCGGATCTACTCGCTACTAATAGACACGTCTGCGAACGTGACCTACAAACTCACTAAGAAATCATTTAGATACAGTCAGTAATAAAAGTTGATTTTAATTATAAAATAAGTGAACACTGAAATCTATAAGAAACTGTCAAGGCTAGACAGCAAAATAATATGATCAGAAAATTATGAAAATCACTGAAAACTACATTGGACAATTTTGTTTTCATATATTTTGTTATTTTGTGTGTGACTGTTCTTGCTTACTAAATAAGATGTACACATCTTGTCAGTTGCATTATTGCAGAATCAATTTATAACATTAACATCAAAAACTTAAATCTATTTTAAAATTGTTTTTTATTAAAATTCCAGTCCAATATACTGTAATTTCAATAATTCCAGGCTTATAAAGTTAATGACCTGCTTTTTCATGAGGACCTAAATTCAGCCAATAATCGAGAACCCTCAAGACGTTTGAGAGTTTTAAGTCAACGGTCATTACAATAATTGTCAAAAATGTCAAATTACACAGTTTATTTTAAGAACATTTCTCTAAAAACTGCTCAGTCAGGTAACACTTGAATAAAGGTTAAGTAGTCTGCTTTTTGAGTGGAAGACAAGAAGTTTATTGGCTAGTGTTCACCTGCCTGCCGGTAAGATATTTTCCAAATATCTTAGATACAGTGTAACTAAATAACTAAAATACGTTGGTAATATTTTGAGCACGTCTAGCCAAAAGAAAATGCCATTACTCTTTCAGCAGATATAATCATTGATCAGATATCAATAGCAAGCAGAAGTAACAATAGCAATATGCGTATACATTAGAATGCTTTAAAAAAAAACATCTGAATTTAAAACCTCGTCCTTTTTGGATAATTAGTTAAAAAGGAAGGAGGCGTTGTCTCTCTTAAATTGTGTACCGCTACAATGTCCCTCTCTATGCACTCTTCAAACAAAAATCCTACCCAGAAAACAACAGAATTAATCTACAATTGTACCCTCAATAAACCACCAGACAAGCCATAGTTTCAGTATGTTCCACTTCGTCACGCAAACCGCAATAAAAATAACATTATTTCATTATATTCATGAATCTCACGTACAAAAACGCGAAATGCAAAACTTATGCTGTTTTACTCATACGGAATATGTTATTTTGCTAGATTTTTTCTGTTCTTTTGCCCGAAAAAGGCTGTCAGTTTTAAGGATTTAAAATGAATGAATTCAAGCTAAAACCATTTTCAGTCATTTTTTTTTAATCGGCTTCAATGTAGAGAACTTTTACGGTCAGTTCTTCACTTGCTACTCAATTTTATTTAGCTTTAAGATAGGTTAAATGGGTGGATTTATTTAGGAGGAAAGTGTTGGGATAAAATGAATCTGAAAGACTGCTCTAGAGCAAAAATGCGCAGGTTTAAATGTGGAACCGCGGAAAAAACTATTTGAATATAATTAAGTTAATAAATTTTTGTTTAATTACTCTCATCTCTTTTTCATGTCATTTAACACGGCAGTATAAAAATCAAATATCGTTTAAATACATTTTATATACCAAGAAACAAGCAAGCATACTTTTGGCCACATAAAACTGTGGTCGAGATTCCATTTTTTCACAAACACAGCTCGGAAATTGATGTTATTATTTTATATTACGTCACAAGAAAATAGCGTATTAGTTTAATTTTTGTTCTGTCATGTGGTGAATAAGTAAATTTTTTAATACTATGTATATGATAAAGAGGTATTTCTGATTTTGTAGCCACATTTACATGAACCTGACTATGATTATCTTTCAATCGAAGAAGGTAATATCAAAATAGGAAGTTAGCATACAAGAGAATAATATATTGTACTTAAAAGTCAAGGAAAGTTTTAAAACACCAAATATCTACCAATAAATCTTCAAAAACATTTTCTACATTCCTTCCTCACGTTTTTTAAATCAAAAACCCCACCAAGACGACACTTAAAACAAATTAAGTTACAATATGAAAGTATTAAAGGCACATCTCGAACAAATTGGGTCATAGTAAAGATTACCCAAAGTATCAAATGGTAACAGACAGAAATAAATTGGTTTAGCATTAAGCTATTCATGTATTAGGGCTAAAGTTAACGTCACACTAAGTGGTGAGCTATACATAGGATATATTCAAGTTTTGTAAAATTTTCTACGATACCTTGAAAAGTTAATGATGATAAATGATAATGATATTAGATATTTAATCCTTCGTCAGAGAAATAGGGCCCTCAGAAGGCTTTGAAGTGACAACGTAATGGCAATAATATTTATTGACCATGAACTTTTAAAAACACGTGTGTGATAAGCAATTAGCAGTATAGTTCATTAGAACTTAGATACCTAAGTTACCTAATGGAATCTAAATAAGTAGCACAATAAAATGGCAAACTAGATTTCGGTTCAGCGAAAACCTGAAAATAAGTTCGATAATCTTTTCAGGAACTTAAAAACTCGAAATAAAATGTGTCCGAAAACCCACTAAATTGGTGAAATCGATTTTGAAAACTTAAATGATCCCAAAATATTTATGTCTCATACTCATATACCTCTAAATCTAAAAAAATATTTCTACTGCAACTTTAATACACCTCAACCACAAATATCTTCAAATTCACAACTAGAAAACATCGCGAGCAAGATAGATGCGCTATAAACGATCGCATGCCGTGGAACACCGGCTTTACGCAAATCCCTTCGTCGTGCAGTTAAAATGGATTACGGTGAGATATTCGCACTGAACCAGTTATATAGTATAGCGAAGTTCTGTATCTCTTTAGCTTTTAGTTTGAAACGAACTTTAAATGTATAATGGTGGAATATTATCAGATAGAAAATGGTTCATGGTACTTGTTTAATGCAAATAAAAACTAATAATTTTATTATGTACCCACATAATCAATAAAGCAATGAGCTTTCATACATTATGTCATTGATCTTATGGTCTTAACATATTGAGTTAAAGTTCTATACAAAATCTAAATAAGGAGATGCAATAAAGGGTTTTTAAGTATCATTTATCATGTGTGATTACTTTTAACCAAATGACATATGGTGTTGAAATCATTTTCAAAATAATTTCATAACAACCACATTCATTTTAGTACCAATTCATAAGATTCCATAACAATAACAGAAACTACACCAAAAAGTTCCCCAATCTCACTCTCGTCGCCGAAACATAACTCGTCAAAATTCAAAAGTCGTACACAAACAAACGAACGAACAAGAAGAATGGACTACTAAATCATTCAGTGTTATAATAACACATTGGCACCGCAAGTAACAGATGTTGTACCTTTGTAAACGTAAATCATAAAGTTAGAACAAGAAGTGTATTTTTACTGGCTTATTATTTACCAGAGTTTATAGTAAACACAAGAAGAAACATAGAAAAAAATATTAAAACGGTATGGAAGACAAAACTCGTTTCACTATTAAGTGCTCGCAGATTGCCAAAAACATTGCAAATCTGATTAGATTTTGCCTATTTCTTTATTTAAATCGATGTTAAACTGTTATGTTTTAATGAAATTTAAACTAAAACAAAATTAATCAATCACTGAAAGCAAGTATTTAATAATAAAGCTAAGTTCAGTTTTAAACAACTTGCAAGGTGTAATGATGTTCCACAAAGATATCGAGAAAGCCTACAAGTTACTAAAACAAACAACTAGAGAATATCTTTCAGCACCCAAATCAATATTGTACACAAACTACCAAGTACATACATAGGTACCGAGAACACAAAACTTAATATTACATGACACCGGCGTTTTTCTAAGAAAAATCGCTTCGGAATGACCCATTGCAATTCAAGCGTCATTCTTATGTACATGTATTACCAATCCCGGCTCATTTACCGTGAATATTGAATCCCAGTGGGAAAAACCGCGGGACACGCAAATTCCACCACAATTTTCGGTCAATCTGTGCATAAATAATCGGGATGCGACCCAACTAGTGTTGGCAAGAGTTTTTCAAGTCCCGGGGTGGTGAGTAAATATGTAAGGTTTAATCAATATTTACAAGATTTAGTCGCTGTGTCGTATCGCGTATGTCAGCCGACGATAGCATTAGGGGAATTGGAAAATAGTGAAGGGGTATGTCGATACCGGTTTTATCGATGTCGACTTGTTTATGGTTTGACTGTTCAGCTTTTTGTCTAGACTTGTTTTTACGATAGTATTTTAATTGGATTAATTATGATGAAGTGAGTACAAAATGTTGGAAAAATAATACACAATTATCATTATACCTTTGAGACAGAACATTAACTTGTTGCAAAATGCATTTACTTTATTAATAACTTTTGACAGCTCTGAGTATTATATAGCAAGAGTAATTAATTGAAGAATATAATCATAATTTACGTCACCTATCATGGATACTAATGCTACATAACATTTATACAAATTACGTGGAGATATAATAGTAAATTTCAATCACGTTGCAGTACATTAATCCACGCTCGCCGCCTATCAATGTCTTCGGCGCCATTAAACATTTCTAATATATTATCTTACTGTAGATTCTGCTTCTTTATAATATTTTCTTCCTAATATAAGCACATTTTCCTACAGAGCACTAAAAAACCCACTGGTAAGTATAATCATCATTTAAATAAGAACAAAGAATTAAAAAGTTCACAAGGAGCAGAAAAATTGGTTATATCCTGAAACAAATCAGTGAAAACTAAAACACCAATTTATATATATAGAAACAAAAAACAATGGAAAATCATAAAAACCATTGGAGTCTATAAACAAGTTACGACCAGCCAAATTAATTATCGAACCATGATTATGTAAAACACAGAAAAAATGTCGAAATTTCACAACCCCAACACTATTCAAAAACTAATTTATCAGTTATCCTTTGGCCCTGCGCGGCGCTCCGTCGCAAAAGGTCTCAAGTCGAGAACAGGAACAAAACTATTGGCACTTAAATAAACTATGGCGCTGTTCTCGAGTATTTATTTACTTGAATGGGACATCAATGGACATTTTAAAAGGGTCTGTTTAAAATTTAATGTGTGAAGTTGTTGTAATGTGTGTGGGAACAAGTTGTAGTTATTTTTTGCGTATTTTAACAGAGAAGTTTATGGAGTGAGATATTTGTAAGCTGTGCCTTAGCACATTGATACAAGGCGATATATCTACAGGTTATGAATTGGAAAATATGAAACTCCCGTGGTTCTACTAAGGTTTTAACAAAATCCAAAAAAATTGTAGTCCCCCCGTACATATGTATTTCCAGAACGGCTAAATAATAAATGTTAAGAGTTCAAAATTAATTGTAATATTCTAGCAATCATTCAATTAGGATATAATCCTACAGTGAGATAAACAATATTTTAAAATTGCTGTTCAGTTTTTAATTAACTCAAGTTTTCTACAGTATCTTCTACACTCTGATGACGTAGCGCGACACTGCGGTGGGGAAGGATTAATGTATCAGGATAATGGCTACTTTTCACACGTTACGTAAGAACGGCTTAGAACCTACCCAACAGGTTATTGAGTTCTAGAGGAAAAGGATTTTAGTTGATGAACTTACTTCATTATTTCCTTACTGAAATATTTAACTTGTTATTACTTTTCATTCAATCTTTTTCACAGAAAAAAATAACGTTAACATTTATTTATTTATTTGAATTTGCAACATACAGCCAATTAGCCAAACTATGTATTTGGTAGTTTAATCATTAAATCTAACTTTAATAAATTTCATTTGTCACATCACAACAAATAAATTAATTATCGATAATTCTCCTTTTTTCGTAAAAAGCTGTTTGTTTTTTTCATCACAAAGGACACAACATTTGTAGCTAGTTTTTTATCGATACATTCCAAAGAGCTCACTTTCACATCACTATAGTTTTCGCAAAGGAATTCTTGGTTCGAAATGAAATTTTTGAATCTGTTAGCTTTCGAATGCTGCATTCCAGATTCTTGTATTTATTAGTAAGTTACACATGTACATTGTATTTTGTATCATAGCGAAAATATTTGACCTAGTAAACTCAGTAGGATCTGCGACGTTTGACCGTAATTGACAGTCGGTAAACTTAAACAACAATATTTTGAAAATAAACTGCAGAGGCCCGAGACTGAAAGTAAATCAGGACACTTTTCTCAATATTATTTTTTTTTTCTACAATAATACGCATAGTTTAATTTTTGCACTTATGAAGAGCGGTAATAATATTTTCCGAGACAAATCTATACATATAAAAATGAATTGCTGTTCGTTAGTCTCGCTAAAACTCGAGAACGGCTGGGCCGATTGAGCTGATTTTAGTTTTAAAATGTTTGTCGTAGTCCAGGGTAGGTCTAAACGGTGAGCAAATAAGGAAAAAAAATTGCGAGTAGGATTCCCGGGACGGGAGTGATTAGACAAAAACCAACTTACGGAATGCCGCAGAACCACAAAAGTAAAGTACTAGGACAGCATAATTCACCTTAGTAAAGTATACCAATAACGAAATTTCGATGCAACTGCTCACCATATACCAGGGTAGCATAACTTAAGTATGAAATAAAGAAAACAATTACTTCCACTTCTTAAAATTGTTGATAAAAATTTGCAAACTCTAACCAAAATACAACTGTATCTCTTCTCATATTTATATGTATATAGAATACAAAAACAAGACTGAACAAGACACAATTCTAAATACAACAAAATAGAGTGAAAACAACAAACTAGTTATCTCGAAGATATCACGACATTGTCCTTTTGAAAGCTGGCTAACTTACCGCCGTCGGTTCGAGTCCCGAGTCGAGAACTTATCCAAGTTAGGCTTCTATCTGATGGACTTGATTTTATATTATTACAAGTTTCTATGAGCTAAGTTCGTTGTGAGATAAATGTTGCTAACTATTAGTTTGTGTTAATGTTTGTAGTTTTGTGTAGAAGTTAATGTATTGTTGTGGATTGAAAATTATCTTGTGATGTACATAGTAAAGCAGGAAGTTATAATTTTTGTAAAAAAATATGTACCTAGTACTTGCTTCAACCAGCTCTTTCACCCACAATTACGTGAAAACTACTTTATGATTGATGAAAAGGAACGATAAATACGGAATTTAACATTGCTGCACTGAAAGAATTTTAAGAATTTTTTTTGAAAGAATAAACTCTTCAGCTGTTAACATTGCTAACACTGTTCATATTTTTAACGTCTTGAGATAATACGAACCTTGTTCCACTATTGCACAAGCAAAGTCACGGTCCCTACAAGTCAAAATAATATTATTTTAATAAATCCGTCCTAAGTATTATGTAGCAAGATTCGCGTAGCACTTCGTAGCACACACGTAATTGATTTACAAAGACCGGCGTAGCGGCGTAGCTCGTAGCATTTTACGTAGCACGTTATCTATAGTAAAATACGTAGGTTATTATTTATTAACTGTATATTATCACATATTTTGATGTAATATTTTTTGTTTGGATAGGGATTACTTTTGTTTATTAAGGCTATGTTCTCTCTGTGGGTTTCTCTAAGTAAATAACATTACACAATGATTGATAAAGGACGAAAAAGTTATTATTTGTCAATTCAGATTTTAAATTGATTGTTAATTTATTTGAATGCCAATTTATTCATTTCAACTTACATAGAAGAATTAAACTTTTACATTTAAACTTTGAAATGAATTAACCAACTCCACCTCTGTCATAGTCAAACGTAATTAATTTAAAACTGAATCAAAATTAAAATGTTTTTCAAACGATATTGTTTTGATATTTAATTTCCAGGAACAGTTTTTGTAAAATGGCCACCGGGATTACGCTTTGACGTACTACGGCTCTTTTGATAATTTTTTTGTAAAATGTTGAACATTTTTTGATGGTGCTTGATATTCTTTTGTATCTGTATTTTGTTTTATGAATTTAGATGATGATCTGCTTCAATATATTAACACTAAACATTTTTTCATATTTTTGTTTTCAGACTTTAAAATCATAGGTATTGGTTTAATATGGTTTAATACGAATCATCAAACCCAATGTATATTCATAATGTTATATAAAATATGTTTCTAGACGTCAGTAGAAAATATTACTTTCAGTGCACGAGAAACCTGATAACTTTTTAAACATAAAATTAGATTATTAAACACCACAAAAAGCCAAACTTAAACACCCACTTCACCCAATAACCTACCGAACCACAAAAAAAATAACTACATCCAAAATCCCCTCTCTAATCTGTCGGTTAAGCTGTGTAATATCTCAGCGATACCGTCGGCGTCTTTGAGCGCGCGTGATCAAGGGCCGGCGAGAGGGCGAGAGTGGTTTAAGAGTACTTCGCTAGTGATGACTAGATTGTAATAGACCTTGACGAATAGTTACTTGATGTGGTTGGTTTTACTTTAAAAATGAGCTTGGTAAACTACGTGTTTACGACGCTTTTACTCGGGTACTAAAACCATAGATCATCATCAACAGTCTTTATTAAATACACAATTCTAAGATAAGTGCTACGTGATTCAATGGTATGATAATCTTCGCATCGAAAAAATTAACTTGCAAAACTCGCACTAGGCACTCAGATCAAAGAATTAGCCTCACATTTTCAGAAACCTCAAAATAACTGTCAGCTACTCACCAGGCTAACTATCAGCCGATAGTTTAGTCTACACTGTATTGGATTTATAAATACAGAATTTTTATATCACAATTTTCAATTCTCAACCCTAAAATAAAAACAGTAGCTCCTAGATATTCTTCAAACTCAAAGTCAAAAGTTTTTTTATCATGAAAATCCGAGCAATACCACAGGATAAAGTGAATGTTAAACCAAAACAATATGAAAGTAAGGCGTGTATAAACTCATCAACCTCGTATTAACACAAAAACCTCGATTAACCCTTGATTTAATTAGGCTAAACATCTTTTAATTATAACTTTGATTTATTAAATACACGGGTAGTGAACCTTCGCTAGTATCTTTAACATAATAGAAGCATGCCTTTTGAATATATTTAGATTTCTTTTTATTATTTTCTTTGCATTATTTACCGGTTAATCATCATCATCATTAGTTTAAAGAACGTAAGTTATTTCGTGGTTTATTTAGGCTATTTTATTGCTAAAAGAGCTGTTTTGGCATCACATCTGTTGCACAGAAGTCTCCTCAGTAATAATTAACATTAACATTTACCAGAATCTTAGCGTTTAATGAAAAACAGACACCCAGTCTTACCGAGCTTAATCTTTGTTAAAGATTTTATCATGCCTTGTAGATTACAATCAACACAAGACTTGTTAATTTATCTAAAATAATTTAAACGCAGCATTTTTCTAGAATAGTAGTATCTATTGTTATAAAATAATAACAAAGTTCTCCCTATTTGTTATTGTCATATACGATCGTGACATTATTGAATCATGACAAGGATTTAAAATTCACACAAAGCAAACGCAGTTTTATAAGCCGGTTTTATTTATTCAAAAGAACTGCATACACGAGCATATAAACACACAAATCCATTTCAAAAAGTAACAACCTCAAACACCAACGAATATCTTCAACCACGCCTTATAAACGGACAATAAAACGAACGTACTGCCAAAAACAAGGCATTTCTACCCACAATTTCAAAGATAAACAGCACACCTATCGTAAAACAAATAACCAATTAAATAGGAAAATAAAACACAATTAGCTGAAGCCTGTTTCAGGCATAATATCATAAAACGTAGAAACTACGGGGAATATTTCGGGTTCCCTCATTATATGTAAATTTCTGTATTTTAATAATGAGTTAGGTCAATAATGGCGGGTTTAGACACGAATACGCTACTGGCAGCTAGTACTAGCCTGAATGTTGTACTAGTAGAATTATTATGGTTGTTTCAAATAAAGCCTATTTTTCCATATCCATTATACTTTCTATTATATGAAAGTAACACAGAAAATCACTGTTTAATCTCAATGTGATTGACTCTTTATAGTCTTTTAAAGCTTCTCATAGCCTAGAAATAGGATTCATGCTTTAGTTAGAATATACATCATTATGCATTAGGATGTAACACTTCCCTTAATCCATATTCACTAAAAGTGTATTATATACAATATTGAGGCCACCATGATTATGCTAAACGAGATTTTAATGGTGTAACACGGGCATGGTGTTTCGCACATCTTGTATACGAGTGCGTTGATCCGTGGAAATTGTCGAGCGAATATTAAAATAAATTATGTTGAATAAACATTAACGTATTATTTCAATGAAAGGAGGGTAGTTTGTTATATAAACATTTACGCGTCATTTGAAGGGATATTAGTTTGCTTACAACTTGGGTAGGTATAATTACGTTGTTTGTGTAATAAACTGTGTTGCAAAGAAGTTTTGAGTTTCAACAAGGTTGCAAGCTGATCCCAACAGGAAAATAATATAACGTAGAAACACTCTATATAATAGTCTCATGTGAAACCGAGTAGATAAAAAAAGAATAATCATAAATATAACCCACCATAAATACACAACTTTTTATTAAAAAAAAATGATAGTATCATACAAAAAAAATTAAAGCTACCCAGCCAATAGTACTCGCCAGTATTCCACTATCCGCGTCTGAACTCGGCTTAATTCAGCACACGAACAAACAGCACAGCAAGGCCTTGTTATTATAATGGCGATATTAAACACCGTTATTTCGAAATTCGCGATTCGTGGCCTGTTTACTTCTCGGACATGCGATTTTGAGTAAAAAATTAATAGTCCCCTTTCAGTAGGAAATAGGAGCGTTTATATTATCATTCATTTCCAACGGAATGGCCATAAATTATATATTTTATTTTGGAAAATGTTTCAGCTTAACTAGTCTTTGAATTTTGTCGAACTATGAAACTATTAGCATTGTTGTTAATTCTTTGGGGAACACGACTCTTATTTATTACTCGGCAGTTTATTTTGGCGGCTTACTTTTAAGTTTGGAATTCATTAGCGAAATTAAAAAGACAGCTGAATAAATTGGTTGTTTACACGATACGGCAAAGTGTTTTTAAATGACCTTTTTTTTGCTACTTCAGTTTTTTGCTGAGTTTTGAACAAGGGGGATAAATAGGTCAACAAGGTAAACAAAATACTCCCGTTCCTTAAATAATAGCTGACAAATTGCTGATGTAAAATTTTTCAATCATACACATAGAAAACAATACAAAATCTTCGTACTCTTTTATTATTTTTTGAATTATTTTTCCACACATTGCAATTAACTGACACTCTTTCTTTCGATAGCTTAAGCTTTGTTTTGATTACTGCTTACTTCTTAATGCTATAACAGTTTTATAAATTACTAGCTGATGCCCACAACGTCGTCCGCATCTGCTACATAGTGTATCAAAATACTGAGCTAGTTGTCATAAATTATTGCTTACTTTTCCTTTTGATAGTTTTTCCCCTCATTCTTTTGATAGCTCAAGCTTTGTTGTATCAACAGTTTTTTATTACATTTTCCAATATTCTGTAAAAGACCTTAAGAAATAAATAAATCAAATACCTTAAAAGAAAATAATAAAAAAAACAAAAATCACCAAACAAACCTTAAATCAGCTATACCCAACAAAACACCCATTCAAGCAGAAATACTTCCCGATATAAAAGTGTCACAAACAGAATAAGGCTCACGTTAGAAGCTACCTTTCCCCAAATTGTGGTAGCATGGAGAACAAAATGACTAGCGGAGGTGCCATAACAAAAAATCTCCTAAGAAAGTAGAGCATCAAAAATGCAGATGCTCCGCTTTTACATGCCTTCTGTGGATCTAAACATTATTTGTAATAAAAACAATCGTTAACAGATGTCTCAAAGAAAATGTACGCCTCGTTATTTCAGTAGTAAGTGATTGTTTTGGTCATGCCCACCGAGAGAATTTAACCTAGAAGAGGCAGTAAGTTTTGGGTGGCTCATAGTCCTTCCGTCTCCTAATAGACAACAGACCAAACAGGCCAAAGCCTGCCGGAGCCACGGCATTGTTCGAAAGAGTTACCGCGGCCCTGGTACATAAAAGGCTTAAGAAGGAATATGAAGGCTTTAGTCAGCAAGAGTCTGGCACTCCCTCACGATGCTCACCCACAGCGGGAGGGGCATAGGTCATTTAAAAAGGCCTGACCTACTTGCATTATGGTATCTCCGCTCATATCCTTACTCTGTGGATAGAAGCTACCTTTCCCAAATCGCAGTACAAACGACATTGTGCTATGTTTTATATATTTTTAGCACAAACAGGTGTGCTCATGAAAAAAGGCTTAGCTACCTGTGGCCGATCAATGTATCTGTTTTCTGTGTGTGTGTGTGTGTGTGTTCAGGAATTATTTTTGGAAGATCGTGTGTTTTTTTGAGCATTTTAGGGTTAGAAAGGATTTTTGTGTGTACCTACATGGTTTTACTCAATTGATGTTTTATTTGCTCCAATTGTATGATGTCCTTTCAAATTAACCCGTTGCATGCCGGAGCGCAGATAATTATACTTGAGACACAATTGTTTTTTTTTTTTATTAGACATCGTTCTTAAACAAAAACCAGACAATGTATTAATTTAGCGTCATTTATAAACCACTTTTTTATACAGTTTCTGATGTTACACCTAAAATAATAATACACTTCTGGACACATCTATTGGCCCACCTTGTATTTTCAATTTCGTTTGGTCCTAGCTAAATTTTTATATTAGGTCGAGCAAAAGGTTTTTATGCAGTTTTGAACCTTGCACATTCACAATTTCATTCAAGTCTTTTTTTGAATTTCGAATACGGAATTTAAAGAAACAAGAGACAATTTGGAGCCTGCTTGTTGATATCAAACAATCGATTACTAAGAAAACTTGGTTTTATTGGTTTACTTGGATTTAATTCTTGAAAAAGTGATTGATATCTTTGGTTTTGCAACAAACATTACTTATTCTTAACATAAAGGTGAGGTTCTCTCAATAATTTATGGATACTTCACCTGAAGTCGCCGCCCAAGCTGTGGCACTTATTCAGGGCGGACACAGCCAAAGAAACGTGAGTGCTCAACTTAATTTAAGGCGATCTGCGGTCCGAAATGTTTATCGGAGGTACCTAGAGACCGGCGGCTTTGTTCGTCGCCAAGGAAGGCCACGATCTCGGGTCACAACTGAAAGGCAGGATCGATTCATCGTGACGACCAGCTTGAGAAATCGTCACCTTACCTCTATTGAGATACAAAAACAACTTCGCGACTTCCACGGAGTATCTGTGAGCGCTCGAACTGTTCGGAGAAGGTTAAAAGAACGCGATATGGTACCACACAAGCCAGCTAATGGGCCCAAACTAACGCGAGCCCACCGAACAGCGCGCCTTCATTTCGCATGCAGTCATTTAAATTGGACACAGCAAGATTGGAGCCGTGTACTCTTTTCTGATGAGTCTAAAATTGTGTTACATGGCAATGATGGAAGGAAGAAGGTCTACCGATGTAACGGAGAGCGTTTCGCACAATGCTGCTTTGAAGAGAGGGTTGCTTATGGCGGTGGCTCAAGGATTGTCTGGGGCGGTATATCGGCGAGCGGTAAAACTTAACTTGAGGTTGTTACAGGACCACGGCTGCCAACATTAAATGCTGAAAGGTACACGTAAGTGCTTAGCACCTCACGTGATACCATACACGGACTATTTGGGCCCAAATTTCCTTTTTATGCATGATAATGCAAGAGCCCATGCGGCCGGCATCGTCAGGGAATATCTTCGGGATGTGAATATCACAGTTATGGACTGACCAGCCAGAAGCCCAGATATGAACCCCATTGAGCACATGTGGGACGAGCTAAAAAGACGTGTTATGGCTCGTCAGCCAGTTGCCCAGACGATGCAGGAGTTGAAAACTGCCATAGAAGAGGAATGGGAGATGATCCCTCAAAACTTCATACAGCGGTTGATAAACTCTATGCCTAATCGTATGAGAGCTGTGGTAGACGCCCATGGAGGCAACACACGTTATTAAATTAAACCTTTATTTGATAAAACATGTTTTTTATTCAAAAATCAATTGCCATTAACGAGGCACATGTCCGACTTGTTAGGCGTAGCTCCATGTCGTATGGTATTCTGAATTCAAATTTAAAACAATACGATCCAAAAAGAAGGTAAAATGTATCAGGTTTAAAACTGCATCATCAGTTTTTGTTCAATCTAGCTATCATATTTCGGTAGAGGCCATCAAAACCTAAACTCTAAGGTGGGCCAATAGATGTGTCCAGAAGTGTATAATTACCCACAAACCAAATCTACATTAAAAACGCAACTGAACCCCACAAATATAATATTAATGAAAAAGATTTCTGAACAAACTATTTCGCCAATTCCTCGGTCGCGTGCCTCCAAGCGATAAATATGATGTAAATGCCTTGCTAAAATCTAGAAATAAGTCTTGTATTAATTACCTGAGTTAAATATGGTTAATTTATGCATGTTTTCGCGGGGTAAGTATGCTAAGCGGGCTAAAATATCGCCCGAACCAAACTGTCTTGTAAAACAATGAATGGTTTGAGTATGTACGTATTTTATTTCATTTATATAGTTTTTGAGATTAGCGTGTGTGTATTGTAGGCTTTCAAGTGTTTATAAGTAGGTATTTTTACTCGAGAAATAAGTCGTAAAACTTATGTTGTTTAAGTTACAAGTTACTTAAATAATATACTTCTTTAAATACAATTTACTTGGTAGTAAAATTACACATTTTATTATTACAGTAGTAACAACAATATACATTCAGTTTTTGCTGAAAATAATAAACGAGGCATTTCTGATTATTCAACTAATGTGCAATTGTGGCACTATACATTATTTCCTACTAGCCGTTTTACCGTGGTTTCACCCGCGTCCTGTAAGAACTACAGCCCGTACCGGGATAAAATATACCCTGTGTTACTAAGAAAGAGTGTAGCTTTCTAACACTGAAACTTTTTTTTTAAATCAGTGGTTTCGGTGCATTTAGGGTACATATTAAAAAAAAAAAACTTATTTATTATATTAGTATAAATAAATCAACTAGCCAGCTAAAGAGCTCTTTTATTTAATTACACATCTTTTATGAACTGCAGCTACCGAGCTAAAAACAAAAGAGCGACGGTACCACAAGTACCGCGAACAGACCACAAGTCCTAATATGTGTCCCATTTTACCCCGGAATGTGTCCAATATCCCCCATGTGACCTCACCTCGGGGTCACGGCCCCCCTACCCTTTATTTATATTTGCTGAGCCGCGGAGTAAGGAAAGATGAGCGGAGATTGGTCAGGCGCCTTCTTCTAGGTCAAATGAGCATGACCAAACGGTCACTAACGAGGTGAACTAACGAGGCTTTCTTGTTCTTGGAGATATCTGTTTACGATTTTGGTATTACTAAAATAGTCTGGTCCAAAGAAGGTGTATAAGGTCGAAGACAGTAACGTTCCTCGTCCCCCGCACACCCGCAATTTGGCGCGCTACTTAGGAGATTTTCCGTTATGGCACCTCCGCTAGTCATTTTGTTCTCCATGGTTGAGCCCTTTTTATGGTATATCGGCATTATGGACATTTCCTCGTGCCTTTTTAAGTGGCCGGACGTTTAAGTTGAAAAAGGCGAATTTGAAATTGTGCCTTTTTTGCTGTCGGTAGGGTAAAGGGTTGTTTGTTTGGTTCTATGATCCAATTTTGATTTGGCGTTTCCTTTTTACTTTTTGGACAAATATTTATGATACTTGCGTATAACTTGGTTTGTAATTCGCCTCCGTTTTAGTTGCCATATCATCATCCTCCGAGCCTTTTCCCAATCATGTTGGGGTCGGCTTCCAGTCTAACCGGATTCAGCTGAGTACCAGTGCTTTACAAGAAGCGACTGCCTATCTGACCTCCTCAACCCAGTTACCCGGGCAACCCGATACACTTTGGTTAGACTGGTGTCAGACTTACTGGCTTCTGACTCCCCGTAACGCCTGCCAAGGATGTTCAATGACAGCCGGGACCTACAGTTTAACGTGCTATCCGAAACACAGTCATTGGTGTCTAAGATATACTTAGAAAGTACATACAAACTTAGAAAAGTTGCATTGGTACTTGCCTTTGTTTTAGTTGCCATATAAGGATTTGAAATACAAACTCTAGTTGATTGCTTCAAAAGGTTGACTTTCAGTAAAATATAATTAATTACATAAACTCGTAATTTCCTTGTTCAAAAATATTTTCAAAATTGAAATAGCTGGCGGTTATTACACTTAAAGTAAGTACTTAATACTTCTATAAGATTTATTATTTAATTCTCCCATAAAAAAGAACTTCTGAACAATATGTGTCGATCGTGTAACACTAGCGTGCACCCCCTAACATTAACTTCAACTACATACATTAGTAATTCTCACATAAACATAATAAGAAATGAATGACCTCACGCAAATCTTAATAGCTGTATTTTATACTGTTTAAAATTATTATACTGTTTTACACGTGTATTGATATTATAAAAAATTGTTATTGTATTTTTTATTCTGAAAGTTTTTTTATTTTATCCTGTAAAACCTTGTATAATATCCTTTAAATTAGAAACATCACATCACATAGCCATAATTATCTATCTTGTATAATATGTTGTAAGTTTGGCACTGAATGCAGCAGCCCCCAGATTATAACTAGCCTATAGCCTTCTTCGATAAATGGACTATTTAACACTAACAAATATTTTTAAATCGGACCAATAGTTTCTGAGATAAGCGCAGCTTTATAAGACCAACTTGGTTAGAAATTAGTCAATTTATATCTAAAGATATGTGACAAAATTACCCAAAAAAGTATCATCTAACTTTAGTAAAGCTTTTACTTTCCCGAGGCCACTATAAGCCATTATAGCTTAGGCTCAACATTATCACAAAAGGTCTGAAATTACTGCTAAAAGTCAAGGTGATAAGACCTTAACACGGTACCATAAAAGATTCATATCTTCACGCAAATGACAAAACTAACACAAAGACAGAGAATGAATAAGTTAAAACTACTATCGCATAGTTAATCTGTGTTAGCGAAATTATACGAGGCATATTTTATGAACTATGGACGGTGATAGGCATTGTATAAGCGTAGTTTTTTTGGTATTTAGCGTTAAGTAGATTAAGATGAAATTAGGCTAGTACAATTCATACTAGCCTAATTTCATTGCTAGAGGGAAAAAATAAGTATAAAAAATCTATGAAACTAAATACATAAGGTAGCAACTTTTACAACAAATGCATTGATTTACAACGGCTTGGAAAATGAAAGCCGTAATTTATCAATTTGTGGTGCTATTGAAGATAATATACCTATGTTTTTTTTTGTACTTTTGCCTTGACTTAACGCGTTATTTTTATTTGTAATACCTTCATGATAACGTAACTTAAATGATAAAATTTAATTTGAAGAGCAATAAGCTTGGTTCGGGAGCAGGAAATACAACAAAAAATCCTTAGGAAATTCATCAGCCCCTAAAATACAATAAAAAAAATATAATAAAATAGCCAAAAAAACAATTTAATCCAATAGCGCTAACTCCCGGTTCGCCTGTGCTCAGAACATTAACGCGCATACATCTGCCCGCGATGCTAATCTCATGACCTACATGCTGCGCCTCCTAATTGGGCGCTCCGGTGCCTATTACGTGTTGTATTGCTATTGCCTTTTAACTGTCAGATGGGATGGAAATTAAATGCCTTCAATATTGAGAATATTACTCGCTAAAATAAATGGCAGCTGACTGCTCCTCCGATCCGTTGATACCTACAACTTTTTTCTAAGTAGCGACTCGCACGATTTTCCGAGTCATTAAGTTTGACATGAACTTCAAAAGTCTTAAATTCTAAAAAAATGGGCATAATGCATTAGAAACCTATACATATTAATTTATTGTCAGTCACTGCAGAAAATAGGCCAACGAAACCCAGAACCAGGATAAAATAAAAAAGAAACACCGTTGCTACAGCATTCAGTCTATTTCACATACGTATTTTGGCTATATAGTGTTATAACAGATCATCATAAAAAGTGCAGCTGTCTTCGAAAATATACAAAAAAAAACAAACATTCTCGATTGTAACTATTTAATATTTTCAATAAAAACCACTCGGCCATACGGAGCTGGTGAACTGTTTAAAAATATGTAGTACCGCTCTCTGTCTGCGAAAGTTTCCAGTTTTCTTGTACTCTTAAAAGTTCAAGATGCAATCTACAATTGTAGTAAATTCCAGGTGTGCTCATAACATTTCCATTCGAACTTTTCCATTTAGCTGTGGCTGTTTTGCTTAGTGGTAATAAAGGCGACTGCTAAGTAAAAGATCCTAGATTTTAGAGTCTCATAGATAAATGAATGTGACAGGCAAGTTTTTTTTCAACTGGACCTGCGTTATGTGCGGTAAATAAATTTTGTTATACTATATACTTTCTAGTTTTACACATGCTCTATAAAAAAACTTCCTAATGCATCGCAACATTAATGAAAGTCTAATCTTCCGACAAGTAAATAATATTGTTTTCGATAGGTACATAATTCTATGTGAATCTTTACTAACTTAATTACTCGTACCTACAACAGGTAACAAAAGTATCTATAAATTTTCTGAAATAATAACAGAAACTCAAGTGCACACAAGTTGTTCCAACATACTTTCACAGTCAAGCGCATAGCAATACCAATTTCCATGACACGTAATTAACGTCTATTATTATGTTAGTTTTGCTAAGTCCGGTACGAACTTTCAATGCAAACTTTGCACTCTGCATCGTTTTCTTTTTGCTTTATGCAGTTTCCGCCTTCGTTCCTTTATTGCCTTTATCTTTTATCTTTAATCTTATATTTTGTAATGTAAAAACTTTTTTTGTGAATATTTTTAGATTAGCTTCGGAATATGGTAAGGTGTTTATATTTTATAGGGGAGATCTTTTTTCTTTTACTATCTTGGGAAATATGGTAGCATTTTTTACGATGAGTATTTTGCATGCAGAAAATAAGAAGTACAGAAATAGTTTTTGGGGTTTAAAAGTACCCGTATACTGTAGACTGTTAGTAGGTTGATCGTTTTTTGGGCTTCTAAATCATTATGAAGACGAATGGAAGTATGCATATGACAACGATTAGTTATTTTGCAGGTATCAGACTGAATAAGAACTTACAATCTGTAGAGTACTCTTAGAATTTGTTTTAATACTAAATACTAGAAATTGCAGTTGAAAATGTTTTCTTCTTTATTATGATATTTGTAACAAACTAAAACTTTAGGTCTGGTTAGCTTGCACTTAAGAAAGTTCTGGAATACATATTGCTTACATTGGAACTTTGCTAAGGTTATTTGTGCTTGCAATATGGGACATAAATATTTTCAACGTATGTTATTGAAAGTAATGAATAAACTGACCTACTTACTAATATGTTTTATTAGGACATTTTGTTCTGTACTTATAAACTTTATTTTATAACTGAACTTCATATTACTTTTTATTGACGTACTCAAATGCTTTTTTTTTTTCAAGTTTACTGATGAAGGTTTTTCTCCCCTGTATACTTATATTAATACACATCGGTCTACCTATGTATTAAATGAAGAAGAACACGGTATTTACTAAGTTTACTTAGTTTTTTCACGCTATTTACTTAGTTTTAATCTGTTAATTAATTCTAAATCCCACCAAGTCCCATCTAATCCATCCCACGCGTGGGACCCCACATTTTTAAACGCAATACGACAAACAAAACACTATTACACTCTACCAACGAAAATTCTCGCCCCAATTCGCGTACACCAGTTTAGAAAACACAAAGAATACTGCACCTTATTTCCTAGGCGCTAAAGTGGTATTTCCTTTGTGTGCCACTGTCCTTTGACAAAAAGGTTTTGAAGCCATCGCGTCTAATGAGCCATGTAGAAAAAAAGTAGTGTTTTTTTCATTTTCCCTTTAGGGCTTTCGGCTGTTTCTTGAAAAGGAAAGGTTGATTCAATATTAGCAAGGTTAAGTGCTACCTTATTGATAGGAGGCTGTTTTTAAGCTTATTGTGGAACAAAAGGCTTTCGATATCTTAGTTTGTATACTTGAGAATACGTTTTGGGTTTTTGGCGTTCATTTTTGTTGAAGGTGGGCGCGATTATGTGATACTAAACTTGATTCTTTTCTACAAAATGGCTATCGTTTTATTATAAGCTAATAACAAAAAAAATATGTACAACGAAAGTTTAAGTTTATAAGTATTTTTAGACCAAGAAACTTGTCAAATAAAAAGCCACTACTTAATACCAAAGAATAAAATATGAATAACACACACATATGAAACCAAGCTACATTAAAATGGGATAAACATCGGCACTTGCCAAACATAACTGCCAATAGCCCAATACAAGCCATAAGCCTACCGACCCATTTCTACAACTTTTCATCTCGTAAGCATATTTTGCTTTCATCCCCGAACAAAAAAACTTCATAAAATAGATCTGTTTTTGGCAAATATACAAGATAATGCAACTGAAAATATTTCTCGCTACCGATTATGAGATGAAAGCAATTTATTGCTTCTACTGGTTATTGCTCCGGATAAGTTTTATTTTTGCGCTATATCAACTATATCTATATCAACTTAATGATGTTATAGCTTTATCCAACTGTATTCTGTTATTTTTAAGATTTTCCTATAATTTTCCGCCCATGAATCATTTCATCACACAGGTGATAAGTATTTTTTTTTCTTGGCATGGCGCTCAGATAAGTATTTTTATTTTAGAAATACCATCTGACATTTCAGAAAACATTATTAATTATTATGTGTAAATAATAATATTGAAAAGTATCCTAAATAATGCTCAAATAACCAAAGAACAGAACCTTTAGAAGAAAAGTTTGTAAAATCTTTAACTTGATCACCAAAGAACTTTCTAGATTTGCAATACGGAACCCTAATACGTCCAAATGTAGGACAACAGTCGACTGATCTATAAAGGTGCGGGAACAATACAGCCAAACGAACCGACAAGGCATTTTCTTGGCAAAAACGATGTCGCAGTCAAAATAGCTCCGGTGAAACCAGGTGGAAATGTCAATGAAATATGTAGGTACCATTTTGTTTTGTTTTGTATGTATTGAGATTTTAGGTAATATTAACTACTAGTAACTATTTTTAGAAGACCTCTTATTTTTTTAATTTGGGTACTACGTTCAAGTAACTTAGTCTAATTTTCGCCATGATACACCCCAGGAGACAGGCATTCCTCTCATACAAAGAAGGAATGATCGTTAATCACCAGGGAGGTAGAGGTAGACTGTTATTGGTTGAGTTTAATGGGGAAATTACGAAAATGTTTATGATAATACTCGGAAACTAAAACAACAACTACTATGAGATTTCAATAAAACTGACGGAACATAATAATTGTTGACGAGCAACTTTATTCAATCCGTATGAAAAAAAGCACCTTCATGTTATGTTTATTAAGAACAAAAATTAAACATAAGTACAACTTACAAGAAGAGAAAGTAAAAATAACTAGTTTCTGTTTTCTCGGATATTGTAAAAGTTTTTTTTGCAAATAGATTTTATCAGAGGCCGTACCTACGTGCTGCTTAGCGATTCAGTACGAAACTTCAAACATTGAAATAGGTTTAAGACTTGGTGTACAAACTTGATATTTTTTCAGTAATATTAACCTAGTGTTTAAGCTTATCAATAATATTTTTTAATAAAATAGATTTTGTATCTCGCAAAATACAAGGAAATGTTGATGTATCTAGATAGCAAAACGAAAATTTTTCTTGAACATTAAATCCAGATTTGTGTGTTTTCATTTTGAAAATTGTTTCACATAAGAATGTAGCAAAGTTTCATAGTATCAAAAAGGGTTTGTTCAAGGTTCATTCTTAGGCTTTCTTCATATCCACAAAGTACAACCTTTATCTAGACAATGCAAGTACCGAACCTCTACCATCCTGTTGACATTAAAGAGAAAGCTTCAGGAAAACCCGCCCAAAAACTGCAAAATGCTTAACCAAACACACTAAATAAAAACTTGGCCAAATATTTTGAGTGACAGGGCAAACTCGACCTATTGTACTCTGCGAACTATGACCGAAGCCAAACAATGACATCGCATATCAATCTGGTTCTAACCGGTTGGCGTGACAGCGGCCATTAATATACCTAGTGCCGGGGCCCGAAGTAGTGGGGGACGCAAACATGGCGGATTTGTTTTGGCGCGCTCCGAAATACGATTAATTGATACGAGACACGCTAACGTAGTGTTATCCCGTTTTCGATATGCGAATTTGCGAACGATTACGTAAACTGTTTGTATGATTGCTGTTTAGGATAATGGTGGTTTTGTGCTGTCTATAAATCTGTTTTTGGTGTTTGATTTGTTGGAATGCAAGATCGGCGATATTCAACACGAATTAAACTACCCCTGCAAAAGTTTTAGTTCACATTTTTCAAGCGTATCATCAAATAGCAATAGGAAAGTGAATAGAACCTCTTACCAAATTCCTATTCCCATTTTAAAAGGCAGAAATAACACCACGATAAACTTTTCTGACCACAAAGCAGTATTTCAAAAATATAACGACATAATAAGGAACCCTATTAACATCACGGAACCCCACTAAAAATGTCACATAAAGCGTTTCAAAACATAATATGTTTGAAAGTCATTTAACAAAGTTCCCAATTCTTTCGCGT
Organism: Helicoverpa zea; assembly: GCF_022581195.2. NCBI lineage: Eukaryota > Metazoa > Arthropoda > Insecta > Lepidoptera > Noctuidae > Helicoverpa > Helicoverpa zea. The sequence goes on from NC_061467.1 coordinate 10,931,701, forward strand.
GACTCGAAACGCCACCTATTGTTGGAGAACGTTAAGCATTTTATTAATAAGGAAACCGTTATGAAGGTCAGGCTATCTTTGTTCAGGCTTTTCTTGTTTTTCAGCGATATCGGGGAATGTCTCTGGGGAATTTGGGTCTTCCTTTTGTTTTGGCTCGAAGGACCAAATTGGTCCTTTTGGGAACAGTTGATGTTTGTATTTATATTTATTTTGATCACGATAGTGTGCTTCTGGTTATAATTTTCGTTTCAGTGATTACAGTGAAATTTGTGTTTTTCCTTAATACATGCTTCCGCCAACTACGTTTAACAGAAGGGCACGCCACCACAGTGGCGGTAAGTCCCATCTTTGAAGAGTGAATTATACGAACACACAAACAACACACTGAACAACACTGAACTTAACACTGAAAGATTTTTTCTCTGAAGAAGGGATCAATCAGGCTTCAACACTGTTTTGTCACTATCTAAAGACACCTAGCAAAAATATGAACCTCATCTAATTCACAGCCATTCGAAATGAAAAGAAAATACAGCCTTACACACTGCGTACCAAAAGTGGCACATCGCGCACCAAGTTGCCGATTCGTCCGATAAGACCAAACTAAAAGCGTCGTCATTGAAATCCTGAAACCTGACGTTTGAAAGACATTTTTCGGCCTGAAACCGACTATTCAGCCGATGTGACGTTATCAACCACTTTGGTCACAACCTTAGGAAAATACATGAAAAATTCACGTTATATTTACTCTGGAAGTAGAGGCTAAGTAATAGACTTGAACTTCTAGCTTAAGTTATACTTGTGAAGAAGGTTTGTGAATGGATGATCACTCACTATAAATATATATGTCATGAACTCTTACTAATTGAAAAGGAGATTGAAAAAATAACACAATATCCACAATGACGATAACACGTAAATTTACTTATAACAATATGTTTATTTGAATATTCTAATATTTTCATTGTTACATTCCCCATTTATCGATGAAACCTTTATGCTACATTTTATCAGTGTACACAGTAGTTTCCACTATACGGTTAGCGAAAACTAGCATCTACAAAAAAGTAAATTAATATAATAATGTACATTAGTAAGGTAATTTCCAAAATAAATACTCCTCTCCAATTAACAGAATACAAAACAACAATACATTTTCCTGGCACAATAAATGATCAAATCTATGAGAGAATGTAATACCGTTATTGGTTGGGCCCAATAGAATCCCTCAGATATAATGAAGTAACCAATAATAAGCCAGTGTTACAAATAAAGGGAACAAAAGAAATTGTTAGTTGTAAGTGGGAAGGTTCCGTGGTAACCATGGAGTTACGAAATTGTATCACATAGATGTATGTATACCAGATTTTTATTTGTACCTAGAAATTATATATCTTATATAACTGTACTACCATTAGCTTTCACTGTCTCATCCGCTTCCCGTGGCAACAACTTTGTATTCCCGGACAAAAAAGCCTATGGCTTCACCGATAAATAGGCAATCTAAACTAAAATATTTTTCAAATCAGTCCAGAAGATTTTAAGAACGCGAGGAAATCAACTCTGTATTTTTATAACATAAAAAATATACGTAGATAAATGAATAACAAGTATATCTACGTATAAAAATAAAAACAAACTCTTTAGCTTTATAAAATAAGTGTATATTGTATAGATAGACTTTTGGTTTGGTTCATTAAGCTTGTCGAAAGATGTTCCTTTGAGGGGCCCTCGCAGGAAACCATTGGTTATTTGTCAAATGGGAAATCGTTGACCGTGATTACAGAATTTTGGGGATGGTGGAAAATTGAAGCCTGTATTTTTGTATTTATATCGTTTTTTTTTAGAGTAAGTTGACTGTGAAAAGTCGGAAAATTGAAGGTTTTTGACCCCTGTCTTTTTTGTACTTATACAGCTTTTAGCCGTGTGAGAAGATTTTGACTGTGGATTGTATACGTACGTTCATTGAGAGAAGAACTCATTTTAAAAGCCGTCAAGGATTTGGGAAAACGCTGATACTAAGGCTTGTTAGGCGACTAAACAGCAGGTCACTCGATAAGAAGAAAAACATAGAGACAATACAAATAAAGTTGTATAAATTCAACTGCATTGTCATCGTCAATATTATAGTCGTAATTCTCATTCTAGTAGAAGTAGATAAACTAAGTGCATATTAGCATACGTTTGCATTACTTAGAAACTTAAAAAGTTCACACTGTCATACGTCTCTGTTAACCCACATTGAAACGTTAACTTTTTTACTAAACATATGACACACATTTACTTAAAAAAAAACATTAAAAAACGACCACGGAAACAAAACACATTTGAACCTCCACTGAAAAACGACACCGACCAACATTTTTTCTCCGCCGTACAAAAAACCCTTTAGTTTTACTTTTAATGTATGGACACATCACTAAGCAAGTACAGTTGTCATAAAAAGTAGTGCTACTGACACTCGGTAATGCCGTAGTGTAGGAAAAGGGACATTAAGATAGCTAACTGCTTGACATTACTTATGCAGTGAGAATCTACGTACCTACGTTTGTGCGATCGACACGCACCTAACACTACTTTTTGACCTGTTTAACTTTGAAGTAACAAACTTCTGTAATAAATGACACCATACTATTTGAAGGAATAGATCTATGTAGGTATGCGTTTAATTATGAAAAATCAGCTATAAGGTTTAACGACTGAAATAGCGTTTGATGTTAACATATACTTAAATACTATTGTACTGGGGTTAGTCTTATTAAGTAACAAATTATTTTTACATAAGGGACATGGAAACGTTTAGCTTACTTCTATTATTTTTATTCGTGGATATTTTATCGTTTTCACATAAAACAAAATCGGACATAAGGACCAGAAATAGATTACAAAAAATATAACGTTGAGTACATTTCTTTCAGCTTAATCAACCGATCAATATTCCTCATATCTTACTCTCCTACAATCCTAGTCTCAAGAAACTCGCCGAGTGATTTAAAGCCTCGTTCACACGGCCACAGCCGCTGGCGCCAGTTACTGGCGCGTGCATTAGCGACGCAGTTTGAAATCACATAAATATTGTTTACACACGCGGGATGCCAAATCGAGGGCAATGTTTTACACCTAAAGCTTTTATGAGTGTCATTTGTTATGGACTTAAGTATGTTAAGTGATATTTTAAAGCCTCATTGTGAAGGGGCATTGTACTAGGAGGTAACTTAAAAACTGTGTGATTATTAAAAAACAATGAATCTAACTCAAAATTCCCTTTCTTGACAAAAAATAAATATATCGTTTAACAATACAGGGCTGATATTTTTCTCAACTTTTTGACCCAAGAAACTCAAGATCAGAAAATTAAAAATCCCACCCAAAACAAAAATGTGAAAGACTGCCAAGTTCGATAATATGGGAATGCTTCGCCTATAAAAGAAATGAGATCTGAATAAGTACCAAGTTCCATACACATACCTCAGTTAAAAATAGTTACTTTTTAATGATGTTACTTGGAAAGTTTTCATACACCTTGTTATAAACCTACTAAACGCAATGAATCAAGTATTTAATTTTCTATTAAAACTTGCCAAGTAACATCATACTTGTATTATGGTATCTCCGCTCATCTTTCCTTACTCCGTGGGTAACTGGGAGGGAGGGTGAATGGGTGCAAGTTGTGGGAGTGCCTCTGACAGGATTAAACTTTGAGCCCTTTAAGTTTAAACTTCTTATCGTGTGTGGTTGGCTCTTGATTTTATTAGTGTTAGTAAATTAGGTGCGGATAAAGTTTATAGAAGGATTATAAATAGTAGATTAAGTTAAGAGGAGATTGTGACACATTGTTTGTAGGATTTTACTTGCCGGGATGATTAGCCTGATGGACCAAATTGTCACAGTAGGTCATTGGAGTATTTTACCTAACCTTTTTCCACCAGTGTGGGGGTCGGCTTTCAGTCTAGCCAGACGTAGCTTAGTATCAAATTGTCTACAAATACCTACACTTTTTAATACAAAGCTAAAACATCGAGATCATTATTACATGTAGAATGAATCACATGTTTCATACATGCGAGAGCGTCCACTGTTCCTTATTAGTTAGATAAATCATTGAAATGCTGTCGACTATATGTTTTTACTTTTGTTTTGTTTTGATTTAATGTTTCCATGTTAATTATTGTAATTGGTGTTGCACCGTTTTAATTAACTATAAATAAAAATAAATAAATAAATAATAAATAAATCGGTATTTCAAGCTTTCGTTACAGAATAACTGAAAATACTTGTAAGCTATAATACAATAGTATATCATAGGAAGCACTGGATATTTCCAACAGCAACCTGACAATATATCACAAGGAAATCTCTACAACTGATCCCTCAGGTACAGTAACCCTTTAACTGCCGTCCAAGTGTTATATTGAATAGAAACGGGGTCTAAAGTAACCCGGATGTGGCGGTCATTACAATCTTACGGTAAAATACACACACAGGTACCAAAGGGTCGGGAAGAAGCATATAATGCATGGTATTTTTATTTGTCTTTTTAAGTCAGTAGTACCTACTGAGCTAGTTAGCGCCAGTAGAACTAGTGATTTTTTTATAATTATGGAATATGGTAACTCTTTCTTTAAATTAAAATTAAATATAGATGTAGGTGATGATCTCTCTCGACAGTTACCAATTTTAGATAATGTCGGGATATAAATAATGTCGGGACACCTTTTCACACACGGTCAGTTAGCCCCATGGTAAGTTATTAATTAACTTGTGTTTTGGGTGCTAACACAACTGATACACTACATATAGCTACATATATACATATTTATAAATACATATTGTAACACCCAGACCACGGCCAACAAGCATGCTCATCACACAAATGTCGACCGAACCGGGGATCGAACCCGGGACCTCAGGTTCAGCAGACCGGCATGATGACCATTGCGCCATCGAGGTCACCAATTTTAGAGACCTGTGTAAACATACATGTTTAAAAATATACAATACGGTAGCTTATTATTTTAATAATCTTAAAATACTTAAGTCAACTATGAGATATTATGAAACAGAGTTAATTAAGGGCTGACCTTAATTTAATAACTTACAGACCCAGTTAGCATCAAATAACTTAGTTGAATTATTAAATCATTTTTGTTGTTGTCACTAAATTGTAAATTGGAAAAAAAATGTCATCAAAGTTATAACGAAACAAAAGTTTTTCTTTTGCTTATAAAAACAATTTCAATCACAATATACTTTAAAGTTCTCTGTGTCATCACTTTATTGATCTCACTATCACCCGAAATACTTATAAGTTCACGTCAAGGTGAAACTGTTAATATTTTCACCTAAATACGATTAGAGGCGTAACCATATAATGTTCATCATGAATATTTATACCTCCCTGTAAGGCACAAACGACTGATGACTAACGATGTTTTTTATTATAACCAACTTAATATAATGGCAAGTTGATATAATTGCCAAACACATAAATAAATCTCTTTGGCAACTTTTATTTTTCAATCTTAATTTCTTTGATGTGTGTGCTATAATTCTTACTGAAATGTGCACTGCAATTCATAAAAATTCAAAAAAGCTTACGTTCAATTTAAGAATAGATAGATAGATAGATTTATATATTAGCATAGAATGTAGGAAAATACATTACATGTCGCAAAGTTTGTTATTTGACCCATGTGCATTCTGCCTTACTGGTTTGCAATATTTTAATATTTAGAAGTTATTAAGAAGGATTATCATAGCAAACCTATTGCTACAAACATTAAATTATTCAAAATAATATAAATAATATAATAAAATAATAAAAATAATAATTGCACCTAAATAACTGAGAATCAGGACAGGAAGAAGTAGAAAAAAAATGAATTACAGCCAAAACCCACAAACACGGTGTTACTAGTTCAACCACTAACACTTTTTTATTTAGCCCCGTTTCATTGGTTGTAATTAACATAACGACAGCCACATACGGCACATTTCACTAAGCGAACTAATCCAAATGAACCCTACCAGTAGTTCGCAAACTATTTACACTGGGAACCAAATTAATGGTTTTAATTTTCTAAAGGTCTAAAGATTTTTGGGGTACCTAATTGTTTTTTTACGCAAATGGGTTTTTATTTTATAGGTATTCTAGATTATTCGATCCAGTAGTTACACCCGCATAACGCCAAGTTACGTGGTAGAAGTCACTAGAGTATAAAGAAGCCTTAGACTTCCTCCATAAATAGGCTATTCAACACTGAAAGATTAGCACTCAAAAGACACTGGTACATTAGATTACCTATAGTTCGGCCATTCAGAGAATGCGTTCCTGACACGTCGCGATTGAACTGACGACGTAATAACATTCATTGATTATTGATATAATAATGTTGTTTTAATGCTCCTCAATTGTTAAAACGGTAAACAACCAGCAAAAATATTTTTATCGTAACTGCAACGCCATTGCAAAGTTACGTCGTCAGTTCAATCGCGACGTGTCAGGAACGCATTCTCTGAATGGCCGAACTATAGGTTAACATACAAGCAAACAAACAAACTCTACAACTTCATAATCTACAACTTTTCTATCTATTCTAATCTTCTACTACTCTACAACTTCATAATAATAGTAAAGATTGTTATCTAGACACACGGCAGTGTGTCCGCCAAGTTCGAGCAAAAAAAGCGACACACCGGCCGTGGGTTATATTACACGAACCATTTCGGGCCAAATTCGACCCCCCTATAACTCAAAATCTATTTTATTTACGCATATCAAATTTCTAGTATCTGTTGAGACCCCCTCACTTATCTAAAATACAAAATTTCATTAATATACCTATTGTGGATCTTGAGATATTGACGTCAGAAAATCGCTATTTTTACTATACACTCACTGACTGACTGACTGACTCACTCATCAAAAACCTAGACCACTTCCAATGGTCGTATTGACTTGAAATTTGGCATGGAGGTAGGTCTTTATGTCAAGGTAAAGGGAAAAATCTGAAAATGGCCAAGTGTGAGTCGGTTTCAAAATAATGAAGGTGTAAATTTATACCCCTAAGGAACTAAAACGAACTAAAATCTATATTTATATAATATATCTTCGAATGGTCGTACCGATCTGAAATTCGTTACAAAGGTTTGTATTTAGTCAAATTAAAGTAAAAATCTGAAAACGGCCAAGTGTGAGTCACTTTCGAAAATAGCGAATGTGTACCTTTGATCCACGAACATAATATATGATAACATGTCATGTCAGTCAGTTGGTAAATCTAGTCCATTTAGTTAATCTAGTTCATTTCTTTGTAAGAAGCATAGTGCATATTCAATAATCTGAAAGATAGTATAAATGAGACATTTCCTTAACTAACTTAATCATAAGAAAAAAATAAAATAAACAACCTTACAAAAATAAATGAAATCCCACCCAAAACAAAAATGTGAAAGACTGCCAAGTTCGATAATATAGGAATGCTTCGCCTATAAAAGGAGTGAGATCTGAATAAGTACCAAGTTCCATACACATGCCTCATTTAAAAATAGTTACTTTTTAATGATGTTACTTGGCAAGTTTTAATAGAAAATTAAACACTTGATTCATTGCGTTTAGTCGGTTTATAACAAGGTGTGTGAAAACTTGCAAAGTAACATCATTAAAAAGTAACCATTTTTAAATGAGGCATGTGTATGGAACTTGGTACTTATTCAGATCTCACTCCTTTTATAGGCGAAGCATTCCCATATTATCGAACTTGGCAGTCTTTCACATTTTTGTTTTGGGTGGGATATTTTGTTATTGAACGTTGTCAGTCGTTACTGGTAGTCAAGAAGCCAATAAGTGACAACCAGTCATACCTAGGGGTATCTTGTTGCCCGGGTACATAGCTTGAGGAGCTCAGATAGACAGTCACTCCTTGTAAAGCACTGGTACTCAGCTTCTTCAAAAGACTTTAAGCCGACTCCAACATAGTTGTGAAAAGGCCCGGGAAATAATGATGAATGATGATCACCTCCTAAACCTAACTAACGTTTGAACTACCAGGGCACCAAAGTTCATTAGGAGCATTAACATAATAACAGCGACACGGTCGACAGTGTAATTCACACTGAACGCAATTCATTAGGGGAGCTAATCTGTGCGTGCGACTACCAGGAGATCACGAATTGATTGAGGAGTACTCTCATTATTGGTTCACCTGTGTGGGTAGTGACCTTTTTTAGCTGAATCTTTATTTAGCCTTATGTATTATGTAAGCTCTAGATAATTTGAATTTAGAAGATTAGATTTGGAGCCATAGTGCTATTTGAGACACAAATGGTATTATTACCAATAACGGTGGGTTGCATCATTGAACTGTAACCATAACCAGCCGTCAAATAGATGGCCATTGGTCAAATTGGCGATTCGATTACTAAATATAGTTTATCACTATAGTTAAACAGTGCAACTCACCCTTAGTTTAAGAGAAGTTTGACAGGTATTTAAACAAAAATTCGAATACAAGTGCATGAAGTAATTCCCTCGGGATGTGGTAGCTTGGGTAACGCAGCTAGAAAAATTACCAAAATACAACATTCATCATTTTGCAACATTCATCTAAACAGCACGAATTCTCTAACTAAACAAAATTAACAACAACTAGTAGGGGCTAAAAGCTAATCTACGCAAGCTAAGTAGACTAAAACATAGCCATACCGAGATATGAGACGTTCTGTCTGCCTGCATAATACATGAATTACCGCGATTTATACCGCGAGTCGCGATGTATACGATACCGTCCGCGTTATGTATAATTAATGTTAATATGCTGTTAGGGCCATGCTGGACCTTGTTTAGTCATTTATTTTATAGATATAAAATATAGAAATAATAACAGGCACGGAGAATTATTAGTTACTAGGTGTTTTTCTCGGCTTCAGACTCAGATAAACTTCTTGATAAAAGCCTATTCTCATTAAAAGTATAATGTACCTTTAAGTAATTAGTAGTAGTAGTACATTATACTTTAGTAGTGTGACACTACTTACTACTTATAGTGTGTATGAGTTAGGTAGTGTTTGGCACAGTTATGACAGATTAGGTACACAATAATCATTGCTACACACAACACTATCTGTGTTTGCTCTTTCACTCCAAAACAACTGAACCGATTCATAGAAAACACAGTCAAGAAACTAAAAAATAGGGAATACGTTACTTCTTACTCAGTTGCGCAGAGAAGTTCTCACAGGACGAGCGTGTAACCGGGGGAAACAGCCTGTATGTTTAAAAAGTTTCACAGCCTTCCCGTCATAAAACCTTATACACCGTTCTATTTTCGGCGTCTCCCCACGTGTTAACGTGACGTCATTACGCGTCAGAAGTTAGATAGCTAGGTATAGCTATGTGTCTAACGCCTCCAGAAAGGACTGTCTGACGCATTATGCGTCTGCGTTGGACCTAGGTTTATTTATAGACAACTTAGAATAAGTTTTGTTAATTTATTCATTTTTTCACTTTAACCTTTATTTTAATTACGTCTTTGTCTTTTCAAATTACTCAAATTCCAAAAGTCACATAATAGAGCACACAGTCATACATTGTCATGCTTACTTTGTTTATGAAAAACAAGTCTTCAAAATGGCTGTAAATCAGAACAGAACCTTATTAGTAGAAACCTATAAACTGTTGCAGTGTTAGAAGTATTTTATTAAGTTATCTCAATAGGATTTACTAGACAATTTTTTACCATTTTTAATTTCCGCAACGTATTCTTTGCAACACAAAACACGCATAGAAACGACAAACACATACCATTCTTTATAATAAAGAAACGGTACATTATTCACTAATTGTACATCGGACTAAACGATAAGATTTTAACAACATCTGTTTACGTATAGATAAGATAACAAAGTCATGATTTCTTACGGTCTTATGTATTTATCAAGGTTAGGCGTTTGAAGTAATGAACATTGTAATATTAGTATACAGCATGTCAATCTACGTGAATCTGTAAAATTTTACCAAAAGAACATTAACCTTCTACTATCGTTATAAGGTTGAAAATCTATTGAAGGAATTTGATAGATTGAGGTGACGTCTGTACCTACACTACAATTTATTGTGCCTTATTGATTTTTGATTTGTCTAGGAATAAACTACAAGTCTAAAAACTGATATAGTTTGTATGAGACCCCGAACATTGGAAATCATGTTATGTAGTCGTTCCTGGTCTCTCTATTTAAATCGGGCTTAAAGATAGTTTAATGATAATTGAAAGTCATTATTAATTTTAAATTGTTGACTAATTATGATGTATGACACAGTAATGCTGCTTTTCTTATAAAATTCGCTGATCATTATGAATATGAAAGTTTATTGATTACCTTACATGACTATACATAATTAATTAATGTGATGTAATCCACTATAATTTCTTAACGATAATTATTATTTATAAGAAGAAATTAAAAAGGATAAAGTTATTGAATAAGTAACTAATTATGAATGTCAATTATGATAATATTTTTAAAAGAAAAAGGTGTTTGGCTCTACAAACTAATTAGTAAATAAAAAGTTTATTTTACTTTATACCTCGTAATTGGTTTCTATACCTAATGTTAACGTATTTCAGTATTTCAGATGAAATCATATAAGTTACCCATCGAAGCATTAACTTCTAGTTTTCATTAACTTTCATGCCCTTTCACGGTTCAAACAATTTCACAAATAAAAATAACTGTAAGAAAAAAATCAATATGTTTACAAAAGTTCACTGACCTCATTAGTGTTCCAGCGGTGCCTCTGGGCAGCAAAATGCTCCGCCCGAGGCAGGCTCTCCAAGTTCTCGGGCAATTTAATGGGCTCGCCATCTGAAACAAGCAATTTTATAACGTAAATAACTTGATTACAAACGAAAAAATAAATATTTTAATAATAAAAATGCACCACAACAATGTATTGCACAATCTTAACACAGATTAAAAAACAAAATACGCAATCGAAACATCAAAACACAAACATTCGAATTCTACTTCCAAATTCAAATTCAAAAATTGACATAAGCATCCTAAAACAATGTTACCAGCCAGCAACCACGAAGGTTTGCCACAACAGAGTCTTAACTCCCAAACTCCTTAGAACTAGGCTACATTGAGAATACCTCAGTGCAAATTACACATGCATGCAACGCCAACAATGCTTGAGGTGAGGAATTCTCAGTAGACATACATAAATTGTTCCCGCGGCCGCTTGGCCAAATTTATTGATGTCTAAATCTTGTTGTGGGACTATCAGTCTAGTATGTAGTGGGACATTAGTTGGTGATGGATGTACTGGACTGTTTGTTTGGTGAACTGTAACTGTAAGGTATGCTGGAGGTAGTTGGAGTTTTGATTAGGTTTTGTTATGAATGTTTCGAGTCTGTCTGTTAGTAAAAAAAACGACAAAGAGAGAAAAAAACAGTTTTTGATAAAACAAAAAGAAGTGCACGGGTTTTTGGTTCCAAATCCTGCGGTACGGATATATAGAATTAAATTGGATATAACGGCGAAAAGTTCCCCAGAGTCCCAGAGGTTGAGCAACGAGAATACCAGAAAAACAGTTGTTGACACTCCTAAAATAAATACCAACTAATCTAAAACCACGTCCTCCTCATTTTTCACAATGTCCCGAAACTAAACCGCCCAAAAATCTAGTAGAGAACTACAGCGCAAATAAAACAATAAACTGTACCCCGAACGAGGTGAAAACTGCCCGGTTTTTGGCAGCATTCGTCAAGAATGTCTGCACTGCTACCGGGGGCCACTGCCTTCCAAACACCGCTCTATTCAGCCCCCGGACGACCCAAACCCGACCTTATCTCTATCCTCATAAAGACCCAAATAAACGCATTCATAATCATGTATTTCGAAGCAATCGTCCAACTTGTTGAAATTCCGCCGCCGTCCGCTTTAGCGACTGCAAAATTAACTTTAACATCCCTGGGTCGTATTTGATCTTTATGTCGGAGAGATAAGATTCTTTTTGCTGTGTCTTTTTGCTGTAGATGTGAGGGTTTTAAGTTGGTAGGGCGTATAGGATGTAGGAAATTCGCTAGCCAAGCTTTTGGTCTAGTGCTCGCTAATTTCGCACCCAATCGTGGCTAACGGATAACGTGGGCGACATTCTTTGCTTTTATTTAGGCAGAATTTTTTTGGAGGTCAGAGGTAGGCATTTGAGATGCGGTTTACGTCTCCAAATAATTTCGAGAAAACCCCCGACAAGAGAAGGTAACCGCGCTAAAAGCTATGTAATTTGTAAGCATATGAAATGTTTTGAAAAACGCAGCTTAGCAGGTGTAAGTAAAAGGATATTTTCCTTGAATTCCTATTGCGTTTGAGGTGAATGGTTTTTCAAATTATATACCTAAAGTAAAAAAATGAAGTCCGTGGATCCCATTACTTGACAACAGTGGGCTTCATGGCGAGGCATTTGTCAGTGTACAATTCTTTGGTAACCAACGAATACTCTTACGCACCTAGTCGTATCAATCTCTCCCCAATCTATAAATAAATTCAGCAACAATAAAATTTGCGGTTGCAAATTGACCATTAGAGTTAGCAATTAGAAGTTACCATGACATCACTGGAATGGGTGTTTTTGGGTCCGAAAATCAAACAATAATGGTAATCCTTAGTGAAGCATGATTTGAATGTAAACCCATTTTAGTTATTGATTTAGATTATCAAAACTGCAACCCAAACAATGAGAAATATATTTGCCAAATTACCTACTTAATAGAAAAAAATGAGTTATTAGGTAACTAAAACAGGACAATGATAAAACGCTTACCAACACTGTTAAAAAAAAATTGCATCATTTTCATAAATTGGTCACACCTATAAATAGAATTATAATATCTAGATACGGTATTGAGCATTATCAACTTAAATATCTATATCGAGAACATCATAATATCTAATACAGATTTACATTATCGAATGAAAAACAGATAAAAGGACGAGCCTACACGATCCTATCAGAAATAACTAATCAAATTATGATAATCGCTCGATAAATATAGAGAACAAGGTCATTTAGCGGGCGTAATATTTTCAACTAACTAAATTCGGAAAAGATTCTAAAGGAAGATATAAGAAAATAATTGTAGAAAGAGGTGCAATAAATATTTTGCTAAACACAGCGATATGCACTACGCTTTATGAGGTCATAAGTGTGCACCATAGTTTTGGGTGTCCGATTAGAATTATCTAAACATAACTAGTTTGACCTACTAACCGTTTGGGCTAGAATACAACTCACAAAATAGGTTTGTTGTGTTTCATTGTTGTTTAAACACTTAACTATGGTATAATACTTAAAGGGTGATTAGAAAAATTTTGTGTGGTTAACATTTTTAAACGGTTTTATTTAGCTCACCCCGTTTGTTTTATTTATTCTTGGGTCAAATTTAGTAATTCAAATGTAAGTACCTTCCTGTTGTCAGATTGATCTGAAATTTGGTACACACCTTTAATTCCGATGACAATACGATATAGTAATATCAATAACATTGTAAATCCAATATGGCCGCCGATACAAAATGGCGGATTACATATTCTTCTACAACCCCGTCAATATGGGTATCAAATGAAAGGGCTACTCAAGTAGAATACTGTCAGCAACCCCAGCGTTGCCCAACAGGGCCAAGGCCTGCCTGGGCTGCGGGATTGTCCGAAAGAGTGACCGTGGTCGTGGTACATAAAAGGCCTATGACGAAACACAACGGTTTTTAGTCAGTAAGAGTCTGGCACTCCCTCACCGCTGCTGAACCATATATAGAAAGAAGAATATTCGGTAGGCATTATCATTAAATACTAAAAACTAGGAAATAAAAAATTGGTAAAAAAACTTTTAAGTTAAACGGTTTTATCTTATGTGCACTGAAAACTAAAAAATAAAAAAAGAGTTACTTACCTGTCAACCTACGTAGGTGGTCCCGGTCATATTAGACTAAAATAAAAACGTGGGGCCCTCTGAAATCCTACCTATGGCAAAGCATATCTTTATACTCTGGTAGATCATGAGCTCGGCGTTCGCTGGTTAAGCCGCTACGGCTGATTATTGATTGTCAAAATCTCCAGTTACGATTATAGTAAGTCGATGCAATCCACACCTATTATACCTCTAGAAGAAAGTACTACAGCTATAGTTAATGGGCCCCACGTTTCTATTTTAGTCTAATATGACCGGGACCACCTACGTAGGTTGACAGGTAAGTAACTCTTTTTTTATTTTTTAGTTTTCAGTGCACATAAGATAAAACCGTTTAACTTAAAAGTTTTTTTACCAATTTTTTGGGTTGCGTACACAAATACCAGCGAGACTGCATTTTTTATAGATTCTGTCATTGTTATTCTTTTCCCTGTCTTGTTCCCAAGTTATTTAGGGTCAGCACAATATGTTTTCCGCTTCCATTCCTCTCTGTTAACAGCCACAATCCCCTCTTATTCATGTCATCTTTCAGGCAATCAATCTGTCTTTTCCCTCTCGTCATTCAAATTTATAACCTTTGTAACATGTGTTTCTTGATACTCCACACATTTTAGCCATTTAGATTAGCAATTAGAAGAACATTATCTAATTTCCAGTTCAGAAGAGAACAAATCGTCAGACCCAGTCGGGTGTCCAACTCTAACTAACTACTTACTAAGTTTTTTTTTAGGAATATGGTAGGTACGCATAAATTACAAGTAAAATAAAAATAACCAAAATGCACATTTCAAAAATGCACATCGTCATATGTCAACAGCTAAACCAAACTAAATTAATTGACTAACGCTGACTGATTTTATTGAGCAAAAATTGCTTCAAAGATGCGTCGTTTCATAATGAAAGTAAAAGGCTGTTATGAAAACAATATGATGTAAAAGTGAACACACGTGTAACATTCACATTAAATGTATGTCAATGTGTCAATGACCTCTAGAATTGAAAGTTTACTGTTATTTCAGACATCATTTTTTATATAAATATTGATATTTGAATAGATAATTAGCATGTAATTATGTATTTTATTCTTCAATAAAGCTATTTAGTATAAAAGATAATGGTTATCTACGGTCAAGAGCCAAATGTTTGTTTTTAGGGTTAGGTAATAAAAAAACAGGCTGTTCTAAAAAACTGTTAATTTATTTTACAACAATTAGAGCTTACATCTAATCATATATTAAATTATCTATGCTTTACATTAATAAACTCTTTTGCAAAAAAAGCGGGCACCTATGCGAAATCTTAGTCTTAAGGACTTTACGTGTATTGGAAAGGGTTCTAATGATTGTAGTATGTTACTAGCATCGAAAGGGTTAGCCAAGCATGCGTGAGAGTGTATTCTAAATTTGAATTTTGTACTATTGCTAAGAAATTGGTTAAACCTGGTTTTGGACTAATTGCTGGCAGAATGTTCGTCGGTGTTTTGAAAAGTTTTTGAAGGGATTTTCAGAAAAATTATAATGCAATTTTAATTAATGATTAATGTACCTTTTTGCTAGATCAAAACATTTTTGAAAAACTATGCGTATTTGATAAAATTTTCACCTGCTCTAAATGGGCTATACTGATGATTGATGGCAATGTTAAGAGTTTCGGTATTTTGATGTAAAGCGTTCTATTGTTTAGATATTGTACCTGCCAAAGTCAAAGTTTGATAGGAGCCGACTTGTGAACGGCACTGCTAACTTTAAATTAGTTTCGTCGCAGCCCAAAATATTGATACTCCTTTAAATTGTGTTTATTTATGAGAAAGGGATATTTTACACCGCGTGGATACAATATCTAAACAATAGAACGCTTTATACTAAAATACCGAAACTGTTAACATTGCCATCAATCATCAGTATAGCCCATTTAGAGCAGGTGAAAATTTTATCAAATACACATAGTTTTTCAAAAATGTTTTGATCTAACAAAAAGGTACATTAATCATTAATTAAAACTGCATTATCATTTTTCTGAAAATAACTTCAAAAACTTTTCAAAACACCGACGAACATTCTGCCAGCAATTAGTCCAAAACAAGGTTTGACCAATTTCTTAGCAATTGTACAAAATTCAAATTTAGAATACACTCTCACGCATGCTTGGCTAACCCTTTCGATGCTAGTAACATACTACAATCATTAAATACCTTTGAAATACACATAAAGTCCTGAAAACTAAGATTTCGCATAGGTGCCCGCTTTTTTTGCAAAAGAGTGTATAAAGGCTGCATTTAAATCCAAAGTGAAATAATTTTAAATTCTTTAACATAAACAATCCGAAGTTGAGCACATTAATTAATTTATTTTTAATTCATAATATAGTCATCACCAATTACATAATAAATACATTAATTTACAAAAAAAAAACAATTATCAATCATTATTTATTATAGTTCGGCCATTCAGAGAATGCGTTCCTGACACGTCGCGATTGAACTGACGACGTAACTACATTCATTGATTATTGATATAATAATGTTGTTTTAATGCTCCTCAATTGTTAAAACGGTAAACAACCAGCAAAAATATTTTTATCGTAACTGCAACGCCATTGCAAAGTTACGTCGTCAGTTCAATCGCGACGTGTCAGGAACGCATTCTCTGAATGGCCGAACTATAATTACACAATATTCACAATACGATTTACTTTCAATACATTTTTATATTGGGTTATAATTTCAGGATTTTTATAGCATGATATCTTAAGCATTTTAAATATCACTCGACATCTGTGAGGTCCAATATCATTATGGCACCATATTATTGTAGCATTATTTTTTATTCTGACGGCAAGTCACTCAATACATAAAAAAATAATTATGCAGATTTATTTTCTTCTGAAATGAGATAATAGATACATACATAAACTCTATTATGGATGTTGCTATAAATAACAAAACATCTAATTTGCTTAATGATCGACAACAGATAATAAATGACTCAAGCAAACAGTCTGTTTTATTAACATACTCGCCGATGACCTTGCGCGCGCGCAAAGTCTAACACAAAAAAATATTTACGCTTAGAAAACGACTTCTTAGCTGTCATAATGAGTTTATATAAATTACTTTTTGTTCTATATTGTTTTATTCCGGTTAATCTGTACAGGGCCTACGGGTGCTTACATAAAGAAACAGGTTACCGGTACAGACAAACCTGTACGGGTAGGTACCGATCAGTGCAGTTATAATATTTCAATACAATCCTATTCACTCACTTATAAAGAAACAGGTAAACCTGTTTCTGTTTCATTAGGATTATATTGAAATATTATACCTGCACTGATCGGTACCTACCCGTACAGGTTTGTCTGTACCGATAACCTGTTTCTTTATGTAAGCACCCTACTTTTTGGAACCGTGCAACTAGTGTCACGTTTCATAAGAGTCTGTAAAGACCTATTTGAAATTTAAACATTTGATTGACTTTTACTTCAAAAATTAAGACATAATAAGTGTGATCAAAGATTAAAATTAATTTAATAGATAAGACTGTTCTCAATATCATACGGTCATGTTAAACGATGACTGACTAATATATAACGCTTATATCATCTATCATTTTGTACATAAGTCTGTTAGACGTAGAATGACGAGGCAATATGTAGGAAATACTCCAATGATTATATCTTACTTTATCTTTGAATGACTTGCACGGCAATTTGTGAGCACGTTCTTACATGATATTAATGAGTCTCATAATCATAATGGAAAATACTAACTATACCCCGCGATTCTACTCGCGTTCTGATGGAACTGTTTCCTCCACGAATAAAAGTGTACCAGATTTCATTTAAATTAGTGCGCGGCAGACAGGCAGATACTGTTACTTTTGCTTTTTGTAATAGTAAAGATTTAGACTTTTGCAATGAGATTAGAACTTTTGCTATGCGAAAGGAACATTTGGTAAATATTTGTACAGTTCTCGTCAAATATCTTTTCCGTTCTGAAACTCTCTAGAAATAACTTCACAATAGTCAGAATGTACAAAGAAAACACTACTACTTCACAGAAGAAAAGGTATTTGACGAAAACTGTACAAATGTTCCTTTTAAATTGAACGCTAAATACAAAAAAATGCAGTGACAAATTACTGTTTCTTTATCAAATAAACTGTAAGAAATATCGTGAATTAAACGAGTTCCCAACGGTCTACTTTATCTTACCAATGTACGATTGATTGTTGTACATATAAAAATTCTTAGTATGTATGTACAGTATAGGTACCTACTGTTGCTTAGCAGTGTGTCGATTGCAGCAATTGATAGCACAGCTCTATTTCAATTAATTACACAAGTTGCAAGTCACAGATATCATGATGATTTTAGAACACTTCAAGACAGCACAAATATTATTATTAATATTTTATTACTATGGCGATTTGTATATAAAATTAGCGGTATTCAAGATGCATTTAAAGTGTGTAATAAAATGTTCTTTTGAAATGACTTTGCCGCTCCAAAGTTAGCTAGTAACAAAAGTCAAATGAGTAAAAAAATTGTAAACAGTACTGCGCATGCGTGAGACGTCAATTTGCTATCTTCAGAGAAGCAAAGTCATTTGTAATTGCATTTAGATACTTATTTTGCTAAGCGATCCTTGAGTGAGGTGTATAACTGGCAAAAATCACACTTGATACAAAGGGCATTTAACACTCATATGATTCACTGATAAACAATCATTGTGGTAATTGCTGAACAATTATGAATAGAACTTTTGTCAAAATACTTATATAGTCACATTTAACACCCACGCTTTTGTTCGAAAACCTAACACTTTTCTCATAACGATTATTTCTTCTTCTTATCATCCTTAGCTGGCAAGAACAAGCCAATTGTCTTCTGTAATAACTCCGTAAATATCATGGTCCCAATAAACACAAGAAGTGTTCCAATCCAATGGCCCATTGTGAAGGGATTTCTAAAGTACACTATTGAGAAAAGTAGGGAAACAAACTTTCTCAACGTGACAGTCAAAGTAACTATTAATGATGCACATTCTGTGGTCAATACATATACTGCACTGATACATAACCCTTGTGTGAGTACATAAAGTATCAAGTACAATACTTGTCTAGGAAACTCGATACCTAAAAATTCGACTATCGGCGTCTCTGTGGCGATTTTGACATGTCCAATCAGATTTGGCGCGGTTGGCAACCAGAAAACTAGAGGTAATAAATGTGTGTAAAATAAGGCTTCCCAAGGATGCTTTCCGTATTTTGAGTATAAGGATTCTTGGAAGATTCCCATCCTTGCTGACACGAATAATGCAAAGGTTAAGATTGCGATTCCAAGGCACCACCACAGCCAATCAATGAACTTCAATCTTTCTTCCTCAGCCGCATCTTCATGAGTCTCCCGAGGCGCTTTCACATCTGAACTTGATACTATAGTACATAAAGCTATGCCAGCTGATATCATGAATATAGCCAAGTATTTCAATGGTGGATAGCTCTTCTTTAAAATCCAAACTCCCATAGCCATGTTAGCCATCAAAGAGCCAGCTCTGAATATCATATGCAAAGGCATAGAAATGTTAAAGTCGAATGCATAGTTGTTTGCAACGCTACTCGTCCAGAAAAATCCCACTAATATCAAATACTGCTTGAACGGAATGTGTCTTTTAGCTGTACCGAACTTGCCAACAGTCATGAATCCTATTGTAGCGATGAACAAGAATTGTAGGAATGTCGCTAGGTTTCCCGCGCCCGGGTCTTCTTTCACAACCATTTCTAGGAATACTACGTTGGAGCAACATCCCACAAAGACCATAGTAATGGCCAGCGTCGCCTTTATATTCATTTTGAATCTGCAAAAAAAGAAAAGAAAATCAAAAAAGTTATTCCGATACCGGGAATCGAACCCGAGCCTCCTGGGTGAGAGCCAGGTATCCTAGCCACTAGACCATATCGGATATTACAGATGTGACTGAAATTGTACGTTACATTTAGCTTATTATGTGACACGTTTAATAGATAATTCAAATAAAATTATGATACTATTGTCTTATTTGATTTAGGTCATAAAACGTTCCACTGTTTAGTTGAAAACGATAACACAAACTAAATTATTAACTTGACATGCGCACTGCAGCCAATACTGTAAGGTTATTTCAATTGCACTTTTGTATGATAAAACAACTTAATACGGCACTTTACATACAATTAGATCATTAACTACATAATAATATGAAGTAATACTTACATTTATTACGTTACACTATCACAACAACAAATAATCACATAAATTAGAACCTACAAATGTCAGACACGTTTGACAACGGAGCGAGCCGGGGCGCCAATGTGTGCGTAATCAACCAGTGATTGTGGTTGTGACCGTGGCCTCGAATACGTTGTACGCATGCGCAAAGCCCCGCCGTCGGTAAAACAGTACGCGATTATAAAATGAATATTGTTAATAATAGATGGCGCTGTTTTCAATTGGTTGGGTTATAATTTTTAGTTACTGTTTTGGTTCGATCGAAATGTATGTATGTACATAGGCACAGGTACGATACAACATTAGTGGGGTTTTACTCCTTCCAGTCTAGAGTAGAAGCCTGGGGGACACCAAAATAGATAATTATATGTAGCTATTGTTCTGTTTCATCAACAGGTATATTGTTAAGAAATCTAGTAGGTACCTAACTTTTATATATATTTTTTGTACTTACTTATCTAATAGATGTTGTTGTAAGATTTTACAAATAATTATCACTTTTTCATCACGGACTTTTTACTAGTCCGTGTATTTAATACACATAGGCAGATACATAGGTAATATTAAATATTTCAATATTCATCCAGTTTACTTGATACAGTGTACCTACTTAAATCGTATGCACTTACCCACTTCTGAATCCCTCAATTTTAAGTACCTTGAGAAACGGTTCATTCCACTAAAGCGGGTGCAATATTTATACAGAAATAAAATCATATTTTATGTGCCAGGAGGAAGATTTAAATTACAATTGTGGGTGCAAAAAAAAACGAAATTGCAAAAAAAACATTTAAACAAAGTAGTTTTATAAACTATATCGTTAAAAATCTATTAAATTAAGTACATAAAACACATATATACATCATTCAAACATAATATATATCCAAATATTGCACCCGCCATGCCATAATGGAATGAGCTAAACATTAAAATATGCTGTATTAGGTGAATCCACATAAATCGCTCAGGTCAGCAGTTGGTCATACATAACATCGACTGGCAAATGTCCAGTGAGATTAACAAAAGATTTGCAGCCATAGAGACCATTAAGCCTAACATTACCATATTGGAAATGTGCAGTGATCCGTCAAAAATATCTGCTGAAAAGTCGGCTGAGTATAACCTGTAATATTTAGGCTATCTAGGCCGTTCAACTGGTATTATGGTATTTTTTAATCCGTTTTTATTATATCTGATTGCTAGACAAAAAAACGCGATGATACTTTCTGCTCACCATCTTTTCTCGTAAGTATTGTAAAGTTGAGCCCTTTTGAACGCGCTAATCTCAGATGTTATTAGTCCTTTTTGAAAAAAAAGACACCGTTAGATATTCATCGAGGAAGAATAAAATAATATGAAATACATTCCATTCCAGACAATATCAAAAAATTTGTAGACAGTAAGTTTTGGTTTGTACATAGTTAAGTAGTGTTACAGTAACGTAACTAAATCTAAAATACCCTAGAGAAAAATTTAAAATAATAAAACATCCCAACCTCAGCCACCATATTTCAATTTAAACCAGCTTACGAACTGAAAAAAAAATCTAATCATACCGTATGTTAACAAGAGTACCACCTACCACGTCACTACCCCCTCCCCAAGACTTGACAGTTACCCCTCCTCCTCTCCTAGGGAACGACGACTGATCGAGTAAGTTTACTTGACAAACACTGCCAAGTTATCTCGTAAAATCCTTCATACGTCACATCGTGAGATATTTTGCTTGGAAATCGTAGTATTTCTGTGTAATAAGATCTGCATTTGTTAGAATATATTTTTCTTTTGAGTGCTATATTTTTGTCTGTATGTTTATATGTAGTTTATGGTGTATGATGTTTCAAAATCGGTTTAGTGTCAGACGTTTAGTTTATTTATTTTCTGTATAACATGAGGTGTTTACAAATCCAACACATCATTAAAAACTGAAATAGGTAAGATATTTTTTTTTAATTCGCCATCAAATACTAAAAGAAAACAAATCGGTCTGGAAGTTCCTAAGATTAGTTCGTTCACGCAAACAAAGAAACAAACTCTTCAGCCTTATAATATTGGTATAGATTCTGAAAAATACAACTTTCACCTAATTCGAAAAAACTCGTTCCAACTCAACCTAACTAAAATTACTCGCACATAACATTTCCTCAAGCATCCGAAAAACTTTCGAAAATAGTTCGAATTGCTGCCAGCCTATAAAAAATCTTCCCACACAAGATTTTTCTTTCATAAAAGGAAGCTGATGAAAATACAACAGAGCCTGAAGCTGAAACACGTCCTAAACTTGACACACGAAATAACACAATTTGCTAAACACATAGAGTCCACATTCGCTTGGCACCAACTTAGTTGCATAACCGTGACTGTAATTGAATTATCACGGCCCGACGCGTTCAACTAACGACCTTATAGATATAAACGTAGTCTGACCCAATGATATGTGAAATTTTGTTTGATTATCAGGAGATTAACCCCGGAACTAATTTCCTGTGAATATTGGACGTGAGTTTTTGGTTATTTTTAGGTCAGTTTTATGTAGGTCTGATGGTTTATCTCACGAAGGCGGGTGAGGTATACGTGTGTGTGTGAATGTACGTGTACATTGTCTTTTTGTTGTGTGTACGCTCGGTAACGTGCTGTGGTCAAATCGGCAAGTCAGTAGTTTTGTAGTGAGTGCAACAAACAGACATGCTTATGTACTTTGATATTTATAATTGGATATATTGATTGATATCTTTTTAAACCTAATGAAATCATTTATAGGACAAGATAAACTAAATAAAAGCTGAGTTTGTCGACTTTTGTCATACCACAATTTAAGTTATGTGTTGCGTATTTACATATTATATGTAAATATACATTTTCTACACGTTTTCTACAATACAGTTTTATTATTTCAAGGTTTTCAGTGCATGCAACTGATAGAGCTGAAAATACGTAAATCAACAAAGACTATGACGAAAGTCCGTGATA
Source organism: Helicoverpa zea (assembly GCF_022581195.2). Classification (NCBI taxonomy): domain Eukaryota; kingdom Metazoa; phylum Arthropoda; class Insecta; order Lepidoptera; family Noctuidae; genus Helicoverpa; species Helicoverpa zea. Next base: position 10,954,901 of record NC_061467.1, read on the forward strand.
TAATTATAGTATTATCTATATTTGATGATAAAAATACATTTGCAACAGTCTTTACATTTCCCTGTATAAGTAAAATAATATATTGCAAGTATAAGTAAAATAATTAAGTAATTTCACTGAACTGAAACTGTGAAAGAACAAGAAACTGAAATGTTCAAGTATTTGAGGCTAAGGCTTAATATTACAATTTTGTCTCATGCAAATAACATCCAAAAAGGTCTCAGTTTTCTCTCACGAACCAAATAAATTGAATCCCATGTTTTTTAAACGCCATTTCTTCAGCCATTACCTCCGAATTATTATAAATAAAAATCTTTCAGCGCTTGTTTCCACTAAATAAAACTGGAACGTCGAATGAAAAACACGTTCCATTTTTCGTGAACAAAAGTCTGAAAGAAAAATATTTGGCGAGCCGAACATGAGCGTATGAAAATACTTATTTATCGACATGACATTGTCGACTTTATTTATTGGGGTTTAGGGTGTGTTTCTGATTGATAGCTTGTTTTGTTTTTACGGAAGGAGTTTTTAATAATAAGTAGGTTTGAATCGTTGGTCGCGTGGTGTGTTAAATAATGGCCTGTTATTGGTTCAGCCGATCAAGGTCGTCTAACTAATCATAGAGTACTTTAATTTAATAAGGGATTTGGAAAATGAAAAATGTTTTTTTTTAAACTGGGCCATTTTAAATCTAATTGGAATGTTAACAAGGCATATGAATGGAATAGATCTTCATTCGGAATTTAAAATGCTATTACGGTAGTTTTGTTTCAGGAAAGCGGGCAAGCTATATTTGTGTGAAAATCGGGCAAGCTATCTTTTACATATGTGGTGAGCTATCTTTTACATTGTGGTGAGCCACATTTGTAAAAGATAGCTTGCCCGAAGTGCTCAGTAGCGGCCGAGTAGTCGACAAAAACAATGTGCGTGTATATTAACACACGCAAGTTTGGATTGTGACATCAAGTATTAATGTAGGTAAATAAAAATGTTTTTAGAACTGAATTTCGTAGACGCAAAAGTGGGCAATATAACATATAACAGCTTAAAGCCAAAGACAGAAATGCCTCACATTCCATTTAAGCTCGAAAGGCTGTTGAAATCAAAATCCAAATAGTCAATTAAGTATCACATTTTGATCAAAGAGTACAACAGAATTATTAATAACATTTCCAGACTTCTCATCAATGAAAAACTAAAATAATTTCACGGTAAGTAACTTAAATAAATCGAAAGCCAGTACTGAATAAGTACACAATTTGTAGTACATACACATATGTATACATAGATGATATATGTAGGTATTGACGTAAGCGCTTAAGCGTCCGTTCAATCTAGAAAATATACAAATGTGTTAGAATTTTCTAGAAATCCGTTGCCGTCAACTTCAATTTTAAATTCTCACACGAATATGTACATTAGAGAGTTTCAGACTTTCCAATTTACAAGTCGCTACTCAAACGGTTTGAGGTCAACAAGTTGTTATGGAAGATGTACGTAATCTTTGCTTTTAATATAAAAAGGAAAATTGCTTGGTTTTTGTAGAGATAATATAACGGGTGTGTCGTTCACAATCACATTAAATTCTATCGCATATACTTTATAATATTCTATGGCGAATTGTAAAAAAAATAACCTAATCCATTCAGTGGTTTAACCACAGGAGTCATTTTTTGTTTTTATAATTTACAACATCATGTGTAAAACAGAGATAAAGTTAGGAGTATCGAATGTTTTGATCAGTTGACAGCTGTCAGTTTTCAAGGGACAATTTCAGTTGTTTGTAATGACTGACTTCTATATGGTGTTCTAATTTTCGCACATTTTTATTCTATTTACTTTGTTTGAAAAATTCATTTTTTTTTTATTTTTACGTATTTTTATTTCTTTGTGTTAATCAACATATATTAACCAGTATATTAACGCATTTCATTTAATGTGATTATGAACGACACACCCGATATTTTGATCGATAGAGGTTGGTGGAGCGGTCACTAAGATATTGTTATGTATACTCTTATGAAACTTAAGCCAACATGGCCATTTTTAAGGTATCAAGGTTTATTTATTTATTTAGTAGTTAGTAGTGTAGTAGTTTTAGTTTATTTATTTATTTTTTTTTTTAGTTTATTCTCATTTGATAGTCTTACGGTCCTGAAAAATGCAATCATAGGTAGGTATACTGTAAAAATTGTAATACAGGTTAATTATAAGTCATTCAATCGATTGCCGACCTACTCTATAACAAAATAAACATTAATGTCAGGTTGATCTAACGTTAATTACCTATGAGGTTTTGCCTTAAGCTTGTACTGATTTGATGATAAATGACGCACATAATATCATTTACAAAACCTTTACTGTGAGACTTCTAACAACACTGTAGCCTAGCCCATATTTGAAAAAGCCTTGTAGTGGGACCTACACTAATTGTTGACGCATCAATATTGTTCATACTGTACTTGCATTGTGTTCGCCTCCTCAGTTGTCCCGTATATCGCACTACCAACGCACGCTACTAAATATTGTGACCGTACCAAATCCCATGTAACCTAATTGGAGTCAGAAAATAAAAGTGTATTAATTAGTATTCGGTTTATTTACTTATCTCTGAACACGACACCCCACCATCTAAATTGGTGACCCCGTGTGGAGAAAGTGTGAACTGTAACCAGTGAATTTGGACTTGTAATTCAGTGAATCGGACGACCGGGGCAACTCACACAAGTGTACGTAGTGTCGGCTTAATATTAGTGCGCGTCGAATTAAGAAATTATAATGTCGTCTGAAGACAAGAAGGTCGTTATTGAAGAACATCAACTGTCGTCCATCTCCATCACAGCTAGAATTCCGGAATTTTGGAAGAAGTCGCCTAAAACATGGTTTATTCAAGCAGAAGCAGTTCTAAATCCTCAGAAGATGTCCGACGAATCAAAGTACCAGGTCATTATTTCAAAATTATCCCCGGACGTCGTTGAGCAAGTTACACAGATCCTTGTGAATCCCCCTGAGAAAAATAAATATGAGACCTTGAAGAATAAGTTGATATTTATATATCAAGAATCCGAAGAGCGGCAAGTAAAAAAACTCATTGGCGAAATGGAATTAGGCGACCAGAAACCATCACAATTACTAAGAAAAATGCAAGACCTAGCCAGGGGACGAGTAAATAACGAAACACTCATAGTTATGTGGCAGAATCATTTACCAAATTCGGTGCGAGGAGTTTTAGCTGTAACGGAAGAAAAAGATCTAGAGAAATTAGCATCAATAGCGGATAAAATAATGGAAACGACGACTCCCATACACAGTGTTGCGACTGTCAAACAGGAACCAGGCCCATCGGGTTCTCAGGACCAAATTATTTCGGCAATAAACAAATTGAGTGATAGATTACAAAATTTAGAGTCAAGATCACGAGGCCGTTCAAATAACTGGCGAAGGAATAACTTTAGACGCAACAGATCCAGGTCAGGGTCAAGAAGTCGCACAAGGAAATTCGAAGATCCAAATTGGTTATGTTTTTACCATTATAAGTATCGCAGCAAGGCAACTAAATGTGTGGATCCATGTAACTGGAAGAAAAAACACGACAAGGACAAGCCAGCGGAAAACTAGAGTCGGTGCAGTCTGCGACGGGAGGCTGTGACCGTGCCTTCGGGAATCACCGTCTGTGTGTCAGAGACAGGAAATCGGGCTTAAACTTCTTAGTGGATAGTGGTGCAAACGTGTCAGTGTTACCGCGGAAAGTAGCCTACATGAAAGGTAATACAAGTGAGTGCTGTTATAAACTCTTTGCCGCAAATGGAACTCAGATTAACACGTATGGTACATTGTACTTAGAATTAGATTTAAACCTAAGACGAGCATTCCGTTGGTTATTTACATTAGCGGACGTACAGCAACCAATATTAGGTGCTGACTTCTTAGCTAATTTTCAGTTGTTAATTGACTTGAACGGACGAAGGTTAATCGATCAAGTAACTAATTTAAGCACCAAAGGCAATCTTTCTAATTCTAGTGAGCCCACTTTGAAAACTATCGTAAATAATTGCCCTTATTATGATTTATTATGTGAATTTCCAGAACTAACTAAACCAGTTTCGTACAAAGAAACGCCTAAACATAATGTTTGTCATCACATTGAGACCACAGGACCTCCAGTGCACGCACGAGCCAGGCAGTTACCACCAGACAGGTACGTAAAAGCTAAAAATGAGTTTAAGATTATGCAAGAGCTTGGGATTTGTAGGCCGAGTAAAAGTGCTTGGGCAAGTCCCTTGCATGTTGTTCCTAAGAAGGACGGGAATATTAGACCTTGTGGAGATTATAGACGTTTAAATGCGATTACCAAGCCTGATCGATATCCAGTTCCCCGTCTTCATGATTTTACGTATATGTTAGATAATAAAAAGGTTTTCTCAAAGCTAGATATAAATAGAGCCTATTATTGTGTGCCAGTTGCGGAAAATGACATTGAGAAAACTGCCGTCATAACACCGTTTGGTTTATTCGAATTCGTGCGTATGCCATTTGGATTAAGAAATGCTGCACAAACTTTTCAACGTTTTATGCATCATACTGTTTTACAAGACTTAGATTTTCTTTTCAATTACGTAGATGACGTCATCATTGCATCGGAAAATGAAGAGCAGCATAGAGAACATTTACGAAAAGTTTTTGAACGTTTTAATGAATTTGGTATAACGATTAATTTTTCAAAGTGTAGTTTTGGTAAAGATAAATTAGAGTTTTTGGGTTTTGAAGTCTCTACAGAAGGAATTAAACCATTAGAAGATAAAGTTAAAGCGATTATTGATTTTCCAAAACCTGATACTATAGAGGAACTTAGAAGATTTTTAGGCATGTTAAATTTTTATAGAGCTCATATACCTCATTCAGCTGATCATCAGGCAGCGTTAAATAAATATTTAGGGAATTCAAAGCGTAAGGATAAAAGTAAAATCAATTGGACACCTGAAGCTACGGAAAATTTTGAAAAATGTAAAGATGATCTTAAAAATGCTACCTTATTGTATTTCCCATCGGCACATACACCTTTGTCATTGATGACGGACGCATCAGACACAAGTGTAGGTGCAGTATTGCAACAAAAAGTTGATGGCAATTGGAAACCTTTAGGATATTTTTCGAAAAAATTAACTGAAGCACAAAAGAAATATAGTACATATGATAGAGAACTTTTAGCAATTTATTTAGCAATCATACATTTTCGTAATTTAGTTGAAGGACAAGAATTAATAATTTTTACAGATCATAAACCATTAACTTTCGCGTTTACTAAATTAGGTACCAATAGAGAAACTTCTAGGCGAACTAGGCAAATTATGTTTATTAGTGAATTTAGTACTGACATACGACACATTAGTGGAAATAATAATATAGTTGCTGACACATTATCTAGAGTTGAAACAATAACATGTCCCACGACGTTAGATTTCGCAGAACTCGCCACTGCGCAGGAAGTTGACGAACAGCTTGCAAAATTATTGAGGGCGTCAAACAACAACAGTAAAGTAATATTGAAACGTGTAACGTTACTCGATACTGATAAACATGTTTATTGCGAAATGTCTACTAACAGTGCAAGACCATATTTACCTGAAAAATTTCGTCGTTTAGCTTTTGATTCTATTCATAATTTAAGTCATCCTGGTATTAAGACAAGTAAAAAATTAGTAAAAGATAGATATTTTTGGCCTGAAATGAATAGAGATATTGGTAATTGGACTAAAACATGTGTAAAATGTCAAAGAGCGAAAGTTCAAAAACATACGGTTTCCGATTTAGAGTCCTTTAAAAGTACTAAACGTTTTGAGCATATACATATTGATATTATAGGACCGTTACCAACCTCGCCAGAAGGTTATAGATATTGTTTAACGATTATCGATAGATTCACTCGTTGGCCAGAGGCATTTCCACTAAAAGAGATAACTGCAGAAATCGTAGCGAAAACATTATATGAAGGTTGGATTAGTCGTTTTGGTTGTCCTATAAAGCTCACTAGTGACCAGGGTCGTCAGTTCGAAAGTAACTTATTCAAAGAATTAATGATTTTAATGGGAATTATAAAGACACGTACAACTCCGTATCATCCTCAATGTAATGGTTTAGTAGAACGTTGGCATAGATCTTTAAAAGCCGCGTTAATGGCTCGCTTAAACAATAAATGCTGGGTTGACGAATTGGCAACTGTAATGTTGGGGTTACGCACAACGATAAAATTAGATACAGGCGTAACCGCTGCACAAAGGTTGTATGGCAGTAATATTAGAGTACCCGGTGACTTTTATGATACAACTGATTTGAAAATTAGCGATTCTGAAAATTTCGTAAATAAGTTAAAAGCTGTAATTGACGGGTTAAAGCCATCTAATAGGAAAAATAAGTCACCAAATAAGATTTTTGTGCATAAAGACTTGTATGATTGTGAATATATTTTTATCCGTAATGACGCAGTACGGAAACCGTTACAACCACCTTACGACGGACCATATCGCGTCATAAGTAGAGATAATAAAGTATTTTGTATTCAGTTGCCCGACCGACAAGTTAAAGTTTCTATAGATCGTCTGAAACCAGCGTACATGTTAATAGAGGATGAATCGCAATCTAAAGTAGTTGATAATAGTAATAGGGATACCGTTTGTCGAAAAGTTACGAAAAAAGTAACAATTCAAACGGACGAACCCGATAGTAAAGTTTATACTACGCGAACTGGTCGAGTAAGCAAGAAGCCATTGAAATACCGATAAATTATTTTATTGTTAAAATGTCAATTTTGCAGATTTATTTAGGACATTAGTTTCAAATTGTGGTATCGCGATCTTTAATTTCATTTACGTTGAGACGATACATCAGTATAGTGGACTAAATTAGCAAAATGGGCTCTAATCAAACGAAAGAGAACGTCATTGTAAACGAAAATGTATCTAATGTGGCCCACATGCATAATAAGCTAAATATTATTGGCATAGTGATGATAGTTATTATAATAATGTTAATCATGGTATTTGCGTACGCACTGAAACGAAGATTCATTAGAGGCGTGAGAAAATGGTTAAGAAAAGAAATGGTAGCCAGTTCTGTAGCCTTACCTAGTATTAAGGTCGAAACTGTGCAACCTCAACATACAATGAGTCCGCCGTCAACAGCCAAAGTTGTGCTGTGATAATAATATGCTGATCAAAAACCCTCGTTCTCTCAAGTGATATTATATTTGTGTGAATGTGTAGTGAATGTTAAACAGTAGTGAATGTATATTTTTTATGGCGTCATCATGTCGGATACTGAAGACTCTTGGTCATTCGTACGAGTAGGGCAAGCGTGTAATTTTATTTTTTAATATGTATAGCAGAGTAACCCGGCATGATAACTACCCTTAACGTATATCGTATATAATATAGATTATGTATATTTCATGTTACCTATTATGTATGTAATCACATTAAATGTCAAGACGGACTCTCTAGAAGTGTTCCGCAACTGTAATAGACGTATATGAGTAGTGTATTACATAGATTTAAGGCAGTTACAGGACGTATTGTGTTATATTTTGTTTTTCGATCGTAGGACATTCTGCATAGTTTGTATTGTTGGTACCGGCCGGCCACAATGACTCCAAGAGAGGAGAACAGAGTATAACACAAAGGTTAAGAACATTTTGTACTTAGTTTAAGATTTTTTTTTTTAGAAAGTTTTATCCTTTTTGAAGATAGATTTTTTTCTACTCTGTATTTGATATTTACTTTGTAATAATGAACATAAGTTTGAACCTGCACTCTCAGGCACGAGAGGTGTATCTTTTAATCACTAAGCCATTAGGTACAAAGCCAGTAGTACTGAGACAAACATGCGCTTATCGCACAACCCGTCAAGCATCTTGTTTCAAAGTTGTTATTGTATAAATGTATACTGTAAGCAAATTTTTGTCGAGACTGTAATTTAATAATATTGTTTGTGAACATTGTAAGCACTTCTTGGATTATATAGTAACTGGATAAGAATATATTTTTTTTGAAAAAAAATCTTTTGTCAAATTTTTTTTTTTAAAAAAGGGGAGGAATGATGTAGTGGGACCTACACTAATTGTTGACGCATCAATATTGTTCATACTGTACTTGCATTGTGTTCGCCTCCTCAGTTGTCCCGTATATCGCACTACCAACGCACGCTACTAAATATTGTGACCGTACCAAATCCCATGTAACCTAATTGGAGTCAGAAAATAAAAGTGTATTAATTAGTATTCGGTTTATTTACTTATCTCTGAACACGACACCCCACCATCTAAAGCCTTATGTATATATTTTACACAGCAAAAGACGTATTAGTTTGATTTACGATCCCCGTATCAGTGTACGTCGTATCTTGGAATAACATAATTTTTTGTGGCCACACACCGAATGATTGATGGGCCATAAGATTAGCGGGCTTATTAGGATTATGGCGGGAAGTGTATTAGATGATTATCGCCTTGCGTTCGAAAGAAGGGAAAGTTTTATGTCGTGGTTCAAAATTGCAGTGAACGTAAGATAAACATGGTTTAACAAAGAATGGTGTCCAGCTACTCTTAAATTCTATTGTTTTCTTTTTTAACTATATTGTTGTGTAAAATTCATCATCGGCTTTTTTTTTCGCTGTTGGACTAAGGCTTATTTTAAGTGAAATTGTTTGTCAAGGCAAAGTACTAAACCACGAATACTCTGTAAATACTAGGTACATTGAAAAGACATAATAAAAAAATACTATTTATTTCAGGCATGTTCACCCTGAGAAAATTATGAAACCTACATATAAGATCTCTTTGAACCAATTAAGCTATTTAACATACCCAACTTCAAACACTTCCCCAGTAATACACTGCCAGCTGAAACCACATTGTACCCTTCAAGTACCAAAACTCATAGTTCATTGACCCCACTCGTCAGTGGTGATTATAAATTCAAATGTATTTGCTCTGTGGCTGGTTATGTCTGTCTGTTGGACCACTTTAACTGTACTAGTGGTTTATGTAGCTAGCTAGATATGTTTGTAAGTGTAGCGTTACATAAAGCTCGCTCCTCTTTTATGTTAGTTTTATTTGATGTTGGTTATGAAATCACTTTTTTAAAACCCTTTTCATCAAATATTTTAAAATCTTCGTAATGCTTATCATGTCACAGTTAATTATTTCGATCATAAGTGTGACCTCTCCCGATTGGTAATTATTTCGATGTATTAAAATTGGTCACACAATAATCATGCTATTTTAAAAATCAAGTTCAAAAGATATATTAGAACCTACTTGTCAGGTCTGAACTACATAGTAAAACGATAAAATGTATTTAGTTTGATTCTGTGATAGAAAATTATGAAATGTTGTTTCATAATTTTCATGGTTTTTCAATCGTCTTGTGTTCCAAGGCTCTGCAAATTATTGAAAGATTCTCATAACCCTGGCAACATACTTCAATCTATACTTAAACTGTCTACCACTAACTTAAACCCAATATAAGTTAAGTTTAGTCGGAACCCAGCTAAACCAGGTGCTGCATATTAATTGACCGGACTTGTACAGTTTAATCAGTAAATATTTACCTATAGCTTGAGCCGCCCCCATGGCATGCAAATTTATGGTAATTCGTCACTGGCTAAACGATTTTGGAAGCTTGGTAATAGGTAATATTATGGGGACACAGATTGCGATTTTTTTGTACATATTTTTAGTTTCTTTAAAAAGTGTTTTGTCACTAAATATCCTACTGGTTTCAAGCTTCTAAAGATGCATGTTTGTTACTCCTCACGCTTTTCTACTGAAAGGATTTTGTTGTTAAAGGCATACTAGCTTACATCAGAACCACATGTAGGCAATTATTATACTTGTGCGGAAATTAGTCACCTCGAAACGCTTGTGAATCGAGTAGTTAATAATAAACATTTTTACACACATATTGAGGTTCACTTTTCTTCACGAAAAAGGCGCTCAACAATTGCGTTTATGACCAAGGGCCAATGAGTGCTGATCTTTATCTAATATTTGCTACTTCTTTCTTTATATGACACCTCTTGACCCCAGCTTGGCCAATAAATATCTCAATAATGTAACCTAACACCTATCTCCAACATCCCACAACACACACACATACACGCACAAATAAAACAAAACAATAAACACACACACATTCATAATAACTGGATGAATAGCCCCACAAAACGGGCCATACATCAAGGCGATAATTTGAAATGCCGCAAAAGGCGCACAATGCCATACATTGCTGGCACAAAGCGACAATGAGAGACCTTCCCCGGCACTAAATACGCAATGCATTGTGTAATGCGCGATACGATGCGTTCAACAATCGCAATTGATACATGGTAATTAGGTTGGAGGTTTTGTGTTGCGATTTTCCGTTGTTTGTGTTTTGAGAATTGGTTGGGGCAGTGACGTATTTTTGGGAGATAGAATTTAGTAACGTTTTTTTTTTCAGTGATAATGAATAATCTGGTTATAATTATCATGGTGACGTTTTGATTCTATGTCAGGCAAGTTCACTAGGACATCAATGACTGAGCAAAGCTGATACAAAGCACCTCAAGATAACCTGAACTGAAAAGTCTGAAAGCACCAATCGCGCTGAGCAAGTAAAGTATATAATTCCTTCCCAGCAAGAGAAAAGGCACAAAAAAAGTTTATGAAGATATAATATTGCCTCACATTATAAGAGAATACTATATGAAATATGGGGCGTAATTGGTGATGCTCAACTTGAACATCTTTGACACGTTTTGCTTTAACCTCATCATTCTGCCATCAAGATTAAACCAACTTACAATACTTAAAAAACTAAACCCCAACAAACAAATAACTCGGTCAAACGGCTTTATTAAGCCACTTGGCTGACACACAACTAAAATAATCACCCTAATTACGAACACCCAATCATTTTACCGTAATTACGAGCCGGTGAAGGCTTGTCATGCCGTAACGGTCACGATCCGCATTGAACCTGCCGTGACAACTTGTGGCACAAATATCGTGACATATGCTGAATGGTGGGGTTAGGTTATAGAGAGAGCGGAGAGCGGGAATATGAGCGGAGCGATTTATGATCTGTTTTGTTTGTAAGGGTACTGCTGGTCTTTCGTGAGTTTTTCTAAATCATTTGTAAATAACAAAGCAACAAATTACAAATGAATGTAGCAAGAATTATGAGCCATTCAGTAGGTTGTCCTTTCTAGAACCGTCAAAAATAAACTTCATGTTGTAGCTATTAAAATTATACAAACTAGTAAGTATAATTTCGGCGAATAGATGATCTTACACTCGTGTGGAACATTTCAGTTATTTTGAGATTCCAAATTATAATTTCAGCATACATACTGAAGTAAATATTTAAAAAAATATCGTGCCCTGATACTACTGAAGTTGTTAATTTCTCTAAAAGAGAAAATCCCAAAAATCTTGATATTTCGCTCCGCTTCACTAAAAACACAGCCGAACCTTACTTTTTTGATTCACATTCTATTTGTTGCAAGTTTCGACTTTTGAATTCATGAAATAAAATTTCCATATTGAAATGAATGGAGATAATATATTGTGTGCGGGTTATTGTTCCGCGGTCGGAATGTGCTCGTTGAAATGCGAATAAATAACTTCAATCAGCTGTTTTTGTCCATGTACTTTTGGGGAACATAGTGTATTGTTTTTATTATGTAGAAAGATAAAACTTGATAATGTAAGTAAATTAAACCTAAATATACAACATTTCCAGCCAAACAACCCCGAAATAGTTGAGAAAAGGTGCTCGGAGGCAGATTCTTTAGAAGTTGGAAGCAAAAATCACAAGATACTGCAGTACCAGACAGCAACTTCTAGTGTATAAAAAATATTTTTTATACTCAAAGGATACATTCTTGCCCAGATTACAAAAGGTCTTCATACAAAGTCTATAACACTACAAATGCTATGTGTATTTCTTTTTACACAAAAATTCGTCCCACATCCATTCAAAACCCAATCTTATAACCTACCCCATAAAGTACAATACTCACTGGCATTGAGCGGCACGGCGGGCGCACGCGCATGGTACGCCCCCGCGCCGCCCGCGTACCGCGCGTACCCTGCCACGCTGCCGGCCGCTACGCGCGCATCCCGCCGTGACGAGCGCGGGCGCACCGTGCGCGGTGCCGCCTGGAAGAGAAGAAAGTGATGTTAATAAAATGAGGAAAAAACAAGGTTCTTCAAGAATACAGACATATAGGGTTTTTGTGCTACTTTTTCTTCCCCCAAAAACATGTACCCTATTCATAATCAGAGTTAAGTTAGTCCAAGTTTAAACCCCCCAAAATAGTAATTAATTTCTTATTTAATCCGTGATTATTAATAAGATCCATCATCCTCCGAGCCTTTTTCCCAATCATGTTGGGGTCGGCTTCCAGTCTAACCGGATTCAGCTGAGTACCAGTGCTTTACAAGAAGCGACTGCCTATCTGACCTCCTCAACCCAGTTACCCGGGCAACCCGATACCCCTTGGTTAGACTGGTGTCAGACTTACTGGCTTCTGACTACCCGTAACGACTGCCAAGGATGTTCAATGACAGCCGGGACCTACAGTTTAACGTGCTATCCGAAACACAGCCAATGGTGTCTAAGATATACTTAAAAAGTACATACAAACTTAGAAAAGTTGCATTGGTACTTGCCTGACCTGGGATCGAACCCGCGCCCTCATACTTGAGAGGTTGGTCCTTTACCCACTAGGCCACCACGACTTTTAATAAGATGCATCATCACTTTTTTTGTAAGTAACAGGACAGACTTGTTACAGCTATTTTTTATTTCACGTTCAAAGTATGCTTAACAGTTGCAATTTTTTACAAGCAGACGATGAGAGAAAATAAATAGTATTTTTTACAACATCACAGTTTCAGTAGTCCATATTATGTGAATTAAAGATAAAATAAAATGGTTCAAGAGTCCACTTTCTGGCTATATTTCCTGTATTTATATTCTGTTTACATGACCCTATCTTAAAAAAAACTAATCACAATAAACCCAATCAAACTCAGTCACCTGCATTCTAAAACTTTTTTACAACAGCAAAGCATTTCACATAAATGTGTTTCTTACAATGTATGGCAGAAGTGTTTCGCTCAGTTTTTATATTTACGAGCGAAGTAATAAAATGAAGTACGACGTAACATAGAGTAACCACGACCGAACACTTTCGACCGATATTTATGACGCTGTAACTGTAAATGGTTCCTTAATTGTTATTTCCGAAAATAGTTGGAAGATGGTTCTAGACTTATCTTTACTTGTATTATAAAGCTGAAGGGTTTCTTTGAACGTGCTAATTTCAGGAACAACTGAATAATTGGTCAGTTAAGCGTTAGATGGCCTATTTATCGAGGAAGGGTGTAGGATACTTTTTTATCCGGAGTAGTTACCATAATACGCGGTTAAAACGAAAGGTGAAAGGGTCATTTACGACTCAACACATGCACAGTCGATACTTTTTCTGAAATACGCCTAGTTATCTTAATCTCCAATCCTACTTATATTATAAATGTGAAAGTTTGTGAGAATGTATGGATGTATGTTTGTTATTCAATCACGCAAAAACGGCCGATTTGATTGAAATTTGGTATGTAGATAGGTGATACCCTGGATTAACACATAGGCTACTTTTTATCAACAAACCACGCGGGCGAAGCCGCTGGCGGAAGCTAGTATTATAATGTGAAAGTTTGTGAGAAGGTATGGATGTGTGTTTGTTATTCAATCACGCAAAAACCGCTGGACCGATTTTATTGAAATTTGGTATGTAGATAGGTGATACCCTGGATTAACACATAGGCTACTTTTTATCAACACACCACGCGGGCGAAGCCGCTGGCGGAAGCTAGTCAAATATAAAACAGATAAACATATTTTTGTTAAAATCAAGTATGAGATTTGAGATTTTTTTAATAAGAAATACGCTCAGAGCATGAGCAAAATCACGGAAAAGTACTAATTATCATATTAATTACTCAATAACTTACAAATAACTTAACAAACTTTTCCCTTTAATTTATACATAAGCAAATATGACTTATTCTCACCTCATAACTTCTAACATTTAATTACATGATAACATTTTCAGCTTTGTACAGAATTCCCAGTATATTCCAACTTCAGTATAATATTCTAGCTTCTTAGAAAATGTTTGTTGGATCACAAGTTATTTGCTCAAGATATTTCTAAGATCATTCATCAAAGAAGGGATCATATTAGTTTAATTAAAGGTAAAGAAATTCTTAGTAAAAGGTATATTTTTTATGTATTTCAAGTTGTTATTTATGATTATGTTTCAATGGGTACAATATTTTATGTAAACTCTATTATTTTATGTATTTGCCTTTTTGATGGTATTTTAACCAACTTTAAAGAAGGAGGATGTTCTCAATTCTGTTTATTTGATGGGCCTTCTAGACATATATACGTATAATACCTCTATACAAACAGACAGATAAACACATTATAATATCCAGGTTAAGGAGAAATTACTCTTAATTAACATAATCAGACCTCATCTTCATCTACCTAATACAAATTACGTCTAATCGTAATTAATCTCAGCTCTAACTGGCTCAAACCGGTCTAAGCTGACCACAAACAAAACAAAAGCTTAATTTTAGCAACTGAACTGGAAATCCAGAGACAAAGGTTCCAAATTCGAATAGAGAGCTGGATATAACGAACCCTTGTTTCCTAACATCTGACCGTCTTTGTCACAATATTCTTGACACGAGAGGCGAAACTGGCTAAGTACGAAGCGGCTAAGTTGAAAGAACAAATAAGCCAACTGGGTGCCATGTGGCCTCTACGACGCTCATCAAAGTTGCAGGCCTACGCGGCTACGCGACTTGTGGTCTACGCCGCTACGAATGCTACGAGACTCGTAGCGTTTGCATGAGAATTGTAAATAGTATTTGAAGTGTTATTTACGTTTAAAGTTGTTTGTAAATGTATGATATTGTTTCGGTTCGTGTTGGGCGTTTCATTGTGACGCATGTGAAATGAGAGCCTAAAATGAAATACCATTCATTTTCCAGTTGATATATTTCATTACACAAAATAAATCTATGAATATTTTTATTTTTAGAACAAAAATATATACAGAGTTATTCATAAGGTTTTACAAAAATATACATGAAAGAGGTATTAACATAAATATTAGATATGCATAAAGCAATTTACGCTTAAAAAAATAACTTTGAAATTTTTGAATCATCATCCTCCGAGCCTTTTCCCAATCATGTTGGGGTCGGCTTCCAGTCTATCCGGATTCAGCTGAGTACCAGTGCTTTACAAGAAGCGACTGCCTATCTGACCTCCTCAACCCAGTTACCCGGGCAACCCGATACCCCTTGGTTAGACTGGTGTCAGACTTACTGGCTTCTGACTACCCGTAACGACTGCCAAGGATGTTCAATGACAGCCGGGACCTACAGTTTAACGTGCCATCCGAAACACAGTCAATGGTGTCTAAGATATACTTAGAAAGTACATACAAACTTAGAAAAGTTGTATTGGTACTTGCCTGACCTGGGATCGAACCCGCGCCCTCATACTTGAGAGGTTGGTCCTTTACCCACTAGGCCACCACGACTTTTTTGAATACATAACATAAAATCGTCATCAAAAAATACTTCTTATCAGTCGAGTAAAAGACACAACAATTTTAAAAATTACCCCTTTTCATACATCTTCAAACACAAAGCATACTAAACCCAAAATATTCACAACGAACCAAAACTATTTTCCTAACGGTACGAAGAAAATTTCATAGCTGGTACAGTTTTCGTCGCGACTGTACAAGTCGACAATAAAATGCATATTAGATAACCGTGTTTTGTGCGCAAACGTGATTGTACGCGAGTGTACGTGTGAACGCCTGTATTAGTGAGGGTCTTATGAAGAGTATGGGAATTATCGTTACGATTAATATTTTTATATCGTTATATGTTTTTTTTAAATCATTAGATCACTTTTTGTATCGTTATGGTTATTTCTTTTACGTTAAATTTTTGCGATTTGTTGAATGTAAATGATGATAAAACTTAAGTTTTTTTTTCGGATTTAATTCGTAGTTTTACACACATGTTTTTGAAGAAAAATTTGAAATTAGAAATTCACTGTACAGGAAGCCTACTCAAAAGCATGTCGTGTTAGAAAGGTGTATATTTTACGCTTTATTTACCGCGTCTCGTCCACGCTTCGCACAACTTAATAACAGCCTATTTCCGTGCCGAATTTCATCTCACTCTATCTAGGCATTTTGGGCATAAATTTGGGCAAATAGCAACAAACAAAACTCATTTTAACATTAACAATATAAATACGAATGCACAACTACGAGTAACAATTAGTTCACAACAATACACTGTACTATACTAAGCTGTATTATAGTTAATAGTGATTTCTACACACAACACACAATGTACAGAATGATTAAGATTACACGTCCGACCTATATGGCGAGCTCAAGGGGCAAGTGTCGAGGCATAATCCAGTGATACTGTACTACTATTGTGTTCTAACTATATGAACTTGTGTTAATTTGTGTATTAAGTAGGAGTAGATATTATGTATTGATGCTCAATCCTTCTCCGTGTGAGAGGAGGCCTGTGCCCAGCAGTGGGACGATAAAAGGCTGTAACGGTAACAGTAGCAGATGTTATGTCACTCTTCTTAATCATTTAAGTAGAAAGCATAGATATTTATAAAAGCAATCGTTACAAATATAGGTGTTATAAATGCGAAAGTAATGCTGTGAATTTTCTTACGCAATGACGGTAAAACGGTTGAATCATTTGTCATGAAATTTGGCGCAGAGATAGGTGATCAAGAGACAGTTAACGACGCGAAGGAACTTACGAAGTCATGGTTGGAAACCGATTAAACATAAAGGCGTTTTATGTTTACACTCGTTAGACATCGGAATAACCTTTTGAAAATGCAAAATACACCTTCATATAAATAGATCTATGCAACTCAATCGCAATACATTAACATTCACACTTCAAAATTAATCCAAATTCACAAAACAGAACACATCAATAGAATCGATCGATTACCATTTAATTATCGCTCATGAATAGGGCAACACTATGTAATAATCAATTTGTTTAATGGCAACACCACGCTCCCCTTTGAACTGTGACGTCACTAATGAAAATTAGGTTATGGTTTAATTGAAAATGTTTTCAAGATGGCGCCGGTTTCCGTAAACAAGTTATTGTTCGTATCATGTTATTATAATCAGGTTAAAAGACGTGCCTTTTAATACTTTGAATAAAAAAAAAATATTTTGCTTGCAAAAGTGGCGCTTTCACGTAAAAACATATTGAATTGAGTTAAATGACATGTGATACCCGAAGCGAGTTTAATGAAAAACCGGCCAAGTGCGAGTCGGACTCGCGCACGTAGGGTTCCGTACCATCCAAACTAATATTCTATACCTATATATTTATGGATATGGAGCAAAAATGACCAAAAAAATCACATTTGTTGTATGGGAGCCCCCCGAAATATTTATTTTATTCTAGTTTTCAGTATTTGTTGTTATAGCGGCAACAGAAATACATCATCTGTAAAAATTTCCACTCTCTTACTATCACGCTTCATGAGATACAGCCTGGTGACAGACGGACGGACGGACGGACGGACGGACAGAGGAGCGAAAACAATAGGGTCCCGTTTTACCCTTTGGGTACGGAACCCTAAAAAGTACCTTGTTTTTCATATTTATCTTTTAACAGAATTCCCCTTTACACAACCCTAACAACATCAGCTTATAACTATCATCACAAACAACGTCTGTTGACGCAGTTAACAATAAAGTATGATTACTAAATACTGACCAAACGAGGTGTAATGCCCCTAACGACAGCCAATTACTCTCTCCACGCGATATTATGGCTAAACTTTTTGACATTACTGGGACCTACTGACCTAGAATGGCAGACCTTTTTTGGAATGCAATTCCTGTTCGCTTGCATTTGGTATAATTTCAATGTGGTAGTAATTGTAACGCAAAAATAAAGGCTATTGCTATACGCCTAATCAAGCTATTTTATCTATTACCGTCGATTCGATATATACATATGTTATGTTCTGAATTCAACCATCATCAGTAGAAGAAACATAAAAATTGCCCACAAAGTTTGACAAAGAATCTCGCATTTTAGAAGCTCAAGAATTTAGGCGAAACTTAATTACATTATTGAAATTAATTGTATGTGCTAATTCGATTTAAAACCTACTATAAAACCATGGAAATACTCCATAAATATACAGCCTTTAGATTGATCTCTGCCCCAGTAACTACACGATATAATTTGCCTAACAAAATTGAATCATGCGCGGCGATTGGTCGCTAAATTAATTTCTGTACATCGCTGGCAAGGCTCGCCGTTTCAATTTTTGCCCAGCTATACAGGTTGATAGGCCAGTTATTTGATAGTGGAACCATAAATTATTAGGACAGATATTTATTTTATAAAATCCTACTAATGTGATAAGTACCTTAAGAATATAATTATAATGCAAGATTGTAACAAGATATTTATAGATGAATTTTGGCTGATTCAGGTGGCACCCAGTAGCCCAACCAAATTTTTATCCTGGTGCAGGAAGTGGATCCCTCGGGGCACGGGTGAAACTACGGGGTAAAGCTAGTTACGTATTTTTGTCACAATATCACAATTTAATGCTGGGAAGGTGCGGTAAGTGTGGAAGTCCTATAAAGGTGATTTACTTTTAGAAAATGCTTTTAAATGCTGATAGAACATAAATCAATTTTTGATTGCCGGCTTTGTTACTAGAACTCAAATATTCCAGGACCTATTTTTATTCAACTTCATATTTTTTATGGCTCACCCACGAGTCGGTGTCGGCAACGGTTTAAAAATAGTCCATAAAACCAATTGTTCTTCACGGAGGCCCATTCAAAACACATAACGAGCGCTTCGGCATAAAGTACAGCATTCACTCACTTTCCTTTGTCTCAGTGACAAACGCGATATAGACCAATAAAACGCGTTCGCAACGCAGACTCCGGCAAATTCCTTCTTCAGTGCCGAAATTGCTCGAATTCCGGAAACTTCCGGACTTTTACGGTGTCCCGGATTCCAGAGCGCAACGTGTGGTCGCCCCGCAAACGTGCGCCACTTTAAAAAACATACGGACGGTTTTTATGTACGGAGACGTCGCTTTTACTGCGCGTTATTTTAACGGATAATATCTAGTGTATAACGTAAGCAAAGGGGTTTTTTAATATTCTTTCTTATTATATTTACTTTTCTGTTGACCTAGTTGTTTAGGGTGGGGCAGTAAAATAAGTATTTTTGCTGTGGACTCAGACCTAATTAAGGTTTTGAAGCTACGAGAATCCTTTGATATTGTATAATGTATCACTGGTTTTTTTTTTCAGTGCATTATTGCTTTTAAGAATTTTTCTGAAAACTTTAAAAATATGAACACCATTTTTTCTAATAAGCAGTAATTTAATCACAAAATTCATAACGTAGTTGCATGCCCTTTCTCTTTTCTTCACAATATTATCATGTACTTCAGAAAATAATTGACAAGGCCACTCTCCTGCACAGTAGGCTAAACCTACCATTTACCGCACGACTTTCCACCTAAATCTGCATCGTATATTTTGTCACGTACCATGGCTCGCTCAATAGCGCCGAGTTAAATACACCGTAGAATGTAAAGTATCTCTTATATTTTAGTCGACGGCTCGGACGAGATCGTATTTCCCATAGGAACTCGCCTGTGTAGTGGGGTAGGCAGAAGGTCAATATTGCTTTGTGGATTAAAGTGAGAGTAGGTATTGCAATGTGGTACATAGCCAAAGAATGTGTAAAATATCATAAATCAACATTTCTTCATGACTTATGACTTTGACAAGCGTGGTTGTACCTACTTGTGTCACTAACTTCACTAGATAAAGCTTTTGAAAAGAAGAACGGCTTTCTATCTGTCTTAAAATAAAATCACAATGAAAACATCTGAAACTGAAAAAGGAGCCTTATTATTATTATTATTCTTTATTGTACACAAAAACATATAAAAATACACACAACACAGAGAAGACATGTACAAAGGCGAGCTTAACCCAGAACTGGGTTCTCTAACAGCAAACCTTAGAGCGATAGAGAGATGCGATAGGGAAGAGAAAATTAAAAGTACACATGCCTTCTTATTGTTATATAATTATCATCACATTTCCGTCTTCCTTTGCATCGCTATTAGAAGATTATAAATACTAATACATTCTTATAAATGTAAACTGCCACGCAAAACATTACCCACTTTTAAACAAAAAACCAAACTAAATCTTCTGCATCTCCCTACCCACTAACAATATATTGTGTATCTTGAGTGAAATTGTTTTCTGTCAGGCGTCATAGATAACTCGTTAGCTTGCGACCCGCACGTTACGAGGCCCTGGCGGCCCGATGTTAATGTGCCCTGATGTTTGCCAAATTGTTTTACTGTTGCTATTCTGTGCTGTGGCCATTTTTGAATGATTAGATTTCTGTGTGATGGATCGGAGATAGATTGTATCACATAAATATTGTAAATGTGAAAGTTTGGGTGTGTCTTGTGGATGTATGGATCTCTTTCACACAAAAAATAAGTGCAATATATGTAATTTTACAGTAATATAGCTTATAGATGAAAATAACCTGTTTATATATAAGTAAGTATAGGTACTACTTTTTTTCTGGATGTGGGATGCTACATAGACTACTTTGACTAGTCTTTTTACTCTGTAACGACATGAATAGTTTATTATTATTGAAAATCAAATACATTAACAACATCTATCAGTCCAATATTTACGTATTGGGTTAAAGTCAAAAGGATGGCGATTGCCTAAAATTGTTCCTTCAACAAACACCACATTGACCCTTTGACTTCCTCAACCAAATATCCTGCACCCAGCTCAGTCAATGTGATCCTCTCACGCAACCAGTCTCAGGGTCGGCAGCGTCACTTCCTTACTACAAAAGGTCACCCAGTTTGAACGTCACGCCAAGTTTGCGCTGAAACCGTACGTCCTTGGAACCTTTTTGCTTGACAGGGCAATTTAAATGAGAAGAGTTCATTGACCTTTTTCTTATCTATGTATGATGATATATGGTGTTTGCATCGTATATGTACCTATCGTGTTTGTATCTATGCTTATATTAAGATGTGAATGAATGTTCCCGCTTGTTGAGGGTCTACTTGCTACTCGCCCCCGTATGAAATTAGCCTAGCATGCTTTTTTCAGACTTTAGGCAGCTTTCTGTATACCTTTCACTTACATTGGTTCAGTAGTTTTGCTGAAACAGCCAAACGGATATATAGCTTTAGCATTTATAATATCAGTAAGGAGGTTATGACAGAAAACTGAATTCTATTATAACACAAAGATGCAAACTCAAAAGTTTAATTCGCACGAACGACTGCCTTTCCTTTACTAATTTCTGCAACCGATCGAAGTTTACCAAGAACAAAACACTAGGCCCTAAGTATAGCTAACTCAATAATAGGCAACAGCTGTAAGTCCGTTTGTTAGTCATCTCACGTTCCATACAACACCCAAAAGAAAGAAGGGAACGATTATTGATTACGAAGACGAAAATGGTATATTTTATTTTCGTTCACCAGAGCCAAACGAAGGGAGAATGCCAAGTTCCGCCGATATGATTTGAATAAACATTGCAATCATAAAAGTTTATTTTCCATTAAAATTCGACGTTGAAAGCAGTTAATTGTTATAATCAAATTCGCATTACGAAAGATGAAACAACTTTAAGTATACCGACACATTTATCAATTTCTAAGAATCATATTATTACGTATTGTATCTCTTCATTTACTATATAACATGGCCTTTTACGATAATTTTACTATACGAGTATAAGCCGGTGCAAATTAAAAAAGAAAAGACTTTTTTTTCCTGCATGGACAATCCACGATCCCACTAGATTGAAACAAAAGACACCGCTAACACAACCGGCACGGCCATCTACCCCATCAAAATTAATACGCGCAATAAAGATAAACCCTTCAAGGATGCTATTGGTTCTCCAGCGAATAAACAGATAAACATCGTCTTGAATAATGGCAGACATTTGACGTCATCGTCTCTCGGTCACGCATATTGTAAGGCCCGAGTCACACCGGAATAGCAGCGGCCGGCGGCGACACGGCGAGCACTGTCAGTGTGAAATAATTTTGAACTTTAACTGCATGCTTAAACGACCAGTATCGCTTGAAAAGAATATCTTTGAACATCTTTGGCAGTCGTTACGGGTAGTCAGAAGCCAGTAAGTCTAACACCAGTCTAATCAAGGGGGTATTGGGTTGCCGGGCAACTGGGTTGAGGAGGTCAGATAGTCACTCCTTGTAAAACACTGGTACTCAGCTACTATAGTTGGGAAAAAGCTTGAAAGCTTGAAAAGGTCGCGCGGCCGCTCGTCGCCACGAGCAGACGCAATCAACAAGCGATACAGGTCTTTTAAGTACTTTTAAGTAGTTAAAGCTTTACATTATTTTACATCGACAGTGGTCGCCGCATCGCTGCCGGCCGCGGCGACTCCGGTGTGACTAGGGCCTAATTCTCCATAGGTCTCGACACGCGTTGTTTTCGACACAAGCTTCTTGCGAGCGCCGTCGACACGTCACGCGCAATGCGAGATCATTAGTATCTTCTTACGATCGCTGTTAAGATACTGGGATTTTCGCTCGCTGGCTTTTTATGTGACCTGAAGAAAGATATGATTTACGAGCGCCTTGACGTTGCTGAGAAGTTAAATTGTTCTTGGTAATGCTCGGATTGTTATTGTTGGAACAAAAGTAGTTAAGATCGTACTTTTGTTTTAGTAATCCAGTGTTCTTTTGGGAATGAGGAATGGTGTTTTCTGTTTTGTTTTTTTTTTTTCATACTGATTGAAGTTAGGATTTACGTTCGTGTTGATATAAGTAGTATATTTTATCAATTACTTACTAGAGATTTAAAAACAATTTATAAAAATGCCCCTAAACTGCATTTCGCCGTCTATATCCACGGGAAAGTGAAGAACAAAATCTAAGCACGGACTCACGGTTTATCACGGGTTTATCAGTTGTGTTAGCACCCATAACACAAGTTAATAAATAACTTACCATGGGGCTAACCGATCGTGTGTGAAAAGGTGTCGCGACATTATTATTATTATTTTGTATGTCTCTACCAGACCTCGGGACTACAGAGTCCCGGATTTTTGGGAGGCGAACGTGGGGCCGAAGCCAACACGCTGAAGCCCTTTTGAGACAACTTTAATGAAATGGTGACACAAAACCGACGATTATCCCTGTATACACTATAGAAATGTACCCAAGGACAATCCCCGGTTCTGTGCTAAACTATTGCTAACTATGGATGAAAACTACTTGGGCTATTGTGATGGGATGCTAGTGGACTAGGAATGGGGAAACTACGGGAACTATGGCACCTGCCGATAACAATGTAATAAATACACGTAAAAATGGCAGGCGGAGACTCGCCAACTCACTTACTGGGCCCCCGGGAATCAGTCGCTAAATCGCAACAAGAGGGCAACAGGTACATGAGCGGCTGAAGGGTGAGGATACCTCGGCGGACTTTAATATTATTATTATTACTGTCCCAATCTCAAAACTTCCGCTGCATTAAAATAAAAATTTTAAACAAAAGACGTTCAGCTGACCCGTTCCGAATTTATCGCCGTCCAATTTAAGTAAAACAAAACTTATGAGTTTAATGTCGGCAGCCAGAGCACGTGATGGTCCGGCCAAGTACCTATTTGTCAAGTCTGAGAATATAGAGCGGGTTACACACTACACACTGCAATAGCATTCAACACTCGGGGATTTAAACAATCGTTTTGCTAAGTCGCTATAAAAGTGAGGGAAACACACATTTGGTGCACAATAGTTGTGGTCTGAGGAGTCCACGAGATACTTGGGAACTTTAATAAAATATCTTTGTGGTTCGTTTTAAGCGGAGCTTTAAATCGCACGCTTTGACCAAAAGATTTTTGAGGCGACTTTACTTTTGTTTAATGTTTAATACTTGCCGGGTTTGCATATAGCTTAAGTGAAATTATTTAACGTGTACAGAAAATATAAACATATCACTGAGGTATTGCCATAAAGATGTTCTAATGACAGCTGTGACCCAAACCTGCTCTAAAACACAGATTTTTATTATTACGTCTACATGTTTTTTTCCAAAGACATATCTATGGACAATCAATCACAAGGCCTTACAATCATCACTATTTAATGATTTTATTTCTTCTTTCAATACATATATTATTACGTTATTCCCATAGATTTCCTCCTCAATCTAAAGTGATCGGTTTTCCTCACGTCTGCTATGAGTTATGTGGAACCCCGGGATGAGAGCGTTTGTTAAACGGAGTGCCAAGTATTGAACGGCCAAGATTATAAATTGTGTTGTAACATAACATAGACTTGTTTTCTTGTAGAATTCAAGTTGGGGTAGTAAACAAAATATTTAAAAAGAAAGAGTTTTATTTCAAAATAAAGAATTCATACAAAAGTTTTCAATATTGTTTTCGGTAAAATCAAAAGCTTAACTGCTAAAAGTCTGAATTACTGAGCAATGTCGTCGTTTTTAGAGGTACTAACCAATTAACCAGATTAGTAGTATTTACCAGATTCCTATTAGTATAATATAAACTGTTAAATATAACTTCACAAACAAAACAAGATATAAACATTAAAAAAAACCTATCCTTATTAATTAACCCTTACACTAATCCAACACACAACCTTCTAATAAATAGTAACGTGCCACCAACCCGGAGCCACGGCTTATCTTCCCTCTTCGCAAAACAGACGTCTCGAGATATTCCCCAGTACACAGAATAAAGAAAACATGAACGGAGATGACATAATGCATGTAGGTCAGGCGCCTTCTTCTATGTCAAATTCGTACGGTGGGCATGACCAAAACGATCACTTACGAGTGGACTAGGGACTGCGTTCGGGTTCTTTGAGATATCTGTCAGCAAGTTTTGGTATTGCAAAAAATGATCGGGTCCGAAGAAAGCGTATAAGGGCGAAGACAGTAACGTTCCTCGTCCCCCGCATTTCGGCGTGCTGCTTTCTTAAGAGATTTTGCGTTATGACACCTCCGCTAGTCATTTTGTTCTCCATGCCCGAGTATAATTCGTCTCACAAAGATGTTCTCGAGAATAATTCGTCGAGGTAATTTGTCGGCACTCTTCATCTTATAGTTGGTGATAATGTTTGGTGGATTTTACTTGATTATTTTGCGTTATGAGCTGTTTGATAATAAGGGTTGGGTAAGTGGTTGGTCGAGGGAAAATGTTTTGGAGTTTTTTTGTTGTAATTTTTGGGGTCGTATGTTTCGGGTCCCAAGTTCAACAAGTAATAACTATGCTAAACAATTGTCTTTTGTCCGATTTGATTATTTGGTAAAAAATCTGTGTCGGTCAATGGTTCAATCTTACCGTATCCCAAGCCAGTGATATAAATCCCACCCAAAACAAAAATGTGAAAGGCTGCCAAGTTCGATAATATGGAAATCCTTCGCCTATAAAAGAAGTGAGATCTGAATAAGTACCAAGTTCCATACACATACCTCAGTTAAAAATAGTTACTTTTTAATGATGTTACTTGGCAAGTTTTCACACACCTTCTTATAAACCTACTAAACGCAATGAATCAAGTATTTAATTTTCTATTAAAACTTGCCAAGTAACATTATTAAAAAGTAACTATTTTTAACTGAGGTATGTGTATGGAACTTGGTACTTATTCAGATCTCACTTCTTTTATAGGCGAAGGATTTCCATATTATCGAACTTGGCAGCCTTTCACATTTTTGTTTTGGGTGGGATTTCATTTATTTTTGTAAGGTTGTTTATTTTATTTTTTTCTTATGATTAAGTTAGTTAAGGAAATGTCTCATTTATACTATCTTTCAGATTTTTGAATATGCACTATGCTTCTTACAAAGAAATGAACTAGATTAACTAAATGGACTAGATTTACCAACTGACTGACATGACATGTTATCATATATTATGTTCGTGGATCAAAGTTACACATTCGTTATTTTCGAAAGTGACTCACACTTGGCCGTTTTCAGATTTTTACTTTGACTAAATACAAACCTTTGTAACGAATTTCAGATCGGTACGACCATTCGAAGGTATATTATATAAATATAGATAAAGGACAATGCTATTCTTTGTATGGAAGTTGGGCTCAAGAGTTGCCCACAGTAACTGCATAGTGTATTATGTTCCATAGGCTTATAATAGGTCCCAGACCGAAATATTTCGAAATCTATCCCAGGAGTCCTGAGAAAAACTGGTTTGACTCTTATTCAATATTACGAAAAATATGCTTACGAACTCTTAACTATTCCACTTTTATTACCTTAATTGAAACGCATTATAATATTAATCGATAAAAACGAGGTATTGAACGAGATTTTTTTTTACCGACTTCAAAAAATGGAGGATTTTCTCAGTTCGTTTGTATTCTTTTTACGTAAGTACGTGCATAACTCCGTCGTTTACCAACCGATTTAAACAATAATTTTATTGTTTGAAAGAATTTACTTTCCAAATGGTTCCTTTGTTATTCGGTCCAGGGTCTGGTGATAGAAACCTTAAAACAATAGGGAAATCTCGGAAATCGTAAGCACATATCGAATAAAAACTTGTCATTTGGGTATATGTCTCCGACACCACAAAACAGTGGAGGTTAAGACCTGACCTGACGGTGGAGACGACAGTGAGACGAGGGAACTCCTCAACGGTATCTATTTACTACCTCGTGTTCGAGCTTATTTTATTTGTCTTAATAAGATTTTTCCATTGCCATTACGGATATTAATTGCATGACGCTACACGAACTTAGGACTGATTGTGGTAGATAGAGACTGAAAAGCAAGAGAAACAACAGTTACCTTTAAACGTCTATTTTTGTTTTTTTTTTTTATCCTGTTAACAGTGAAACCACTAACTATCTGAATATTATTTCAAGAAAAGAGGTTGTTAGGTTTGTGGCTGCTTAAAATGGCTTATTAACAATGGCTGGCTAACATTAGAACCGGTTTTTCTCGGGACCTCTGGGACCGATTTAAAAAATATTTGGATTCCGTCTTAAGAGTGAAGTAAAGAACCTATTCTAACCATTCCCACTGCTGGGCAAATGGCTCAGGCTTTGTTAAGTGACTATCTATGGAGAACATTTGAACCGGTTTTTTTCGGGACCTCTGGGACCGATTTCCAAAATATTTGGATTTCGTGTTAACAGTGAAGTAAAGAACCTATTCTAACCATTCCCACTACTGGGCAAATGGCTTGGGCTTTATAAAGTGACTGTTCAAGTTTAACATTAGAACCGGTTTTTCTCGGGACCTCTGGGACCGATTTCCAAAATATTTAGATTTCGAGTTAACAGTGAAGTAAAGAACCTATTCTAACCATTCCCACTACTGGGCAAATGGCTTGGGCTTTATAAAGTGACTGTTCAAGTTTAACATTAGAACCGGTTTTTCTCGGGACCTCTGGGACCGATTTCCAAAATATTTGGATTTCGTGTTAACAGTGCAGTAAAGAACCTATTTCGACCACTTTCACTGTTGGGCAAATGGCTCAGGCTTTGTTAAGTGACTATCTATAGAGAACATTTGAACCGGTTTTTTTCGGGACCTCTGGGACCGATTTCAAAAATATTTGGATTTCATGTTCAGAGTGCACTATGGAACCAGCTGGAACTACTCCCACTGCTGGGCAAACTTTGAGCCCAGACCCTGGCATTGTCCTTTAGTTCGTTTTAGTTCCTTAGGGGTATTTTACACTGGGTATTTTACACCTTCATTATTTTGAAACCGACTCACACTTGGCCATTTTCAGATTTTTCCCTTTACCTTGACATAAAGACCTACCTCCATGCCAAATTTCAAGTCAATACGACCATTGGAAGTGGTCTAGGTTTTTGATGAGTGAGTCAGTCAGTGAGTGTATAGTAAAAATAGCGATTTTCTGACGTCAATATCTCAAGACCTACAATAGGTATATTAATGAAATTTTGTATTTTAGATAAGTGAGGGGGTCTCAACAGATACTAGAAATTTGAAATGTGTAAATAAAATAGATTTTGAGTTATAGGGGGGTCGAATTTGGCCCGAAATGGTTCGTGTAATATAACCCACGGCCGGTGTGTCGCTTTTTTGCTCGAACTTGGCGGACACACTGCCGTGTGTCTAGATGGAGCAACTGCCTATCTGACTCCCTCATCCCGACTATATTTTTTTCCTATTTTTTTTTTTTGTTTTTTTAACCATAACAAACTATGTACAATATACTCGCGTTCACCGACTCCAATGTCAGTTTAATTTTTGAAATGAAAGCATATGAAATTCATAAGCGAACACCAGTTAACTTGACATAACCTCTTAAGAAGTTTCAGCGAAAACTTTAAGATCAGGACCGATTTAACTGCGGCACATAAAAGGGCTATTACGTCAGCGGGATGAAACATGGAGAGGTCACTGACCCTTTTATCATCGAAGTTTATCATTATTATAGATTTATAGTTAGGACCTAAATTTTGTGTTATCCATATAAACAGTAGCTACAATTTATCGATTTATGAAAGTAAGCTAGGCTTTGGTCCGCTTGTAGATAGGAAAATACTTTATGCCTGTGAGAAAAGATTAATCATCCCGTCTGGGTGTTACCGGCCTACTAACATTACTCATAGCGAAGTATGGGTAAAGAATCAAAGATGCTTGTAGCTATAAAGGATTTGTTAATTAAGTGAAGTACTAACTCCCTTTTAAAGTTTCACCCATTACTTGGACCCGGAGAATAAGTAGCTTATCCATATATTATTCTGATTTTCATAAATCTTTGATTAGTGTAAAAAAGTAACAAACACACACTCACTTAGCCTTTATAATATTAGATTGATAAGAATCTAAATCAGCACTGTAATATAGATCTAGATAGACATTATCAGGCGCCACGCGTTATAAATATTAAGCATCTTTTAAATAAACTTATAACAAAAAGAGGAGAAATCGATATCCAAGCATGAGCATCCTCACACATACACAAAAACTAGTTAACACACATCCACGCCGTATATCAACAAACCCTAATTAGAACGTTACACCAACACTCAGAGTGGTCTCTCTAGAGACTCGAACCGCCGCGAATTACATAAAACAATATACACTAGACAAATTTATGGCTTATAACCAACATAAACCTTCTCCAATAATAATGTGTCCACAGGTACTTGATATATTTTGTTTGTATTTTGATCCCACGTCGGAAACTGGAAGCATCGCTTTATATATGGCCCCTTTTGTGCTTGAAACCATTATAGCAGTTTTATGTATGTGCTTTACTGAATAATGTTTTGTTTTATTATTAATGGCTCGTTTAGGTAATTCGGTTTGTTTGATACGCGACGATTTTGTGACTGGAATTGTGTGTGTATTTCATTATGTGAAGACAAAAAAGTTAATGTAATTTTTTGGAATATGTTTCGAAATATTTATCACTTGCCGATTTCACCCGCGTTCCGTGAGAACTACGGCCCTTACCTTAATAAAATATATCCTATATTACTTGGGAAGAGAGAAGCTTTCCAACAGTGAAAGAATTTTTAAAATCGGTCTAGTAGTTTTTAAGTTTCCCTATCCATTACAAATAAACAACTAAATACAAAAAAAACATCTTCATAATATTAGTATGCATATAATGAAACTGTAACTGTAACTGGGTTGAGGAGGTCAGATAGGCAGTCGCTTCTTGTAAAGCACTGGTACTCAGCTGAATCCGGTTAGACTGGAAGCCGACCCCAACATGATTGGGAAAAAGGCTCGGAGGATGATGATATAATGAAACTGTACTCGACTGTACTTGATGACGTCAATTACAATTAGGCATGACGTCAATGCAAGCATCGGACCAGATAAAGTGTACTTTATCGTTAAATGCCAAGCCTTAATTCTGTATTTAGATTTTTATCAAATATTATTTAGTATTTAAGATGTTGATATGCACTATTGTATAATCTATCATAATCGGCCTAGGGTTTTCCTTATTTTGGGGCGCCTTTAAAACTGACCAAACAAATAAAAATTATAAAGAGAGACAGTTTTTTAACCGACTTCACAAGAAGGAGATTCTTAATTCGGGTGTTTGTATTTTTTTTATTCATTTGTAAGGAATCGTATTTCCAACATCTCTGACTATCAAAGCTAATATTAATACTTTTAAAACCTATTCCACATATTGTGTAAATACTAGTATGTATCTAGATACTAACATACAGGGCGCTAATACATTTACTTGTATCTCGATACATCAAAGTAAATATTCGTGTACCGTCGTGTGACATGAAAATATCCTTTGCCACTAAAATTAAGATACAGAGTTATGTTTTCATGTAACAAGGTTTTATAATAGTCTCGAGTAGGGACTAAATATTTTACTATTATGTAAACGACATAGTGCGAGAAAAAGACACAAGATAATTAAAAGAGGTTTGTTGAATAGAATCGTGAAAATTTGCATCCAGTTAGTAGGAAAGGTGAATCAGCATGATTGTCTAAAAGATTAGGCAGATTATGATAGCTGTGATAACTATTTGAAACAATCTCACAACCCTTGTTTAGAATGCAAGCAATCTTTCCTTTTTAATACCCCTTAAAAAGAAAGTTATCTAATCGCATTAAAATTTGGCAATATTTACAACACGTCTTCTGTATTCTGTCCTTAATAAAAGTTGTCTTCAAAAATGTGCAACGTTTAAAATCGCGAGAGGATTGACATAAGTTAGGACGCCATCTTGATAACGCCGGGGCATGTCAAGATGGCGGAACTACAAGATTTCCCGCCAAACAGCGAGCATCCGAGTACAAGCGTGTGCAGTGTGTTTTACTTGAAATATTGTATGTGAATGTACGTAGATATTTAGGTATAAGTTTTATTGAAAACTGCTTTATATGTTATAGGTTATAGTTAGTTGATAGGTACTCAAACTTACATTGTTACAAGTAACGAATAGGTACCCCTTTTGTATTGTAGTATTATTCTTAGGCTGTTTTCACAAATTCTTGAAATATGGTGACTGATATATGAAGAATTTGTGAACCCAGCCAGCTTAAGAACGGAGGGTAAAATTGACATCACATGCTTGATAACAATAGAATTTTTCAACCGACCCTTACTGACAACCAGCATTTTTACCTTTACTCCAAACTTTACAAAGACACATAAACCTGTATACGCAAATGCAACCTACAGATATACAGCCTATTTCACACCTAAACCTATATACTCAGCAGCCCTATGAGCCACCAGAGACCAAATATTCTACTACGCATTGAAAAAGCAACTTTAGTGCAGTGCAATTTAAAGTTTATGATGCCTTATCCCTTGTGATATCAGGAACGTGTGTCTAGGAATAGTGTTGTGTTGTGATTGTATTTGTGCATGTATGGGGTGTGTTTTAGATGAATACTAATTTAATATAAATAAAATAAAATATAATCCATGAGCTGAAGACTTTGTTTGTTTGAATGCGATAATCTTTGAACTTCTGGTCTGATTAAATAAACTGTTATAGATTGGCGAAGGCTGTAGACGGCTATAGAAGAAATAGACAGTTGAAATTGTCATAGATTATGTATTATTTTTGCCTCTATAACAAGAAATACTGAAACATAGAAGTTTTTTTACTCATTTGAAACCGTTGGCAAAATCTAGTAGGTGTATGATGAAAATACATTAGAATCGCAACATATGTATCTTGCACGTTCGCACTTAGCCACTCTCGATCGAAACACTTCATTAGCGAGTGAAGTCATTACGTGTGTGACAATAATAAATGTGTTCCGGATCTAACGCTATGGGTTCCTAGCTCTAGTTAGATTTAAGATCATTCTTTAAAAGAACTTTAATGTTAGCGATTAATTAAACTTAACATTATAACTATGTGTTGTTTGCTTTTAGTTTAATTCTCGGTATAAATATTTTGAATTTTATTCTTCACAGAATATTTAGGAGGAATTGTCCTGAATATCTTTCGATGAAAATTATCATACATCTACGGAACCTAACAACCTTACAATGTTGAAAATGACTTGAAATTTTTTGCAAAAAAAAAAACAAATAGTTGAAGGTTTGTTTTTTTATAAAACAGATATTGATTTTGTTCCCATCCAAACTACTAGGTAACTAAATAGTGTTGTCTAGCCTCAAATCATCGGTATAACTAACATTTGTACGAACCTAGCATCGAATCGCGACATCTCCACTTTACGACCACTAAACCTTAACCAAACTATGTCAGTTATAAAAACGTTATTATGAACCCCAAAGCCTCACAGTTAAATAATTCAAAAGTTCACATAACTGGGCCGAATTGTGTAAAGAGTTGGACTATCCTTGAAATTATGTGGATAGTAAAGTTATTGGACTATTTATTTATTTGTTTATTTTATTGCAAAAATGTATACAGATGCATCCTAGCAAATTAACTTAAAACTAAATAATTGTATTACAATATTTTCAAAAATAATACTATTTAATTTAATTCTATTAGACTTACATAAAAATACAAATTCCAATATAGATATTTATATATTATAATTATAATTATGACTTAAAAAATAAATTAGTTACAAGAAATTTATAAGTTTATAAGAAATTAACAATGTCTAGAAATCTACTACTTATTGCACAATTTTTATAGGAACGACATAATACTGTTTTGTTTTTAGTCACACTTACATTTGAAACAACAAATTAAATTATAAAGGTAGTTATTTATTATTTTAAGCTTCTATCTTCTAAGTATTCCTGTATACTATAGTAAGAAAAGTTTTTGGACTATTTAGAACTAATATCATCAGAATTTTTATTGCCCCACTGTTGATCTCAGGCCTCTTCTCATCCAGAGAAGGAATGAGCGTTGATCACCACGCTTGCAAGGTGGATTGGCGATTTCGGAGCAAACTTACATGTAGGTAACTTGTATGTAATGAAACTTTATTAGTTCTTGTTTGCATTCTTTCAATATTAATGTGTTGAATGATTTAGAAGAAAGTTTTACTTACTATAAGAATAGCTAAATGAAATACATTATCTTTGTCTATTCTCTCTCTATATTATAGTTTAAGGTTTACATTTGGTACGTGGAGAGGATTGTTGACAACACTTAGTTGACAGTACTGATAACAGTACCTAGCGTGTTTTGATTTATTTAATTACTCACGGATTAAAAATACACCCATTATCATATAATCAAAATTATCTGTTCACAGATCGGTAAATTATGAAAAATATTTACTAATAC
Organism: Helicoverpa zea; assembly: GCF_022581195.2. NCBI lineage: Eukaryota > Metazoa > Arthropoda > Insecta > Lepidoptera > Noctuidae > Helicoverpa > Helicoverpa zea. The sequence goes on from NC_061467.1 coordinate 10,988,365, forward strand.
ATTATTTAGATACCAAAAGGTCATAGATAAAACGTGTATTATCCTTGAGATAATTCGAAAATCAAGACCACACCTGATTTATAAGGAAGTCGGCTAAAAATAACAGGTGTTATACATACATGCTTGCTAACTGTGTTTGGCGGAATCACAAGATAAAATATAACCTATCTTAATCAGCGATAATGTAGTATTTTTAGTAATTATGGCAATACAGCTATATCGCGAAAGTTCAAAAAAATTGCTATTTAAATATCAATAGTAAGTAATCTTTATAAAAGAAACTGCTGTACCGAATCACTAAACTAACTAAACTAACATTAAATTCACTAAACTAACATTAATTACTGACCCAAATTTCAAGCACTCAAGTGTACACACTACATTTTTACACTCGCTGGAAAGAAAACTGAGTTCACATACAATTCGCTTTCCTAACATTTCTAGTTCGAGCCAGTACACAAAACGTCAGCATTCTAGACCCAAATATTATTTCAAAGCGCAAAGACATCGAACTTTAAGATAAAAACGAACGAACAAAACAAAAATGACAAATACCCGGAACGTTATCCGACCAAGTACCAAGTAGCTTGGATATAGAGTAAGGAAATGCAGAAGGATAAGTTGATTTTTTTATTTGATACCAACTTTTTTTGTATCGTGAGAAACACATATTTTTTGGTAGACAGGTCAAATGGTTGTTTTAAGCTTGAGTTATGTATTTTATTTATTATAAAATGAGAAAAAAAAAAATGTTTTGAGTAAGGTTTGATAGTGAAAAAAAAACTTTGATATTAACTTATATCTCAATTTTTTTTGAGTGTAACAGTATTGTATGTTATCTTTTGTATCTTAGTCTTAAGTATAGAAGTTTCTAAACAAATATTTATTTTCCAATAATATCTCTTATCCATAAGTCATTCATCAACCTAACCCATTTATCAAAGTAAGACCACTATCGTTACAAAAAAGTTTTATTTTGGGTATGTTCATATGTCTATAATAATCTGACTTGTATTACAACAAGTACAAAACAAAACACTAACATGAACCCATAAACTATAAAAGAATAGAATGAACCCTTCATTCTATTGTTTGCTCTGACGTCAGAATAGGTTTTCTGTAAGTCCGTCCCCGTGGTCGCAATCTGAAGCTGACAATCCCCGAGGAAATCGCGATAACTATATAGTGAAAGTGGGGTGTTACGGAATCTCGGCGGCGGATCTCAAGACCATTACAGACAGGTGTGCTCGCTCCCGAATTAATGACCCGACTTCCCGACCTACCTATAAAAAATGTTACCTACCAAACAAACAGGAATTATTTCCTTAGTTTTCTAACACAAGGATTAGTTCTGAAGTTTTATTAGTCCAGCTTTGACGATGTTTTAATGCCATTTTTTGACTGTCTACGGACTTTAACGAGTCTGTTTTTATGTATTCTGTGGTGGTATAACTTGGATGCTACGGCGTAGTAATCACTGCTACGGATGCTACGAAAGCGTAGCATTTCTCTAATGATCTCCATGTGTATGCTACGTGTTTATGCTATTTTTATCTTTGACGAAATCACTGTTTTTAAAGTCACCTATTGAAAATATATACTTCAAAGTTTAAATACTCAATAATGGACATAAAAAAAATATCTAAAAGAACAGCCTATAATACATCTTCCGTTATAAACACGGAGGGTTTCAACGAAGGCTGTATATCAAAAAGTTAAGCCTACCGGCTCTAGAACATTGTAAGTTCGCTGCTATTGTACAAGTTCTAGCCCTAGATATGTTGTTCAGGAAAACTTCCAGATCTTTGAACATGAAAAAATATGTGACAATGCGAGAAAATACTTTGTAAAATAATAAATACATTGTAGTATTAAACAACATATTCAATTTCAATTCGATCTCAAGTCGTTATATAATGTATTGATAGTCTGAATGGGTTTATAAGGGGTGAAAAATTGCTGTTGATTGGATTGCAATCTTTAAATATTGAGTTTTAAAATTAAAAAACTTGGACGTGGTGATTAACGCTCAATCCTTCTCTATATGAGAGGAGGGCTGTGTCCAGCAGTGGAATAAAACAGCTGACGATGATGAAATTTTAAAAAAAATTGTGTACCTTTAAAACAGAAATCCGAAAATAACTAACATTTTATATATCGCACACGTAAATAGGAGATAAAAAGTGAACAATCCCGAATGGTAGCGGGGCGGTAATCTTTAAAAACGAGTTGGCGTTTCTTTATACAAACGACCAACAAAATGGGAGCCAAAGCCCCGGGCTTTGGACCCTAAGGGCCTGGCCAGGGCTGAGGGAATACCGGGGAAGGTAAATTAGTAAGTTATTGTTGATATAAGTAATATTTGTGAGTGTTTATTGTGACTGTTATAGCCGTCATCATATTAAAATGTAAGATGGATAAGATTATTTTTGAAAAATACTACGGGAAATTCTCGAAAAATGCTTTAAAAATCCATACAAAAAAATATTTGTAACAACAGTTTGTTTGGTCCCCGCAGACAAACTGTAAACGGGTTTGTGTTGCATAGTCCTAAAAATACTTTTACGAAACAATACATGACATGCCTATGCCTTAGAGTGAAAACCTCGTTAGTGCAAGAGATAAATTTTCAGGATAAGGATTAGTATTAGATATTTTTACGATTATCTTCCAAGAAATGCAATAAAAAAATATTGAGAAAAAATGCATTTCCGAGGTTTTCATTCTAAGACGACGCTATAGATATTTATCCGATATATCAAAGTAATGTGTATGTTTTCTTGTCTTAGAAACTCTATCCATTATGAAAGAAAAATGTACCTATGGAATCGCCAATTGACCTCAAGCAAGCGTAATGTTTCTGAGACGAGCCTTCATCTATCTGTTAAACTATAACTTAACCTTTGTCAGTGTGCCCACACCTTTACGGGCCTTTTCAATTCCGCTACTTTTTTACAAACAAACAGATAATTAATTGTTACGCTCATTTGCATATTAACCTTATTTGTTCACGAGACGCTGGCCAAATAAGATTATGTGTAATAAATCTTTAGGTGTTAAAAATGCCCGCTGAATATATCTAGGTTAAGTTTTTAGCTAAAGTATTAAGTTAAATGTGGGACCGTTTTAATTGTGCGAGATTTTCAGACTTTTTCTGGAGATTTATATTTTCTCTTGTAGGGGTTTGAATCTTGGTAATAAGTGAGCTAATCGGCCGATTAGTTACGTTGACCTGGGTAAGGTTAGAAAATTAATGGATGTCTTTAATTACATAAGATTGGTTTGTCTGCTTTTTCATTCAGGGAGAAAATAATTTTATTTTGAGTTTGGTTTGTATTCGTGCTCATTATTAGGTCATTAATGGGTAATTAATTCTTACCTATACTAATTGCTATAGAACAGCTTGTGCTACAGAAAATGTTTTGTAAGTTTTTCCATCGCGATGTATATCTTTTTCCCAGGACACAAGCTGCAAAAAGCGAACAAAAACTAAACAGTTGGGAGCAATTATTTCGACGACGAAAATAACTTTAATTACTCAATTAGTTGGAAGAATGGAAGCTACCTGCTATTAGCGTAATAAATAGTGTAATAGCGGTTGCATAATTATATAGGGATACGAATAGCTAAGAGTACACGCAGCCGGTGGCTGTTTTTCTAAATAAAATCTTGATTCCAATTTAAGCTTTCAGTCCGCCTGATACCGGCTAAGTACAGGATCTTTGTAAAGTGTGTACTACCATTTATCTTCATACTTATTTACTAGCTCAAACAAACTATCGGGCGACTTGCTTGCAATGTGTGGGCGGGACCCTAAACGTAAAATACAATTTCATAAAATGAAATTTAAAACATCGTCATAAAATTAATGAATTTCCATTATTTATTTCATTATTTATTTCCATTTTTTATTTATAAAAGAGTGAGTTTAGAGTTTAAAATATTAAAGTTTAAACCTTTTTTAGTGCACATGAAAGTAAAACTATATTAAATTCTGTTAGTGAAAGTGCCAGGTCAGTCGTAAAACTTGAATAACCTGTGATGAAGTGCATAGCGACGGATAAAATGAAGGATTAACAGTGGCCATTTTAAGTACTTATTTTCCTTCTAATTAATCCCTGAGGAGACATGATAATTTCATTGTGAACTTATGCACATGCAACCTTTTTGGGTAAAGACGGATGTAGTTTCGTGAACAAAATGCATAAGAAAATCTGTCTCGATGTTATTTCTCTTTGTATTAAAGTGTACCAACTCTACGTTTTAATATGTAAAAAAGGATTTTCGAGATCAGCCATTCTTTTTAAAAAACATTTTCTATTTAATTCAGCATGAAGGGAGTTAAGCAGTTATTTAGAATTCACGGTTACATAGACTATAAAAATATGGGTCCACAAAAATCCTTTTTTGTACTCAAATAAAAATATATACGTACATGAAAAGGGACTATTTTATGGGCATAAAATTCAAATGATACGAAACACGAGTTAACATAATCACGTCACGGCGAACCAATATTGTTGAAAATGTAATTGTATGCCGTTTGGTCGGATAATCGCCGGGTCGGGCGACTTCGACCAACTTCGGGTGAGTTCGGCCAATTTCGGATAAGTTCGTGTCTACATTACGTGAACTGTGTACATTGGGCAACATCTGCGTAAGTGTGGGAGTTTCTTGACACTTGTTCGTTTATTAATGGGTTCGATATAATCAAAACAATATGTATAAGGGGCTGTTTTTTTTTCCTGACTGCGACTAGAGGAAATTATGATTTTATATGCACTTTGCTACACTTTTGGAATTTCTGTCCTCGATATGCTTTTATTTACAATCAGTTATCGTCGTAATGAAGGTTAATGGTTTAGGAAAGAAAACAAGCTACTCATTTCTCTTCCCAAACTTGCATAATCTATTATCTCTAAACGCTCCATTTAACTAAGACCCCTTAAAATTTTTCCCATGAGTAAGACTTAGAATTTAATAAAAAAAATACACACAAAAATGTATTTTTAAAAGGGCCTTTCCACGAAAAATTTCACATCAAAGGGAAGCTCTGATTACAAAGACGGGAATAATTAATTTTATTTTGTACGGAGCCCTAGAGGGCCCAACAATTTTCTATAATGTAAATACATTAATGTTTTTGAAGGGAAATACCTACACATGTGTATTTTGTTCCATTATTTATTTAGAATTGGTAACGGTAATGTTGATTGAGAAATGTTTGCTTTATTTTGAGTTTATTTATACAGATATAATTTATTTGTTTTAAATTATTCTAAATACACTCGGAAGTAAATAACTTCCCTTATTGAGGTATTTAATTTTTTCAAAGCTATGCTTGATTTGATCAAATAATGTCCTTACAAAATTAATTAAAACCAAGACGATTTTATCAAAATCAACCGTCTACCATTTTCTAAAATCAACTTACACCCTTTTCTAATGCCTATTTAAAACCTTAAATTTCCATAATAATACCAATAGCAATAGGAGCAAAAAACAAGGTATTTTTAAGTAATAAAAGGTCAACGCTAGATTAGTTTAAACTAGGCTACGGGAAACACATAAACTAGCCGATTACTATGCCCCGGGGTTCTCATTAGAACAACTTTTGTACAAAACATTAAATAAATTAGAATAAGTTTTTTGTTTCGATGCTAGATAGTTAGGTTGTTTTTTTTTGTTTTGGTAGCTTATTTAGTATTCGATTTGCATTGAGCAAGCGTGGTGATGAACGCTCATTCGTTCTCGGTGAGAGGATGATGATGATGAATTTTAAATAGGAGAGCAAGATTCAAAAGTAGACAATATCACATATTCATACTATATGTGGTTCTGTTATGGGTGGTATTGTTATAACAATTGATATCTTCACGCTCAGACCCAGAACCAAAAGCACGACGAATGTTATAAGTAACATATGTATGAATCCTAAAAAGAGGCATAATTTTTCAAAAAAAAAACCCTCATCCTCCGAGCCTTTTTCCCAATCATGTTGGGGTCGGCTTCCAGTCTAGCCGGATTCAGCTGAGTACCAGTGCTTTACAAGAAGCGACTGCCTATCTGACCTCCTCAACCCAGTTACCAGGGCAACCCGATACCCCTTGGTTAGACTGGTGTCAGACTTACTGGCTTCTGACTACCCGTAACGACTGCCAAGGATGTTCAATGACAGCCGGGACCTACAGTTTAACGTGCCATCCGAAACACAGTCAGTGGTGTCTAAGATATACTTAGAAAGTACATACAAACTTAGAAAAGTTGCATTGGTACTTGCCTGACCTGGGATCGAACCCGCGCCCTCATACTTGAGAGGTTGGTCCTTTACCCACTAGGCCACCACGACTTTACGACGAAAAAAAAACCCTACGGGGCTATTATATAAGCTAACACTTTCACTACTCAAACAAATCATAAAGCTTGCTAATAACACTTTTAAACCATATACATCAAATAGCCATAGACTACAGCTATCATTAAAACCTCTATACAAGGTCCAAGTCACATCTTACGACATCATTTCACATCACTAGTTTTTTCAATTCGCAATTTTCAGCCTGAGTTTGATTGTCGCCGTATTTAAGTCATCAACCAGACGTGCTTTGTGTTCGCAGATAAATAACGTTTAGCTGGAAACTTTGTGAGTATTGTTCTGGGTAGCACTGGATAAGCGATGTTGGGTAGTTTTGAATTTGATGTTGGGTTGGATAAGAGATGATGTGAAGAAGATAGTTTACTACTCACAAATGTAACATTAAATTAAATCGTTTATCTGCTTGATCTACTTTTTTTTCTTTGCGAGAGATTTAAAGGAACTCGTAGCTTGATACATATAAATTATAATTTTGATATCTCATATTTACTTCCCAGTTGGTCTGTAAGCTCAAATTGAATAAATTGTCTCAAACTTCAGTCAATAAACCACCCACATCAGAAAAACCATAACATTTTAATCAAACCCGTCAAACAAACAAAGTTACATTACATAACAATAAGACAGTCACATAATTCACAAGGTAAACTAAAAACTTGATTTATCCAAGTTCCCTGACCTGACCCAACAACCTTGGCATAACTCCGTGCCAAGCAAGCCAAGCCAAGCCAAGCCTGGAATCAGGACACATTCCATTACTGGCTGGAATTACTACACCTGGCAAAAAAGGTTTTATACCACAAAAAAAAACACTATTCTTCCTCATTCGAATTTTAAAACCGGAAAATGAAAGTGTAATACAAACTCCGTAGTCTATTAAACATAGGTTTCAAAAATAAGGTTTTACTTAGTCTTGAAAAATAATGTTGCATAAATAAAGTTTTTGTTATTAAAACTGGGTAGCCTGATTCCCAGGGTACCGTTAAAATTTTCCTTTGCTCCGACTTTCCAAAGGCTCCTATAGTTTTTCCGAACGACTTGTTTTTAGACAAAGGAGTGAGAAGTTGATGCTATCGGATTTTTTACGCCACATAAATTGTGGTTTTCTTCCAAAATAAGTACCTATTATTTTTTCTTTAATTTAGTAGTATTTACTACTCTCGTATTGAATCTTAATATTACAAAAAACAGGACATAAAAAGTTGAATTGTAAAGTAACTTATGTCTTGGTATTTATTGTAAGTGAACGTTACCAATTAAAAATCTCATGTGTTTATTATTTTGCTGGCCCCAAAACCTACTAAACCGGAGATTCAATAAAAATATTTTTAACTTCTCTTCAAATGCTAAAAATTATAATAACTGCTTACATAACTACGATCCAAATAACAAAACCGACAAACCAATATATCACGCCAAAAACATATAGACTTTATCACACATAACATTTGTCTTAAATAAATTTGAAAAGCGAAAATCCTACGCCAGGGAACTGACGGATATGCACCGTTGTTATCACAAGAAAGCATAAAGAATGGTTGCCAAAACCAGGGAGGAACAACCATAGATCAGTCTTCGAGGGTAAAAAACAACTTGTTTGCTTACAACTGCTATTGTAAGAGAATGCTATTGTTTTGTGTTTTTGAATTGTCTGGTAACTTTGTACTGAGTGTCTGGTTAAGGGCTTGTTAGGTAATGTAGTCGTCCGGGAGTCAAATGAAGTATAACATAAATATAGCTGGTATGCCGACTCACTTTGTAATAATGATGATGTCCTTCTAGCCGAGTCCTCCTAGCTAGACACAGGTGCCCTCACTATTCTTTCACTCTCATAGCCCGATCACTCACTCCCATTTTAAACTAAAGCGTTAATTTCTGGTGCAAAACTTTTGGATATACAGAAAAAAAAAACGTTAAAGTTATAAACAAAAGCAATTGTTTTTAAATCTTACCATCGCCATTTATCTTTTACATCGAAAATTATAAAATTAAGCATCACGAAATTTATTCCCGAGATGCACTAACAATTTATAGACGTTCCCGCAAAATTAGAGAAAACGGTCGCGCTTGCCAAAACCTACTTCCACGATGTTTATTGTATTATTAATCTTTGAACTCAGCATGTTTCGTTTATATACAAGGTGTTGATTTGCATTTGTGCCATAGCTCAGGAGGAGGACATACAATACGTAAATAATCGATTGGAATTACAGTAGATGGGAAATAACTAATATGTACTGCTTTTTTTGTCATTGTAATGTCGTGGTATTTCCGAAGTAATCCAATTTTATGAATGAAATTTATGAGTGATCGTTGCGTATGCTTTGTGTTTGAGTTTATGTGAGGGTGCAGCATGGTTTTAACGCCAGTAACATACGCGCCAAGTTTAAATAAGGCTAGATGACATTTACGGAATTCCGAAAAAAAAAATTAAGAAAAAAAAATACGTACCAATTTTTTTATTGATTTGGGTCGAGAATCATTAGCATAATTACCTCCTTGAATATGGCACGGATGCAAATCAACAGCTTGTATATATATCTCGTTTCTCCCTGTAGTGATGGGAATTGTAAACTTTCTTAAGGCTATGCCCCAAGTTGGCCATGCTTTGCCTGACCTTATTATTAAAATAACTTGGGTGTAAAATTTTATGATCCTGTTTATAGGGGTTGAAGTGGTTTTAGTATTATAAATATGAGTTTCTTAGCCTGGTGAAATTTGGAATCTGTCTATTCATCTTGTTTTGACAACAGAAGTCTTGGAAGTTGATGAATTTTATGTAGTGCTTCAACAAGGACCTAGAGAATTAGACCCAGCCTTTACTAAAACGAAAGGCAAAAAAGTTTTTAATGAGCAATAGAATTTCCCCACTTAGATTTACTATTGACTGGGTGGACACAAAATGTGTTTTTTTTTTAATATAGTAATCTAAGTCTCATAAAAATCTAGTTTTATCACCTTAAACTGTCATCATGCAAAAAATAACTTTATACATATATATACATTAATTAGAAGTACAATAATAGTCGTTGGGTTTCAAGCTAGAACTATCTATTTATTTCTATTCTTACTTTAAATCGTAACATCGTCTAATCTGCTAACTCCTCCATCTTTCAATTCAAATCTCAAACCAATCTCTCATTCTCATTCATTCATTTCCTCTTACTCCCACTCATTCGTTTAGAAACGTCCATCATCTTACACACATCTCAATCGTTCAGAAACATTCAATCCCACATGTATAATATGTGTCGGAGACTGTCAATAGTACGGACACTAAACGTCATGCAAGCGCGCCCTCTGGTGGCGTTTCCGGTGAAACAACATTTTGGCGCGCTTGGCGGAGTCGTGGTGGTCAGCGTGGCGTCCGCGGAGCTCAGTCATGGTTCAGTCTTGGTCGAGGCTTCGTCGAGTCTTCGTGGAGTTGTCGCGTTACTGCCTTTCGTTACGTGTAGTGTACCTGGTGTTATTGCCTAGCGTTGTAGTACCTAAACTTATTGTAACGGTTCTTCTAACCTAACAGACAGACATGTGTTGCTGGGGAGTTTGTTCCGCCACTTCTTCTCCCCAGCCAAAACACATAGGAAGTGGCGAAGGGCGGGCGTTTTGGGGGCTGTCTTTTGTTCTGACTAATTTGAATAAACGTTTGAGTTTTTAGTTTGTTTGAGTTTTGAGTTTCTTTGAGTTATCTCTTTACTTGATTACCCTAACTGATGTCGGACGATAGTGCCATCCTGATGACGCCTCCGACATCAGAAGTGGGATGCAATCTGAATCCCACATGCGTTTCGAATTCGCCATGCGAAGATAAATTTCTACCCACTAACAAAAAAAAAAATGTAACGTCGATAATTTGAAATGGAGTTTGTAGTAGAAGAATTATTAAGAATTTCAGCAAAGGTACAAGTATGGTAACCACGGTTATGGTAATGGTATCGTTTTCCATTGTTACATGTCAAGCTAGTTATTGAGGGTATGCTAGAAAATTAACCGAATCTGTCTTTTTTTTCATGTTTCAACAATGACGGTGGTTATTGTGCAATCTGGCGACAAAATTACTGCGGAGCATTCCAGCTGCCTGCCAGGAGCCCAACGTGTCATCGTGAGTTCGGAGTGTTGGTGCTCGTGCATCTCCGTGGCTTCACGTCCGCGAAAGCCTTGCTGTACTGCGCGCCATAGCGATGTGCGATCGTCATGCGCGTTGAGGCGTTGAGTGGAAACCCGGTGAGACAGATCCATTTTTGCTTTATGTTGACGTTATTTGTTTTACGACATTTTTAAATTTGAAAGGCAGTCTGCCTCGCTGATTATTGTTGGTTATGAACCGCCTGGGTTCAGGGAGCATTCATTGCCACAAGCTTCGTTATAAAGCTACTGTTAGGTTTGTTTTAATCCGAATGTGATAATGTTCTGACATACTGTTCACGTGACCTTCATGAATTGCATGGTTGGGAAAATCGTCAGTCAGTGAAATTAGATTTATGCCATGATAGTAATATTGTCATAGTTGTTATGAAAATTTTGTGATTAAATTAATCGATTTCCGATTTCATTTGCATGTGATAATCCCGTGAGCCTCCCCTGCCTCGAGTGAAAGGAGTCTAGTCTGCTAGTTCGTCGCTGTGGTGTTCGCAAGCGCGACGCCTGGATTCTACTGCGCGCCGGATTTCAGCATAACCATACACGAGGCACTATGCACGGAGATGTTAGAGACGCCTGAATGATAAACATGGTGAGATCAATCCAATTTTATTGAGGCTTGTCATTGTACATTGTACTGTTTGACTGACTCGTTGGCCTAGTGGTCGCAAGCGTGACTGCTATATACGAGGTCTTGGGTTCGATTCCCAGGTCGGGACGAAATCGCTTTGTGGGTTTTAGAAACTTTCACAAAGCAGCCTTTAGTCTGGGGATTGGGGATTAGTTCACTCGTGCATCGGAGAGCACGTAAATGTTGCTTCTGACGTTAACGTAATGTCAGTGGCGGCAAGAAGATCTTTTAATTTGCAGGTGTTGGGGCACATTAAGCAGCATTGTTTGTGGTTGTGGTGCGGCAATCTGCTGTCGTCAGCATAGCCTCACCTAGATAGATTATCCTTGCATCTGCCGACTGGTGTACGTAGTCTGTTAGGGACTTCCATACAGGACACGCTAATTCATGACTGATGGGAGTCGTTCTACGGGTGGTATGAAATCAGGTCGAGCAACTTTCCACTGTGTAACGCGACTACTCGTTGTTACTCGAATTCACCTTTTTCTTGACATATTCGCAGTTGGTGTTACACGTCAGTGCCCTATCCAGGTTTACGCCCAGGGACCTTGGGCAGTTCATGTGCGCGATACGTACGGCTCTCCAAGCGACATCTATCTCGTGGTTAGCCATGCGGTTGCGTAGATGGTAGGCACAAGACGTGAGTTTTGGCAGGATTGGGTGTTTGGGTGTTTTCCTTGTAGCAGCAGTCTCGTTCCTTCAGAGCCGCAGAGAGCCCGGTCTCAACCTCTTCAAACGGCCAGCATAGATATAGCTGGTGGTATTAGGTGGTTTCGGCTGATCGTTTGGTTCTATTTGGTCTCAAACCAGATAGCGCTTGATGGAGGCGTTATGTATGTTGATTTGCGTGCTTGATGGAGGCACTGTGTAGAATCACGATATGTGTTGAGATGTTGATGTGTGATTAATGATGATAGTTTTTTTTTTTTAATTAATGAAATCGTAGATGATGAAAGCTAGGTTCACAGGGTTGACATGTGTGTATGCTTGTGTGTTGCGCTTCAATCACAGGGTTGATTGACTGTTACGTTGGAAGTCACAGAGATGACTGCCGTTGAACACTTGTCACAGGGATGGCTGAAGTGTGTATCTTATGTTTGGTCACAGGCATTACCTGGTTTCTGTTTATCAATTAAAACCTCGAATTAGAATATTTAAGTTTTGCGTCATTTGATTGAATTGTGCATCAGACTACAGATTTTTGGTAAGGTGTTACGTTCACCTACTCGGTAATTTCGTTGCGTTAAGTTGTACCAATGATGGATACCGGGGTGACTTGGAAAAGACCCGTTGGCCTGTGTGATGGCATCGGGGTGACCAAGAAGAGACCTGTGTAAAGTCTGCGGTGCTGTTGTTTTTATTGTGTTAAGCTGTACCTATGATGAGTATCGGGGTGACCTGGAAGAGACTCGTTGGCCCTGTGTGACGGCATCGAGGTGACCAGGAAGAGACCCGTATACATCTGTGGTACAGTTGGTGTCATGTCACTGTGGTTGTGGTCCCTAGGAGGCCAGGATGGGCTGAGAGCTCGGCTAAGGGACAGACGGTTATGTGAAGCCTGTCAAGTAGAAGGCGTTGATGTGAATGACAACCGTAACTGTAATGATTTTGTAATTTACAAGTTCAGTCTGACTAGCAATTCGATCTTTCTTTGATTTCGTGCTTAGCATTTAATGTATCTAGTTTCTTCATTTGAGTAGTGATTGCTATTCTTTAAATCTGTAACATGTGTGTAGGTCTTACTATCTTACGTAACGAGAAGGTCAGTTGCTGACCCATATGTTGTCAATATTTGATCGGTTGCCTAAGCACTTTCTATTTGTGGCTTAACAGATATCATCATAGGTGAACCGAGCCTGGAGAACAGAACGAGGTCTACTAGGCAAGCGGCGGGCGAGGTGCGCTGCAGCTGCTGTTTGGAGCGTCATCCTCCCCCGGATTTGTCGTGGAGGCCGTGTGAATTGCGGCAGGCCAGGACATCGCATGTCCTCGCACAAGGTGAAAGCATTCTATTTCATTGAAAATGTTTAAATTGACCAGACAAACTTCACGATAACTAATAATTTGTTACTTGTATTCTGTCACTTGTGAGTGTTTTAGATTATTATCAATGCTTTCTTATTATTCTTTATTGTACACAAAATAAAATTTGATTCTAATTAAAAATCAATTCGCACTTGATAGGCCGGAAAATCAAAGTATCACTGATGAAATTGAGATGGAACAAAGTAGTTATGATATTGAGGAGTGTTTGAGTTTGCATGATGATCGGACCGTACCAGAGGCTGTCGTGTAGCCGTAGCTCAGTAGAAATCGGCGTCTGCTCAGTGAGTAGTCCGTGAGTACGCGGTAAGCAGTCAGCTCTGGCGGAGGTCGGGTTTCAGTGGAAACCAATGAGTCCAGGGTAGACTCGGCGTTCCTATGTGAGGTTCGCAGTAAAGAGTAAAGAGTAACTGGAGGTTACTGGGCTAAGTGTAGCCATGGTCACATGTAGAGCTTAAATGTTTTGTTTTAATTTATCAGTTTAGAGTTTATTGTCTCTTGTAAGAGGCAGTGATCGGTTTTACTTTGAGTTTCCTAATTTTGATTCTGAATTATTGTAATGAAACGATTATTTTCTTTCTTTTCATTGATCATTTCCCAATTAAATGTAGAGTTTGATTTGTTGCTTGTGAGAGTTTAGTACTCGGTTGCTCTGGGTATAGCTTTTGAGAACTAGTTGGCACCTAGATTGTTTGTTAAAGACCTAATTGAGGCCATTTGAAGTTTGTTTCATTTCCTTGAGAGAAGTAAGAGCGTAAAACAAAGATCGAGAGTTACTGTTGTGATCAGGAGTGGCCGAGGCTGTACTGTGCATACTGTGTTGTGTTTGTGTTGTTGCAGATTAACCCACGAGGACGTGGGTCTACGCAGGATGGCCGTGTCGGAGACTGTCAATAGTACGGACACTAAACGTCATGCAAGCGCGCCCTCTGGTGGCGTTTCCGGTGAAACAACATTTTGGCGCGCTTGGCGGAGTCGTGGTGGTCAGCGTGGCGTCCGCGGAGCTCAGTCATGGTTCAGTCTTGGTCGAGGCTTCGTCGAGTCTTCGTGGAGTTGTCGCGTTACTGCCTTTCGTTACGTGTAGTGTACCTGGTGTTATTGCCTAGCGTTGTAGTACCTAAACTTATTGTAACGGTTCTTCTAACCTAACAGACAGACATGTGTTGCTGGGGAGTTTGTTCCGCCACTTCTTCTCCCCAGCCAAAACACATAGGAAGTGGCGAAGGGCGGGCGTTTTGGGGGCTGTCTTTTGTTCTGACTAATTTGAATAAACGTTTGAGTTTTTAGTTTGTTTGAGTTTTGAGTTTCTTTGAGTTATCTCTTTACTTGATTACCCTAACTGATGTCGGACGATAGTGCCATCCTGATGACGCCTCCGACATATGTATAATTTAAAAGGCACATTTCACAACGTAGGCGACTCCACGACGCTCGCTTCGTAAACCCATTTCAGCGAGTTTGAACCCGCGGCCGACTCTCAAGCAATGCCTGTCAAACTTGTTAGGAAAACGTATCGACAACTTGTGAACTAAGCTTTTATATGTTAGCTCTTTAAACTATTTATTTATTGATTTATTTGAAGTAGGTTCTCTTTTATTTATTGTAGTTTTTGTTAAGGTATGGAAGAATGCTTCATTGATTGCTTGCTTTTTTAGTTTAGGGGCTCGATTAATGTCATAAATGTAAGTTTAACTGTGTCTGTCTGTCTGTATGTCGCACTTACGCGCTAGTGCATATAGCCTAGGGCCTGAGAAAGGACAAAGGTGAACTTTTATCCGCTAACGGGAAGTCGTTCGTCCGGGATATGGGTGTTCAATAGCTACTAGTATATATTTTATCTTGTTACTACTTTTATTATATCTTAACTAGGTGATAGCGTCTAAACTTGATCTATAAGGGCATTAAGATTGAACAAGTTCCAACAGAGAATCAATAGGTGTCTTTAGCTTGTATGTATATGTATCTTATTGGATATCGCTACCTTACATTCAAACATTCTTCGAAATTCAAAGATCCGACCAGCAAGGGGCCGCATCGCTCTCGTTTTGTTAAAACTCTTCCATTTAGAGGAACTCAACCAGCGACCAGATATAAAGGCAAGTTTATATTTGGAGCGAATGGACAGTGGACTGAAAATACTTTTCGCAATACTAGGTCAAAATTAATATTTTGTTTATGCTACATGAATTAAAAAAAAAAATACTTTAAATCTAAGTAAATATTTAACACTAGTTTCTGCCTGCAGTTTCACCCTTGCCCCGTGATAACTTCTAGGTACACCCAGATATATCTAAAGATATATTTAAAGTTATTTAGATCTATAGCCTTCATTGATAAATGGACTATCTTAGAAAGATTTGAAACAGTAGGTAAATCCTAAGATAATCACATTCAACTAAACTCTACAGCTTAACAATATTAGAATTAGGTAGATTAATTATTTCGAATCTACATAATATATGCTCCTCATTGACCTTATTGAAAAATCACCAATTCTACTATCTTTATATTCAAACCCTCCACTATTGACATAACCATTTTCCTTATCACTCATTAATATTGCCCCAATTCCCCACAACATTGTCAATAGTTTGAAGTTTTATCGCGCCATAGACAGCGACTTCCACA
Organism: Helicoverpa zea; assembly: GCF_022581195.2. Lineage (NCBI taxonomy): Eukaryota > Metazoa > Arthropoda > Insecta > Lepidoptera > Noctuidae > Helicoverpa > Helicoverpa zea. Next base: position 11,004,183 of record NC_061467.1, read on the forward strand.
ATGTCAACGCGCCCTTAATCTATGGCCGCTTGTCAAAGTTTGAGCGCGCATCGACTTGTGAACGTCTTTCCACGTCAATGGTTTACTCGCTTTTGAGTTTACAGTTTGTGTTTGTATTGTTTTTGGTTATATAGTAATGAGAATATTTGAGATCGTAGTATTTACCTTAACAGACATTTTGGGAAAAAAAATGGACATGAAAATGTATTTTTTACACATAAAATGACAATATGAAGTAAAAACGTCATTTTAACCTGCTCAGCACTCTAGAAACAGAATTCTGGACTTACTTGTTTTCTTTTTTGCCATTATTAAAACTGTTTTAAAATACGTTTTGAAACTAAAAATACTCAATATTATTCCAAATTTTTAACTACCATTTTCCATCTACAAAATCAACATAGCACTACATAGGTACAAACCATCCATTTACATTCGATATTCTACTATAAAAACGACTAAATACCGTTTTATAAACGTTATAAAAATATAATAAAACTCGTTTATTAGCACTCAGCGGGATGGGCTCGGCCGGCGATCTTATTAAGCTATACACATATCTGGTCCATTCAGCCGTGGATAGCTTGTAATTTGTCGGCGGCGTTACCGAACGCCACTACCGTTTTCTCACTCGATAGGTTGTCACTTTTGTGAGATGTCTTTTTCCCTTAGTAGGGTATCTTTTACGGTGATGGTTAGCTTTAGGGCTTAAAACGAATAAACGATATGAATATGTTACTTTATTACCTTTCGTCATCATTCTCCATTCTCCGAGCCTTTTTCCCAACTATGTTGGGGTCGGCTTCCAGTCTAACCGGATGTAGCTGAGTACCAGCGCTTTACAAGGAGCGACTGCCCTTTATTACCTTTCGTATTATCTTAATATACATAAATCAATTATAACAAAAGCCATGATTTCCAGAATACGTTTGATTTTTACGTAAAAGAAAATTTTGACAGAAATCAACAGAGAAAAACAAAACAATTTTAATGTCAAAAAAACAACAAGTAATTTACCCATCGCGGAAACGACAGAACAAATAAACACGTGACGCGGTCAAATTTTATTTCAAAACAAATAATAAAATTAAAACAAACAGCAATGTTTAAGCGGGAAACTCCGCCATTTTGAATCAGTCGGAACAGCACAGAGTAATGAAAAAGATGAGATGCCCACCTCGTTTGTTTCATGCTACCGGCATAAAAGTACTTTTTATTTTCTAAATGGCCTCTCTAAATGTTCCTTCCTCTACGTCCGGGATTTTTTGGATACATATCTTCGCTGTTTTTACTGTATACCTCGAACATTTTCTATTGAAACTCGCTGTGATGTTTATAATACGTTTACCTTTTTATGTTGTTAGAATTTCGGTGTTTGATATTAAGCCCGCTGCGCATGTGTTTATAACGATTATTTATGCGCGTGTGTGTGTGTTTATACAGGGTGGTTTTTGTGTGTGAGTGCTTACAACGGGTGTTGTGTATGCGTGTGTAAGTCATACAAGTTTTCCGGCTTATTGCCAAGATGTGCTTTGCTTAAAGGAAAACTTGTTAACAAGGCCAGGGCACTTTATTCACTTCTCTCTGTGTGGGGTTTTTTCAATTTTCATTAGCGATGTGTTTTTAATATGTTTGAGAGATTGCACTTGGTAGGTATGTTACTAGCTAAAAGGATTAGGCGTCTTTTAATCGATAAAACTTTGACAGAGTACATTTGCTTTTTAATGACGCTTTAGTCATAAAATATATACAAGTTTATTTCATTGCATGTGGTTTCCAGACAATTTTATCTTAAACGATAACATTACACTAAAGTTAAAAAAAAATCCATCAACATATCAAACCAGACGAAAAAATATATAACACATAAAAAATAAATGAAAAATACAACATTTTCAAATTTGAAAACAGCGATTAGTTCACAAAGAGTGATGTATAAATGAATGAACGTTCGGAGTCCGTACGTCTCTTTCATCGCGAGAGTGGTCTCATAAATCAGACATATTTCTAGGTAACTTGTTAGGTAAGATACGGGTGTTTTATTATTTTCGTGAGATGTGTGTTCATTTTAGGTGGTCTGTCTGTGCTGGGCTTGTTTTTGTGTTTAGTAGTTTGCAAGTTTTGATTTTTGTAAATGATACATATAAAATATATGTTGTTATGGCTATAGTCTGTTCTCTGTGTTAATTTTTATATAGACCACACACAGGAATCCAATTTTACGTGAATATCTTTTTTGTGAAAATCCGAAATTAACAGAACGTAAACAAAACACAAACAATAATATTCTAAGCAACACAGTATCGCGAAAATTCACCCAATTGATCCAATAAAAATCTATCATCATAATACCATATTATTGAAGAGAAAAGTACCAAATTCCTTTGATACCTAACTCACACGAACCGAGTATATTCAATTCATAAGCTGCCACTAAACTCGCTCCAAGTTTTCACGTTTTCACGAAACTCTCCCCATTATGTCTACAACGCTTTTTTCATTGCTAAACAAAAAAGCTGTTTGAATAACGCATTTTTCGCGTCAATTTTACATAATTTATTACTCGAACATGACTTTACATCAGCACGATACTAAAACACCGATTTATTCCACCTAACACCATTAATTGCATCCCATTTTAAATCTGGAACCACCAAAAAAGAACAACGGTTAATTTCGCATAACGTATTTCTAAACAAAGGGATTCCAGATTCAAATGCGTGGGGCGACTGCGCGGCCCCCACTAGGAGTTATATAAACTTCAAAAATAGAATTTCGCCGTCGCAACCCGGTTTACGACTTGGCTCATAAAAGGGGGTGGAATGGGAGGCCGTAAGGGGAACGCAGCATATTTTCACCTTTATTTATAAAGAAAATTCGGTCAAGTTTGAGTGATGTTAATTTAAATATATTTGGGGAGCTTTATTTTGGTATAAACCATCTATACACGAAACATAAAGGCAGATTTTACTACCGAAAGATGCGTATCTTTTGTTTTGAGTAGAAATAAATGATTGTTACCCATTAGCAGCTTGATCCCGGGTTCAACCGGGTTAGGGCGGAGTCACGGGTATTTCCAATAGAAGTTCATGGAAATAAAGTCGTTATAATTCTTAGTAACGGGCCATAGTGTTTATTTGTGCTGTCTTATTGACTTTGTTGTCAGTTACAGAGTAGAATGAACAATATCATTATCAGAATTTCTGTGTATTACAACAGTCCTCTTGGAAATTTTAATCTAGTTCACGTATAAAAATCTTCATATTTACAAAATTAATGGGAAACTTTTTTATTCAGAATACATTACATTACTTTCACTTTAAAGAACTTCGACGAAACATGAAAAAATATTCATCGCTCATTGGACTATAGAATTTACGTAATGTATAAAAAAGGCGTACTTTTTAATAAGAGTATTATTTTATTCGTCCATACTTTTAACTATCTATTTTTAGTATACAATGCTATACTATAGTCATCACAAAAAAACGCGATTCTATTTCCCACTATCAAATTCGGTCATTAAGTGCAAAGAACTTAAAGTATTACTTTTAATTGGTCAATTAAAGAGAAGTTTATGCATTTCCACTATTAACCCCTCCCCTGACACCCCCTCCTTTTTTCTCCCACCCAATAGCAATAAAACTAACGATTCTAAAGCTCTCTCAAAATGTTTACGACGCTAACATTCATGAAGTCAAAAATGATAAACAACTTTAGAATGCAATATTGGGTAAGTTTCGAGTATGAATGCGAAAAATTTTTCATGGATTTGAAGTTTTCTAATATCCCTTTAATTCAGTTTTGTAAATGTACTATTGCTAGCTTAACTCAGCGCGCCCGGATAAAAAACAAACATGTGCTTTTAGTTGATATAATTATGGGATATGTAACACTGTCCTGTAGTACCTGAGATTAGCGCGTTCACTACGTTTTATCTGGGTAACCCCTACGGGTCGCAGATGAAGCTAATGTATTTACAATATTAAAAACTTCTTCATAATATACCTAAAATATAACAAGCTATCCAATATTACTTGTCTTACTATCAAGCCCAGTTCTCGTCAGATACCAGATATGCTCCATTTATCAACTGCGTACTAATGTTCGGATACTTTCAACAGCCCCCGGCGTTGCTATCATACATTATATTAGCAGACACATATTATAAGTTATGCGTATACAATCTAAGTTCGTGTAAAGCAATTTGTTACCTTATTAAAGATGGTATGTTTGCGAAGTTGGTCGGATTGATTTGGAGAAAGGCAAAATGGTGGTTGGTGGTGGATCAAATAAACATGGAAATTAGGTTTGCTTATTACTAATCAAACACATGACAACATACTTTATATCGTCTTTTGTACTAAGTACAAATTAATGTAACCCCTATTAAAAATGAGAAATAACCGTCTTTCTGGTCAGCTGATTATAATGAAAAGTATACAGATAGTTTAGAGGATATGGAAAATAGTATTCTTGGGGTACCTTTATCATAGATAACTCTTTTCTGCGAATGCAACTGACTCAAATTAAATAAAGACAAAGTAACCAATAAACCAAACCAAAAGCAAAATTTCAATTCTGCAAGACATTTCCTCGACCCAAGAAAATCTCATTTCTCAACCTAGAAAGATCTTCATAGAAACAGATCTTTGCTAAGAATCTCTATTCAAACAGTGTTCCTCATTTATTGAGCTAAGTAAAACCTGTGCAAAGAGGTATAAGATCTCCTTAGAGTAACCGCACACTGCAAACTTTTAGTCGGACGATAGTTTGTTTGAGCTCATGAATCAGTATGAAGATGAATGGTAGTACGCACATTACAACGATCAGAAATGTAGCCGGTATCAGACCTACTGAAAACTTTGACTGAAATCAAGATTTTCTTCAACATTCTTCAAATCTTGATTCAATTGACAGCCATCGGGGCAACTGTCGCGCAACTGTTCAGTCTGCAGTTTGCAGATACTCTTAATAAGACTTTATAAGATAATTCTGGCCATGTATAGCCTGTAGCAATGTACCTAATATAAACATAATATACGTAGATAATAATAATATTAGATAATGTATATGTTATGTATTATCCTTTGTGTAAGCTATAGTTTTGTTGTTACGGGTCGCATGTTGTATTGCTAATTAGTTGCTAGTGAAAACATGGACTTGTTAACTTTGATAGGTATATGTGAAGGTTGGGTTATTATACCTATTATGTACACCTACTGTTGCTTATATTAACAGTTATAACCAATAAAATATAAAATAACCAAAGTTTGTAGATAACCAATCACCTGTAGGTATCTATGTGATTACTAACTACTCTACTAATATTTTTGAGCTGAAGAATTTGTTTGCTAGTTTACTTAGCTAGCTTCAAGGAATAGACCCCTACTAGACGATTTGAAAAAATCTTTTTATGTCATATTTCAATATTAGGTATCTAAGCCCATTTGTTGAGGAATGCTAGAGTGTGTTTTTATCCGGGTGCGCGAAATAGTCCCGGCCGGTTATATTCTGGTCATTACAGGATACTTATTGATAAAAAAAAAACATCTTACTGGCTACCCGTAAAATTGACAAAAGACAGCCTTAACGAAGAGCTAAATAACAACAAATTAAGAATATTCTACCACATCACTGTCATTCAAAATTGAGCCCAAAATTCACTACGCATAAAACAGCTTTTGCATTGTTTTGTACAAAGTTATACTTAAGTAATAAGTTATCAAGCATCGCTGTTCTAATCCCCAAAGAGGCTGCAGGGCTGAACTTTTGGCCTATCTTAATCTTAACTTGTAACTTGTGTGTAACTTCTTGCTCGCGGCCGCGAAATGCGTTTGTTCTGAATATATTGTTGGTACAATAGTAGGTTATAATGTATGGTGAGTTTAAGAAGTACACTGGATTGATTTAATATTCTTAGTAATATTTAATAATAAACTATGTATTATCTGTTCGATAACATTGGGCTATCGATGTCCAATGGAACAAGTAATCTAGAGCCTAAGTAAGGATAGGCTACTTTTGTATGGGTGCAGGCAGTAGCTACCTAGCGAAAATATGGAGAAAAGCTAGCATTACAGTTTTACCCAAAAACCTACGGCTGATGGATGACACCGAATTTATTGCTTTGTCATTGGCCTGAAATGAAATTACCCATCATCTTGTCTATGGCCCGCCAAATTAAGCATACATAACTAACCTGCCCTATCTAATCCTAAGTAATAAACCCTGTTTCCCCATTAAATCTTCACCCAAGGAAGTGTAAACCCATGGCGAACCCACATAAATCTAGATTACACAAAAAACAATTCTCCATAAACAAAAATAACGAGACCAAATAGCTTCATAAAACACTTTCGACATGGCCGTACAATCGCACAAAAAACCATTCACGAAATATGTACAATATACAGTCAGTGAGCAAAACGGTCGGCTCCTAACCTCAGTTACATACATTTTCTCTCATTTAAAAAAAGAGAAACTAAAAAAAGCTAAACTAAAAAAAAAGTAAAACTAAAAAAATCTCAATTACATTAGCTCGCGTTCCCATTACATGAAATAGGAATGAAACAGCTGAATAGCGGAGCTTTCTGAGGTTACGCTGTACAAAAGTGATTTTATTTACAAGTTAATAATTATATTTTATTTTAAAGTATCATGTTCTGGGATTTTCATTTCGTTTTATGTGTTTCATATTTCAGATAGAAATCGATCTTGCTCTCTGCTCTGGTTAGATACATTGCTAATTATGTTTATGTAGGATATGACCTATCTGAGAGAAAAGTTTTACAGAAATCTGTTCAGCACTGTCATCTGAATTGAGTTTAAAATTAAAGATGTTATGATTTTTTTAAATAACTTATATTTTACTGCAACTGTACTTTAAAATATTTTTTTAACTATCCAAACTTAAGATTCAAATATTTTAGTTGTGATAGTTAAAACGGTTATAAAAGTGGCTTTTGAAAGTTTAATTCGTATTTCAGTTTCACTTGCAGCTAGACGAAACAAGACAGCGACAGTAATAACGGGGTTTTCAAAAAATTTCATATTTTGTTTGCATATGTTATTAACACTTTTCAAATGTATTTTTACTAAACAATATAAAGTTGAGGCAATTTTGAAAGAAAAAGTGGGTGTATATTCTATGATCCGACTAATATTGCAAACGCGAAAGATCACAATATGAATTATGGTTGTTCATTTTTCGCTCAAAACCTTCATAGCTTTTGATGAAACCTATAACAGATATGATAGCAGTAATATAGGTACTTTTCTATCTTAAATTGGGAAAAAGTTAGGCAGATGAGATGATGATGATATGGAAGTGTTCCCAAAGATCGCGAGTGAAACTGCTGGCGGAAGCTAGTTTAAATTAAAAGAATGTTAATCCTAGGAAGATGGCCCGGATAGAGCGAAGTCGAGGAAGAAGATACGGACAGCGTACCCCGTCACAAGACGTGATAAACGTTAAGTAGAAGAAGAAGAATGATAATCCTAGTCTCCTGAAAACTCATAACACCCAAATATTTTACTGTCCATTAATAAAACTTTAGTTCCTGCGGAACCACAAGGTGCTGTGGGTTGATAAAATCTCGTGCGGGGTGGCAAATGTTTTTTTTTTACTGTTAAACAATTTAAGTTTCGTTAACGTTTTGCAGCGCCGTGTTTTATAACCCACAGTTAAATTAACTTGGAGTTATATTTCAACAATTGGCAGTTGATTGACGTATGTAGATAAAGTTTTAAAAATCTGTATGTATGAGGAATCGCAAGTGAACGATGAATCATAAAGTAGTTTTAAATGTACATAATATTAATGCGTATATAGTTTAGTACTCATATGTATAGAACAAATATCCTTACTACTTATATGAATGTGAAAACTCTGTCTGTATATTATGCTTTCACGCCAAAACTATTAAATCTATTAAAATCTACAGATGTTACACGGCCTAAGAAAGCACATGGGCTATTTTCTATCCTAATTATGAAAGTAGTTACCCCGAGACATGGGTGAAACTGAAAGCGGAAGCTAGTATTTACCTAACAAAAGAAAAAAACATCAAAAATAATATTTTTCTTAAATTAATCGTTACAAATTGTCAAGCACGAAAACCAACGTTCAACCAATTAATCTTAAACCAAAGATTGACACGAACAATGTTAATTTTGATTGATTATGATACAAACTTGGTACCGTTGCATAATACGGATAAACCTAACTAAATCTCACGTGATCGCTCGCTCACAGCTAACCATAATAATTATATGAAAACTGGCATCTCAGTTAAACTAACCACAACTATAACTATTAAATTACACACGCAAAATACCTATTTCGGCGGTCAGGGCTGGGTCAATATAAACCAGCACAATTTGGACCCGGTTCACCAACTGAATATTAAACCAAACAGGTCTTGTTATACCAGCCAACTTAAAAACTGAAATAAATATAATTTTAATTCACAGGAAATTGAACTTTATTATAATGGGCTGAAGAGTGTTTTGGAAGGTTCTGCAATTGTATTTATTATCGTCTGAAATTATCGAGCCTCCATTCAAGTGAAAAGGTTTATTGTTATAAGTGAGAATCGGTTTTATGAGGTAAAATTGATGTAATACTGGGATGAAATTTTCTTAAACACATAATGTACTTGTAGTTTTTCATGGTTTTCGTAAGTAACCTTAAAGTCTAAAAATGCTATGCTTTACACTTAGTTTCTTTTAATATCTTACAGTCAAGTGCCTGTCTAAGAACATAAAATCACATACCTACATATTAATTTATGCTCAAAGGCTAGGTGATAGCGGATCAATCGATCATAAGGTTAAGCAACGCTTAGTGCAGTCGGTCCGTGGATGGGTGACCATTTATCATGATGGGTTAGTACGTATTTCGGAAGACACATTTTATTTCTACCCAGTATAAACTCGTTAAATGGCAAAGTACTAAAAAAGTAAAACCCAGTAGAAGTGAAATCAAGGTTAGTCTATATTTAATCTAGATTACACCTCGCGACCACGCCTACGTTTTCAGTGGGAAAAAAATAACCCTTGAAGGGTTTCATTGCACGGAACCCGAATTGTTTCTCTATTATAACAGTCCAAGATACTTCTTATAATATTGGCATTGTATATTGAAAATGTTTTGGAGACTGCCGCGATTAAAAAAAAAAACATTTCTGTTATTAATAAGAAGCTGAAAATTTTGTTTGTTTGCTTGATCTCGCTAATCTCAGCAACAATACCGATTTAACAAATATTTTCAGTGTTTGATAGCCTATTTGTCGAGACAGGCTTACATGCCACTTTTTCCGAGTACTCAAAGGAATTTCCAGGAAACGCGAATGATAGCTAGTGCTCACATCCTGCTGGGGCTGTGACATTTTTTGAAACAGTTACCGCGGCCTTGAAATAAACTTAGGCCTCCGGGAGAAACAAGTTGGGTTTTCGTCAGTGAAGTCTAACACTCCCTCACATTAAACCCACAGCAAAAAGGGTCATTTGATGACTTAATTTCCATCTCCAAAGAAAATACATACATATCTACAGTTTTTTTTACAAATATCTTTTATTTACACAAAAACAGACACATAATTAGCTAGATTCCTAGCCTAAACCTAGGCATTGTCGGCTTCCCAGAAGTAGTGAGTGGGTGTCACGCGAATGACCCATCACTGTTCACTGTTCACTGATAACAGGTGCTTGCTAGTTTTATCTGTACGTTTAAATTTATCAGGAGGATTTAAAGTTTAGAAGGGTATAAAGGAGTTAGTGTTTTATTGTTTGTGGCTATGACCTTGATTTTGACTTTGACTTTGATATTAATATTTGGTGTATTTTTAGGTTTGAGGTTTTGTTAAGGTACTTTTGGACCTTTATGTTTAACATTATTTAGCTTGCATTTTTTATCTAACGTCAAGCAGAGTTATAAGATTGCCTGCTAAGATGCAAAATTATTTTGTTCATTTATTTAAAGTTACTGTTCATTTAAGGTGAAGCAAAAGTAACAAAAGATGACATGAGACACGTGTTGGAATTATTTACATATTTTCAATAGTCTAAAACCCAAAGGTTACAAAAACATTTAAATGTATTTACGAACCAAAAGCAAACACACTAAACCTCAATAAACTTAATTAAAAAATAATAAATACACGCTTAGTCTAATGGAATTTATGCTACGAAGTAATTGCTACGGTTCTCGTAGCGTTTGCGTAGCGCTACGCCGTAGCTGAATGCGTGAAGTGGAAGAGTATTGTCGTTACGGTTAGCCTGGGCACACACTGTCAGAGTATTTAGTCGGCCCTTGGTATGAAAAATATATCCTACTACCCTACTAATATTATAAATGTGAAAGTTTGTGAGAATGTATGGATGTATGTTTGTTATTCTTTCACGCAAAAACGGCTGGACCGATTTGGTCTAACTTTGGTATGTAGATAGGTGATACCCTGGATTAACACATAGGCTTCTTTTTATCAACACAACACGCGGGCGAAGCCGCTGGCGGAAGCTAGTATTTTTATAAAATCATGAATTCAAACAAAGATTTTAGTCGATCTGAAACCGAACAAATACCTAATCGTTGTACGTGTGTACTTCCATTCATTTTCATACTAATTTATGGGTAAAAACCAACTATCGGCCGACTAAGTGTTTGTAGTGTGCGCGCGCTCTTACGGTTACTCGGCTTGGTTACTCAAGTGTGTTACGAGTGGTTACGACTTTCAGTTAAGAGTCGAATTAAATTGTTGGAAGATATTTAAAGTCTGTTGAGGATGGGTAATATTTTTCTAAACATTGCGAAGTAATTTTTATAATTTGAAAGTATGTTTTCTTCTATAGGTATATCTGATCTTTTCTCAGTCAGACTTTCTAGGTGAGAGACAAAAAGACAAAAGATAACATTCGAATTATTGGGCAGTCGGTTGAAAAGTAGAAAGACTAATCTGTCTCATGTATTCGGATAGTGAAATATATTTATCATTATGAAAACAATGTTGTTTATCATTGAACAAATAGTAGCTATGAAAACAAGGCTACCATAATTACGAGTTCATTTTAATATCGATTTTCATGCTCTTATTGACCAACTAATTACGTAAAACTATAATCACTTTGCCAATTAAATTAATTGATCCATCATTTTAAAACTTCATCTTTATCATAGTTTACATTGTGCCATAACATATCATCATCTGCCGAGCCTTTTCCCAACTATGTTAGGGTCGGCTTCCAGTCTAACTAGATGCAGCTGAGTACCAGTATTTTACAAGGAGCGACTGACTATATGTTACACCATAACATAGTATTGTTTTAAGGCTTAATAACTAAGATTATTAACCGACTTCCCAAAAAGGAGGAGGATCTTAGTCAATTCGGATGTTTGTATTTTTTCCAATTATCACCACGGGTTGTTTCTCCGTAATGAGATAAAATAAACACGATTACTTTTATTGGTGAAATCGGCCCTTAAACATGAGGAAGATCAACTTTGTTTTCACCCTTATTCTGTTCGAATAACACTTTAATAAGAAACCCGATATCTCTGTGTATATTGAAACTCGTCTTTGGTTTCAGAGATATTAAAAATAATGAGCTTTTATAATTTCTTGAACGTTAAAATTCAAAAGAAAGTTGAAGCCATAAGAAAATGTTGTCCTATTACTCTTTAGTCCATAGAAATACCTAATTAGATAAATTGTTTTTATAAGTTTCATATTTTGAACTGAAATCAAAAACTGAATAACCCTTATCATATAAATGTATCATAAAACCTATTTACAACAGCAATCGTTGCCCAAAATTTGTTTTTAAGTAACGGCTTAAAAATATCATAATTACTTAGCAGGTCTTAAAGATTTGATTATTATGATGAGATAGAGAAACAATTTCCCTCTCATCTGTTGTTTGATTAAAACATTCAAGAACAGGTAGGTACATGTTAGTATAATCTCACATCTGACTTGTACTATCATAACTGAAATTGTAAATATTTGTATAAAGATAAGGCGTAAGTATAGCAAGCGACTTCAATTATTTGACACTAGCTGTACTCAACAGTTTCACCCACGTCTCAATAGACCTTCACTGCACAGGCATACAAAGTTGCCTAAAACCTCCTTTGATAAATGGGTTATCTAACCTTAAAATATTTTTTCAATTCGAACCTAAGAAATACTTCGTTTTTTGAGGCAAACTTAAAGAACACAAACAATATTTTCATATATGTAGATTGTCATTTTAACTGAAACACTAAAGGATTTTTTTCCAATTTGTTATGACGATATTAGCCTAAGTTAATGACTGTGTGGATTGTAATGCTTACTTACGCCAATCAATGCCAATAAATCAGCTTTAATTACGCCAGCGAACACTCGCGAACAAATGTGCGCGAACAATTTATTTAGGTTGAACAGTAACTCTTGTCAACTGTTTCGGGTCAAGTTTGTCATAAAACTACGTCCTTCAGTTGTTTTTAATTTGGCTTCTAATGACGTCACAACCATTACCAGTCCTAGGAGAATTCAGTTAGGTTAGTTATCATTTTGGGGATATTAAGGCATGTTTTTAATTAGTGAAAAGAGGTTTAGAGTTGAATACCTCGATAATAATTGAGATGAAAAGTTAATTTCGTGATCTTTTCGTAAATCATCTCGGTACTGCTACGTTAATGAACATAGGATACACCAATGCACTTTAAAACACTTGAAAATAACATATAAAGATAGGCTCGCTGTTTTATTTCTTAACTATTTTATCTGAGCACTTAGTTCTGCCCATGGTTTCACTCGCATCTCGTGGAAACTTCTACCTGTACCCTGATAAAAAGTTACTTATAGGCTATTCTAATATATAAGCCAAATATCGCAAGTTCTATCAAAATCGGATAGCTAAATCAAATGTTTGTCGTATTTCTTAAACAAAAAAATATTACAAAATAATTCAGAATCTGTACTTTAAAATTTTAGGAAAACTATTTCATAACGACATTCCTTCACTCAACTATATCAACAAACATACTGTTGCGGCTATTGCCTCACGCCTAATAAATTTAAATGCTTCGGTTGTCATCAAGCGACAACTTAATAAGAATATTTTACCAAGCGTATTTCGTACACCGTTCACCGGTCACCGCGGCCATTGTGTCATTCGTTATAATTCTCTCCGTTCACTAACTAGCTAGCTGTCATGTCTCTTGTACACACGCTCTTGAATAAATCACATATTTTTTTGTAATTGGACTTTAAATTAGCCCCAGTGTATACGCTAAATATACACTTTATACTTCAGTTGATGTTTACACACAACTCTCAAAAGTGTGCGTTATCACACACGAAGTGATAAGAACAACGATTAACTTGATACGCAAGATAAACTATATTACATCTATTGTGATAGCGATTCTTATTGTAAATGAAAGGAAACATTTTTCCGTACTTTTGGTTTTGTTTTTTTAATTATATCTGTTTGGGGTCGGCTTCACAAAGAGCGACTGCCTATCTGACCTCTTCAACCCAGTTACCCCGGCAGCCCGATACCTCCTGGTAAGACTAGTTATTCAAACGGCAGCTAGGTTCCAGCAATTTTACGTCTTTTCAAAACTCGCTATATTTATCAAGATAATCAAGCATCCACATACCGAAAGCACCTCTTTTAATCGTCATATTTAAAGAAAAACTCTGTGAGAATAGGCATTTAAGTACAATTCTGATTAGAGATTTGGAAAACTTGTAGAGGACATAAATAAGATAGTTCATGAAGTCCAACTAGGGCCTAATTTTCCTCTTACATCACAGGAATGTTATACATACATATAAGACAACAGAACTATTCTAATAAAATAGCCATCACAATATCAATGAAGTATTTACATGAATGCACTAGTTCTCTCGTGGAAAGCGAACCGTGAGCGCTTGATCGACTGAACGCCTCTAAAGGAAACTGGACAGTGTACAAAGAAAACAAATAAACGATATATCAGGTTTTACAAGTCATTTCATATAGATAAGGACTAGTTTGACCCACATTTCGTGGGAAGTACTATGGATTATAAGATAGTCTAGTCATTCTTAATACATATCTGTCACTGAATTATTGTTTCAGATTATTGCAATAATTTATACTGGTATAATAAAGCCGAAGAGTTTGTTTGAAGTTTTGAACTCGTTAATCTCAGGAACTAAACTTTCGGATTGAAAAAATCTTTCAGTATTAGATAGAACATTTATCGAGGAAAGCTTTGGTGTATTTTTACCCAGGTGCGTAAAATAAATTTCCGCGTGACGCGAGCGAAACCGTGAGAAACAGCAAGTCAGTTATATTATTAAGTTTGAATTTGTTACAATATGGTTCCAGTCTTGTTACAAATTCAAACTGGATTGCTTTATATTTCATAAAGAGAGTATCCAAAGTATTGGTTTATTTTTATTTATAACTGATCTAAATTCACTGTCCCCAGTGTAGTCTATTCCTGGGCATTTGCAAATCAATGAGAATTAGTAATGGAAGTCCTATATTGGAACATTTTTGAGTCAGCGTTTGTAGAATAAAAAAAGAATGAAAAAGCGTAATTGTTATTTAATGTTAGGAAAAATTGACATTTAAACTATAAATATTATACGCATGTTGGTATAATCACTATAAGTCATGGTAATAGCGTAAATTGCAGAAAATAACTCTGCCTGTCGCGCTTTCACGCCAAACTCACAAAAATGATTTAAATGAACTTTGATACATAGATACTCTTAAACCTGGGAAAAAACAGGATACTTTTATCCGAGTGCAGAAAGTATTTCTCTCGCGAGTGGAAACGCTTAAAACAGCAAGTGTTTTATGACATTTGTGCACACTATATGATACTTTTTTCATACAAAAGCATCTTGTAAAAGCAGGTAAAACCACTAAAATATGATGAGGTATAATTGTTCTTTAAATAACAGTATTTTCAATACAGTTCATTGACTATGTCAAGTAGTAAATCCAAAAGAACATTATCTAACACTTGAGTCGTTTGAATGTAGGTCGAGCGGCTGTTACAACAGTAACACATTTAATTCTACTTACGCGATTTCAACTAGTTTTTGCACTATTAGCTAGATGCTTTGTAGGAAGTTAATTTCATCATCTGCCTAGTCTTTTCCCAAATATTTTAATTAACTAGATTCAGTTCAATATCAGTCTTTTATATAGATTTACCAAGAAGATATTTTATGTAGCAAACATTTTCGGGAATGCTTCTGACACTCTGTCGATTTACGGTTATAAAAACCTTTACAAAATGTATAAAAACAATGTAAAACACATATAACACACGGCAAATATGTAATTGGTAAATTGTGGATTTAAAATCGAGTTTTGTCATTTTTTTTACATCAAATGCGTCTAAGATACGGAAGACGCAAAGCTAATATAAACATTAACTTTTACAACTTAACAATGTGACCACAGACAAACCAAAACTGCTAGAAGATATAAGCAATTTAAACACAATACTCCAACCTTTCATACTCCTAGCAGTATAGGAATAACAGTAAAAAGTAACGATGCGAAAATTTGGAAAACACCACGCGCAGTAAAACATACTAGATTTGGCCGTACTTACTGACATGCTATGTCCTCTATAAAGTTATGGAGTCGGTCTACATTCAGACAGTATTTGAAGCCTATTTTTCAGACTTTTAATGGGTCATTCACGTGAGGATTGGAGAAAATTATTTTGTTTATTAATTATTTTTAAAGAGTTAAGATTACCTAATGTTATCGTAGTAGTAGATAGTCTTAACTTCTTTTCTGCATAAAAAGTAAGATGATAAGTCAAAAACAATTAATCAACTGTGTTTTCTGCACCCGCAAATTGCAAATAAATGAGTGACAATAGTTAATCATAGTTTCACACATCGATTTATTCTGTAACACGGTAAATAAGCTCTTTATTATTTGCAACTTCAGGATCTGGAAAAAGCTTCGAAAACCGAATTCTTTTTACGTTATGAAAATTAAGAATGCAGGATTTATCCCACAAAGAAAATACTAAGATTCCTCTTGCATTCACTCCTTGAAATACTTACAGTACCTTTATTATTCTCAATTTAAATGTTAAAGATATTTTCATGAAAAATATTCCGAAGAAAACTAAAAGCGGCGATTTTCCTTGCAAAGTGTCCCTTAACCCGATCGACGGCTCAGAAGTTAGATTTTGTATAATATTATCTACCGAGTTTCACAGAATCTGATACTGTATTTTTATGGATACTATAAGTTTGAGATTTCATGAATGGACCTACAGAGATAGTTTTTTCGAATGAAATTAAATACATTGACTAAAAAACTGAAAAACTCACTGTTAAAATCCTAGTCCTAGTTTTAAAATGTTTGGCTACTTTTTTACATGTAAATAAATATCGCTATAGTTCGGCCATTCAGAGAATGCGTTCCTGACACGTCGCGATTGAACTGACGACGTAACTTTGCAATGGCGTTGCAGTTACGATAAAAATATTTTTGCTGGTTGTTTACCGTTTTAACAATTGAGGAGCATTAAAACAACATTATTATATCAATAATCAATGAATGTTATTACGTCGTCAGTTCAATCGCGACGTGTCAGGAACGCATTCTCTGAATGGCCGAACTATAGTTTGAGTTACAATATTTTGTACCTAAAAATGAAAGGTAAACTTTGCAAAATCTGCATGACATTCAATTTTTACCCACTTTTTAATGAGCACAAATGTCACGTCGCGTGATTGCACTACATCGCCGTTTATCTAACTCCTACATATTTTGATTTTCTTATCACACGATGCATCCGTTATAAGATTAGATAAGATAACAAACAAAAAAAACTTAACAAATTATGGATTAGGGACGGTTTTAATAATCAAGATGGATTTTTTTCCATTTACGGTAGTTTTCTAACCCATATAAGATTTGTGTTTAGAGATTGAATTTATACGTTAGTTTCATATCTATAAATTATGACCAATTTGTAATCGCAAAACAATCAGATAGGTTATAGAAATCTGTTGTAACTCAAACTCGGGGCTAAAAAACAATTGAATCCTAACTTTCAAAGGTTTGATCAAACTATGAATTGAACAAGCTAGAAAACTACTAGAGGCGATCTGAAACCGCCCTAAATCTATTTCGTTAAGCCTGAAATTGAAAAACTCGTGAGTATATAGAAAATTTGAGTTATGAGTGAAACTTATGACGTTTTTATCGAGAAAATCGATACGAATTAGAATAACTTCGAGCGATACAATAACATTACTTTTTGATAGTATAGATTTTCACAGCTGTGATACATAACTGGTTTGTTTAAAAATCGTATTTTTCATTATTAATTTGAAATAATTCAGCTTTGATATTATACTTGTCAATGTTCAGTTTTTCAGTTCTACAGGCTGTTTTTCAGTGAACCGAATCGGAATTTTCCGAAGCTTACTGAAAGAGAATTCTTAACAGTTTAACTGAAATTCATGTACAAAGTGAGAGCTAGTCGTAAACCGTCGACTTATTCATATTTAGTAAGGATATCGGTGGAGTCTAGTCGGGTTAACGTTTTCAGTCTGTTCTCGGCGCACGGTTCCATCCACTCTGACGTTTACTTTGCGTGGCACGTGGAACGCAACTGACATTAGCCACAATATCTATCCAGCACCTCCCTTATCCCCACATTACTCAATTAAGGCAGTTTTTCACACAGACAACGGCGGTAATGCCCTTATCTAGTCATCGCAAATAAGAAACCACTAAAGTACATAGAAACGTGTTAAATACGCACCAGGAACGTTGTTGTCGGTGTGGCGGCGATGTTGTTGTGTGTCTGCAGGGTTCACGTGTCCCTACCGACGGCCATAGATCCGGGGGCACGTGTTAATGTAATATTGTAAACAGAACGCATTAGCGGTGTATTGTGTGTTGACGTGGCGAGGCGCGGGCGGAGACGCGCGAGCGGTGCGCGGCGCGACGGCTCACTGGCGGCCAGCGCCGAGCGCCGAGCCGGGCCGCGCGCGCATGCGCCGGTCGATCGCCGACACTCGGTCACTGGGCCGGCATTGTCTTGTTTCGCGTTCGAAAACAAACCTTTGTCTAGGTGGGGAGAGACCGCGAGGCGCCGCCGCCACAGTCGGTAAAATTAGTTGTGTGTTTCACACCTGTTGGTTTGTTAATCACATACTTCGGTATTCTATTACTAAATCATTGCTATCCGCGGAGATGCAGCCGGATTACAGAGCGCCGCCTCTCAACTATTGAGTACAACTTTAACTAGATTAACAAGTAGGGGCGGGCGAAGTAAATTTACTTTTTAAAAGGAGAGCAGCCCTTTTACGAGAACACATATAAAGGAAGGTAGCGCACTCGTTTTGTGGAAAGTTTTATAGTCGGGAAGGTTCAATTGCCTGCGTTTGGCTCTTCACTACCCACAGCGGTATTGGAATTTAGCACTAAATGTGTTTGTATGGGAAATTGTGGACTGTCCTTTGGGTACACTTTGATTTTGGAGTCGAAACTTTACACATTACACATCAACAAAGGTGCGCAGCAATTCCCCTTTGGAAAACGAGCGAAAGACGTTGGGTTTTCTATGAAAAACTTTCAATTGCAAATGGTTTTGCGCGCAACTAATGACAAAAGCTTCAGCCCCTTTCGCCTCTGTAATAGAATATGAGTGTTATATCAGAAATCGCAAAATATGGGGGAGCTCTTCCCTTCAGTAAATAAAGATAACAACCGTAGATATACATCTGCACGTCACCATTCATTTGTACCAAGAACCAATATTCAACAAAACTAGTAAACATCAACTGCCTAGCCTTTTCCCATGTAGGAGTAGGCTATCATTGTAGCCGAATGCAGCTAAGTACCAGTGTTTTACAAGGAGCGACTGCCTATCTGACCTCCTCAACCCAGTCACCCGAGCAACCCAATACCCTCAACAACTGAAACTTGAAGACTGGTTGTCAGACTTCCTGGCTTCTGACTACCGAAGCCAAAGACGTTCAAACGACGACCAGAGATAGTAAACATGTCACTCAATAACCTAATAGCTGAAAGCATGCAAATTGTGAGGATTAACCTGCGCCTGCGTCCTTTGATGCGGTTCCAAGGACCAATTACTTGAATTAACCTAAATTACCGCTAAACGCCGGTGAAAGCGACACATCAAAGGAGCCACTAGGTTTCTGGTGTATTGATTAACTGCGAAGATTACGCAGAACTACCGACATGATTGAGGAGAATTTGATAGCTGAGAAGGTTGTCTTCGGTTGGTGATTGAAGCACTCGAATAACCACTACACCATGATTATTTGTTGATCTATTTGTTTTACTATTATTTGAGGGAACGAAACTTATTATCACTACAAGATACAAAAGGGATCATGAATAACGATTATAAAAAGATATAGCCAGCCATTTCATCCGAGTCCTGTGGTAACTCCTCGGTGCACCCGAATTAATAGTAGCCTATAGCTCTTCTTGGTAAATGAGTTTTGCGTTCAAATAAACTAAGTCTTCATCTATAGACTTAGCAGAGGTTCTTGTCTCAGGTTAAATTAAAGTTTACAGATTTTTTTAAATTTAGCTGAAATGTTTCAATTTCAGCACATTGTCAATTACTCTTACTACTTTGTGGTATAACATAAAACTGATTTATGTAACAAGGTATATAAAACAGATAAATACATCCCACATATTATAGGAAAAGCAGCCACGATATTATATTATTCAGACACCAAATTGAAACAGATAAAGATAATAATTACAGAGAAGAAAATGAAAGTTATTACCCCCAACCCATCATCAGAGCTGTTATTTCGACAAAGTTGCAACCACCAGCCCCAAGTTCGCGGTCACGTCGATATCGCGACATTTAGAACTTTGTCGCAGTAGCACGTGTAGCTGAAACTTTCATTATGATCGCTGGTGACGTACGATGTAAGGACAGTTTTATGGTTTTCATATAAAACTTGAGCTTAAGATTGGTTACTTTGTGTGAAGGAGGATAAAGAACATTGTCACTTTTGCTTGAGTGGTTCGACTGTCTGGCTTACTGAGTAAGAGACCGGTTTGGTGCCTATTCCAAATAAATGATCAGTGTTTTTATGCAACTTGTACCTACTGAATATTAATTGGTTGATGCATTCAGAAGCCTCTTAACAAAATAGGTACATTTATTATTATAAATGGTTAGCAAGTTTGCTCACTCTTTCAGGACAAACTGGTCTGATGGATGATGGAACATCTCTAAAAACCTAAACGGAAAGCTAAAACACATACGTCACAGTACCTAAAAGCAGCTTATTGATATTAACATAAATTATATAAAGTATAACTTTACCTAGTCAAATCTTAAGCTATTTCAGCACCATAACATAAGACTTTAATCAAGACCCACTTACCTCCATTCAATTTAAATCAACTAGACATTTCATACCTAAGCTTTAGAACCCAACTTGTCATTCCTATGATTAATGAAACACATAGAAAATCTAGCTTTTGCCTAGATTACAGCCTAGGTAATTGCCATTCAGACGCTTGCCATTGGCAAATTATTCTAGCCTTAGAATTAAGTGACTAATCGCCTTACGGTTACAATTCTAAGATGACGTAACGTCTTTTCTTGAAGTAGTGTTACTGAATATCGTAATTTCAGAGGCATTGTGTATGTTATGAAATACTATGTGTTGCCTGCAGTTTTACTAGCTTCTAAAGTGTAAGTATGTATCTATATAATTCATGCTCTACAAAATAGGTCACTAAAATGTTCTAAAGCAAAAAAATCTCTTCCTTGTGCACTAAATAATATGCCCTTATATTTCTTAATCGAACACAAGTTTTAATAACTGTAACCATCCGATTTTGTCGTTCACTAGCTTCCGCCCCTGGTTTCAACAGCATCCCGGAGAAACTGCTGACATAGTCTGGATAAAAAGTCCATCTCCAACCTATCTATGTGCCTTTTATCTCAATCGGTTCATCAGTCTGACCGTGATTAGGTACATAAGACACAGACTTTCGCATTTATAACGTTACTAAAGAGGATAAATTAATTACGAGTAGCAAGAAGGAAACTTGAAACATAGATTAGACTTACCTAACTTAGAAGTTTTGCTTTTATCTATACTACAACTTGCACTATTTAATAAGTATGGTTACATTTATTTTAATACGAAAACCAAACCAGTCCACTATCGTTATCCGATTAAATTAAAATCGATTCTCTTTTTAGTCGATTCATCAATCAAACAAAAGTGTCTTAACCAGCATTTCCACCGTCTTCAAGTCTTCAATAAAAGCAGTATGGAAGTGCATCGGACGTGCGGGGCGCATTCGAGTGCAAATAAGTCAATGAGAGCGGCGAAGAGCCCTTAACAGGTGTTCGATCATCGATTTCAGTTTGGTTAGGCGATTCTAGTGGTGGGATTGTGTCGATAGTTTTGGTTATTAGTTGTTAGTTGGTCCAGTTTATGTCGAGAAGCATATATTATATAATTCCTCAACATCTTTAATTATCGCCTTATACCTAATATTCTAAATGCAAGTTGGTGAGTATGTTTGTAGTTTTGTTATGAAAAAATTACGGATATCGATGATAGTGCTTATTTGTTTTTATTTAATGAGTTTGCCATATTTGACTAATTTAGGTAGGTAAGTTTTAGTTCACTGTCTACTTCATGTTTTCAGTAGATATTAACTTTGAACTGATTTAATGAATGCTTAGTAGTTTATGTAAAGGCGTTCACTCTGTTCTTCTATTAATTTCGTGTTCATACAACTGCGTACAAAACTTCAGATATCAGATCATATTACAAGTTTCATATCTTTTCACCCTCCAACACATTTAAGGGTAAAAACGTAAAGAAAGTTTTATAAAAATGATAACATAATCTTTTCGCTTTAACTTTTGGGAAACTTTTCATCTATAATGATAAAGTGATGAGCAGACTTTTATAATTTTTATTTTTAACTTTATAGTGACAGTTGTCATCTTACTTTTATCTTGTTTAATGATAAAATAAAGATTAATTTTATTTATGGTTTCTTTTGACATATAAAAGTGGTAAAAAACCTAGTACATACACATGAAATGAAAAAATCATAATAGGTAATACAGTGATAAAGATCTTCCTTATGTACCTACTTTCGTATGTAGTCCCCTATAATATACTCCCTTATATACTGCTTCTATTTACTCCCCTATATACTCCCTTATGTATTGCTTCTATTTACTCCCCTATATACTCCCTTATGTACTGCTTCTATGTACTCCCTTATACACTCCCTTATGTACTGCTTCTGTTTACTCCCCTATGTGCTCACTTTCACTTAGATCAGAGAGAATAAGTCGGGAGAGACAAGATAAGAAACCAAAGCCAAAATGCTTAACTGAATAAAACCTTACGCGGTGTCCTGCGTGAGCGACGAACGCGACGCGACGCGACGCAACACGACGCGACGTAATGCGACGCGATGCTATACGCGACAGATGTCCTACGTGATTTTGGTCATTACTTCTCAAATCATGGAGAAGTTGTGTTACAATTTTGCTTGAAAGTTCATATTTAAAGTACAGACAGCAACAATCTTCCAACTTGTTTGTACTAATAAACGATTTCTTTAATATTTATGTTTTTTTTGTCCCACAACAATCAACGCTTCTGAATAGTTCGCGGTGTCGCGTCTGGTCGCCCTCAAAACAAGTACGCGTTACGTCGCGTCTCGCCGCAGACTGTCACATAGGCCGCATGTAGGGAATTCCTTTGAGTTGATCGCGTTCGTCGCGTTCGCAGCGTCGCGTCGCGTCGCGTTCGTCGCTCACGCAGGACACCGCGTTACATCAAACTTCAGAGGGATGGCGGCTGTAATGAAGGCTACACCTAGTTCTTACCAAAGATGTGAAGATAAAACTAAGTTTATAAAAAATTGCTTATTAATTTCATGTTTGCCCAAATAAAGTAAAAAAAAACTTACATGTACTTAGATCATTTTATCGATATAACCGTGTGACATCCCTAGCACTCGAAGCGAAGACGCCAGCGTCAGCCTGCCGATGTCGATGGACTCGTACCGAAGATTAAAACAGATCCTATTATTGTGGAGATTGCAACATCATGCTACATCGAATTGCATATTATTTTTAGGGTTCCGTGTGTCTTCGTGGATTTACCTACTTACAATAAGGTTTTTTCTTTATATTTAAATTGGTAACCTAAAGTCGTCTTTGATGGGCAAACATGTACGCAAAACTGTAATTATTTACCTACACTTGATCTCCTCGTCAAAAATATTAATGACACTTCACGCTGTCTGTAGGAATATTCAACTTCGATTGAACCTAAATGACAGCAAATTATTGATAAAAGCAAAATTGGCTCCTAATTATCTAAAACACCATCTCGAATCAATGTAAACACATCTTGATTAAAACAAACAAAGCCTTGAAAAAAATCTGTTACGAAAATGCTCTCAATCTTCACCCGCTCTTCAAGCTTCCCCGATGAATATAAACAAAATCATTATCCAGGATTTACATAAACTACATATACCTACAGAACCTTCGGCTGTATTTACAATTCAGTGAGATATCAAATCTTAAGATTTCCTCCGGCTTTTTTGTCTATACCTACTCAGTCATCTCAAATCTTCCATTGCATTGGCGGGCGATTTCAGATTTGTTTGCAAAAACGAAAATGATTTTATATTTTCATTTTCCTACTTCATTACTTTGATTTGAAATTGCTAGTGGAATATTTGAACGGCTTATAGAATAAGCTTTTTTAGATAGATTCGCTTTTTTGATTTGATGGAGTTACGAGGTCGGATTTTATACGAATTTACCTAACTACTTTTATTATTTAGTACTATGTAGGTTTAGTTACCTCTGGAGATAACACGTAGTTTTGGCTAAGTTAAGACTAATTTACCATGAAAATTCAGTAGTAGATAAAGATATAACTTTCTGTTCAAAAACAGGGGCCCGATTCTCCTAAGTTAATAATGTCAAAATTGAATAGAAATCTAATCGCAATAGCAGTTTTAACCATATTGGGAATTCTGCTACTAATAAAAGACCAATCGTATTCGATTGACATTTGATTGGCGTACGATTGGTCTGCTATTTTGGTAATTTTGGTCTATACGGTAGTTTGCTGTACAATCATTTTGCAATCGTAAATCATTTGCAGACAAAATGATTCATTATTGAATGACAGAAAAGGATAAAAATGTTTATTTCAAAGAAAAAATAGCGGAATGCCACATACGCTTCAATCGTAATCGAGTCGGGATCGGATCTCAGTCGAATCGAGTCGAACGTCAATCGTATGACGCTTAAGTAAAATTAGGAGAATCGGGGCCCAGTAGCGATGAAAACTGAATGATGCTGTCTCGATCCTCAAAATGGTGTTCTCAGAATCCTTTAAAATATTCCACAAATAAGGTTAACAGCTATCATGGGCCTTCCTCAAAGTGGAGTCCTTCAAGGAAATCAACAAGACACAAAACAAAGTTACGATCTTATGCCCTAGATGGTACTGAGCCGAAACAAACGCCAGTACTACACAGGCTGGTAATTAATTCATATCAAAGTTGTACCAACTCGCTGCCCAAGAGACTGGAAACTCTTAATTGTACTTCACAAACAAACATTTGTTGTTCCTTCGTTTAAATTGTTGTGCGATATTTATTTATATACTTACTTAGTTACTTTTGGTTTAGCTTACAATTTGGGTTCTAATAGCAACCCGCCCTGGCTCTACATGGCATTGTAGGTGTCAATATTTAGAAGAGTTTGATATTTGAAGAGTCTGTTTGCTTGAACGCGCTAATCTCAGGAACTACCGATCCGATTTGACAATTTCTTCCATGTTAGAGCCTATTTTCAGAGGAAGGCTACTTTTTATGAGGGTTTGTGGAAAGCTACCACGGGTCTCAGGTCAAAGCACTGGCAAAAACTAGTACCTATTATGAAGTGAAGAGTTTGTTTGCTTGAACGCGCTAAGCTCAGCTACAGAATCGATTTGAAAAATTATTTCAGTTTTATAGTCCATTTATCAAGGAAGGCTACCTCCTAATTTGTAGGCAACCTAGGGCCGAGCTGTCCCCGTGTCCGAAGTTTGCGCCGCCAAGGCGAAAAGAGCGCCGCGTGCCGGAGCGGCGCCGCAACCGTTTCCTGAACTTTGAACTGTTTTTAACACCATCTATCCGCTCACAGTGCAGAGCTCACGTGCTGACTAGTTCAGTTTAACGGGGAGGAGACCAGGGGCCGTTTAGACCTCCCCAAATAATAGCAAGCCCTTTCCTTTTTATTTTTTTATAGCTCTGCGTATGGCTTCTCTTGACTTTAACGATTGAACTTTCGAACACTCCTTTGGACTCATCGCTATTTGAAAGAATATTGGAGTGGGGTTGGTTCGCTATTTGACACGAACTGCACGTAGATCTATGCTAATATAATAAAGAATCATATTTGTTTGTTTGGACCCTAAAAGCTCCGAAACTAGTATCCAGAATTGATTTTTTTTTCACTGTTCTAAAGCTAAACTCTTCCCGAGCAACATAGGCTATATTTTATCCCGGTACGGGCAGTAGTACCCACGGCATACAGGTGACATAAATAGGTCTTGGGATCAGTCGTATATTGATGGTAGGTATAGTTGGACAGAAAACACAAACGAATCAAATAAAACCGCAAATATATTTTTTACCATTTATTGTACATTGTTTTTGTAACACGATACATAATAAGCATTCCCTATAACAGCACGCAGTTACACTCGCGTGCAAACAAACTGTCGCATCTATTTACAAAATAATATAAACGATCAAAATTTGAAAAAAGCGTAGTCTTTTCAAAAAAAAATTTTTTTTTGCTCATAACAAGAAAAATATTATTGCATTATCCATCATATTTTTTATTACATACAAATGATTAGAACATTTTAAATTCATTTTACATACAAAAAAGTTATATGAAAAGTCTGGTAATAAAAATATCAACAGTTTATTTGCACGCCAGTTTACATGAACAATTTCGAAACATATGTACCAGGTTTAGAAATATTAACTATGAATTCCAATTTTTACCATTCATTCATAAAATCTAATAAATAGGGATCGTCCACTAATTATGTGAGACAACGCCAGCGATTGTCTCTGCCCGAATTCTGTTGTCACGTGATTCTAAGTTGCACTTAGAATACATTTGGTCGCGTGTAGCATGAGATTAAAGCCACACTTTTTTTCAATCAAGTTCATAAAACAATAGATTCATTCGATGAATGTATTTTTAAGTATATACGAAAATGTAAACTTTTTAAATAGGAATATATTCAACTGATCATAAGTTTTACGTAAATGTTCCACGGTCTTAATCGTGGAACTCCGAGAAGTGAATATCTATCAAACATAATTCGTGGCTGATCCCCAATCTAATTCTAACATTTAATACTATTGATTACCTAACATTACATAACTTCATATTATAGAGATATTCTAAATGTAGAATATATATTATTATATTATTTACTAAATATATTATGTGTTGGAACAAAGCATTAGAATGTAGGAATGGTATAGTAAACCTTATGCGTGCTAATTTTTCAAAAACGTATTTTTTTAGCTACTTCTTTGTAGCTGCTAATTCTTAGTTTATTATTGAAATTATAAATGGTCTTATATAAATTCTTAACAGAGTTCGATTTATTTTATTCATACAAATATTTTATAGTTAGATTTTAGAGTATTTTTAGGAAATTAACGTTACTCTGAAAAAAAAGGTTATTTTAGTGATATCTTTACCTTAAAAGGATATATAATTAATTTAATTTATATTCACGCAAAAGATTCGTTGGTAGGGAGCGAATGATACAAGCAAGCGGTACTATAGTATACGTATGAGATTCGATAATAATGACATAATGTACAAACATAAAAATCTTATTTGAAAAATTACTATTTTATAATAATGTCGAATAAATCTTGATACATTTATTTTTAATTAGAATTTTAGACAGAAGGATGTCAAATATGAAGGTGGATTGGCTAAGGAATAGGCCATAGTATTCTCAGATAAGGCCTAAAAGCCTTCTCTAGCTGTCTTTGTATCTACGGCTTGGAAAACCATAACTTTATAGTATAGAGCTAGCCGAATAAGTAATCGAAAAATTATTTCATAATACTATAATAATAACAAAATGCCTCTGTCTAAAATTCCAATAGCAACAAAATTAATTAAAAATGACGTGATTATTTTTTCCAATAATTCATACTTTACATTTTTGTAATAAAATATTGCAATGATATAAAAACATGGTATGTACGTACGCATACAGAGGAGAGCATAAACATATTCTATACTTACGTTTTGAAAAATAAAAATATATAACTCATAGAAGGAATCTCTAGGGTGATGTGAAATTATATACAAAATATATTATGTAACACGCCATTACTATGTCCTTTCAACCACTTTGCTCGTGCAATTCCTGAAAAAGAAAGAACAATCATTACATAGGTATATTTTTAAAACAAAATTGATTGCAAGGACAACATAATGTCTGCTAAATAAATGAAGGTTTCCGAATGTTTTTTTATTCCTACTATAATATGAGAAAAAACAGTAGCACATTCCAAAAATTGTCTTCTATCAAAATCTGATTCATAAATACTTGTAAATAAAATATTGTTTTAAGCATAGGCGGGAAAACATACATGTTTACAAACCAGAGAAAATATACAGTCATGTGTATAGAAGAGGAAGCTTCGTTTGAAACGGGTAACGAGAATCAAACCTATTTATACACACGTGCTTGTAAAGGCCTAAATTAAATAAACTATTTGCCTTGTCTTTGACTTTATATTATTACCATAATCATATACCTAACAATACTCACATTGTAATCGTTAATCGTTTAGCATCGTGTCTCGTAGAGTCCGGAGCGGCCGATGTATCGCACCCATTTGATCACATCGTGGTCGGAGTAGTTCAGTTTAGGTTCGAACACTTTCAAGTAACGAACCTGGAATATACACATTGTTCATTTAAAAAATATATAACGGAACTTACAAAAATCATTGTTTTAAATTAAAATCTTCAATTATGAATCACAATATTCGCAATTCAGTGAAGTGAGAAGAAATCCAATACTTTTCGCCTGACAGAAGACAGACAGAAGTTAAAAAAGGACATTAAATATTTTAATCTCAAATCAATAAAACCTTATTAATTACGAAATTCTGCATACAAACTTCAAAATTGCTATGTATTTAATTGTTTTATATACTCTTTTCTAGTGTATAAGGTAAATTGAAGAAATGCCCATAATTTAATTTTCCTGACCTTGAATCCAGAAGGTGCGAATGGCACCTCGAAGCCCATAGAAATGGGTGGTCGGGTCCACTTCTTCTTGGTATCTGTCTCCAGCAGTTCGATCTCGGCTGACAGCTGGGTTTCCTTCATACCAGCCATGCGCTTGATCCTGGGAAAAAATGATTAGTTGAAGATAAACTTTACGAAAAATGGTTGATTTTACCTGCTACTGCACTTTAAAACTTTAAATCTTGGGTATTTTTATAAAAGATAATTATCGATAAAGATAACTACAACATTGCTATTATTGCGAAAAGTAACAGTTTTTCATATGATTTAGTTTTGTTAAAGACAGGTTTCAACAGAGTATGTGATGCGGTTTCTAAGAATTCGTCTTACTACTTCGAACCACAGCTCACTAAACAAACAAACATTATTCAAACTTACTTCCAAACAATAGCATTCTCCGAGGCCTTATACTTGGCCTTCCCCTTCAAGCATATCAGCTGTACTCCACTTGTGTTCAACGGAGTAGGGATCTTGACTTCAATCTTCTGTCCGAGGAGAGAAGGCTTGAAGTTGCTCTTCAGCACCACTTTGACCTCCATCTTGGTGCGACCCACCTCCCTAACGAGGGGGATCACTCGGAATGGTAGGGAGATGTCCTTGGTGGTGCGGTATCTGAGGGTAAAATATTTGTCATTTAATTATGATTTTCACTCCTTCACGCTAAAAGTACTGGATGGATATGATTAAAACTTGACTGTAATGTTATACATCAGAATAACATTTAGGCGATTTATCATCTATATGCGGGAAGGAGTTCCCTCGAACACGGGTGAACTGCGGGCGGAAGCGGGTAACCAATAATTTCGGAAAACTCAAAATAACTCTTGCTTTAAAACGGCTTACTTAGCCTTAGAAGATTTACAATCTGACATTCTGTTTATTTTCGGAACTATTACAGCACAGTGTAATCAAAAGATATTATTACAAGTACAAATTCCTAGAACCTTAATAAAATCCAACAATTTAACAAACCTCATCAGCTCAAACTCTCCATCAGGCGGTATGAAGGAGATGGAGTGCTCGGTCTCAAACTTGCTGAGCTTGACACACTGGTGGAACTGGCAGTCATCGATCACTACTACAGGCTTGCCGGACCGAGCTGGGTCACTGTCTGTGTTGCCGGATATACCACCTGGAGAATAAATGACAAATAACAGAGCTTTCGAAAACAGTGGTTATAATTGTTAGAGATAAAGTGGTTATAAGTGGTTTTTTATGGTAAGGGTGGTCTTCTCAATTGAGCTGTCAGAATTTTCTCAATCCAACGTGGAATTATAACAAAAACCGACGCCGATCCGTGACGCCGGCTTTACGTGCCCACCGAGGCAAAAATATGCTGTCGTGAAAGTGCTGTTATCAAGATGAACTTTCTGTTGCACAATCCTAGGGGTACATCAAAATTCCTTTCTTGTTTGGAAGATTAGATTCTCCATCATTTATGAATTTGCACATATCTTAGACATTGATATTCATATTTAAAAACTAACCTGAGAAAAATAAATAAAACAATCAAGCCTATTAAAATAAAGTATTCAATGGTATTTTCTTGTATAAGCGTCAAAATGCAGGTTATTTAGATTACACATTTAGTAATAAAACTCACCATTGCCCTTTCCCTTAGCTTCCATAACGATCTTGTCGTTGATACCGAACTTGCACTCAGGCATACCAGACAAGTAGGACTTCATCACCACCTTGCCTGCAACGTGGGCTGACAGCACTTGACCTGTGGAGCAAAATAAATAACAGGTTATGTTAGAGTGCAGTATTTAAACAAGATCTTTTTATGAAAATAAGTAGGTTCTATGGAATTTATCATGGCTCTTTAAAGTTTATTCTTAAATGCCGCCATATGTTGTCAAGGACAAGGAAAAGGCTGCTAGTTGTCACAGTTTAAACGTAAAAAAGTTGTTGCCCAAACAGTTCATCTTCTCATGGATACAGATCTTTGTAATGGAGATAAATACAACAAATCAAAATAGATTCAGGCTTTCTTGAGTTATAAATGATATAACAAACCTTCTTTCATGTTGAAAAATATCTCGCTTCCATGAACTGCAGTAAGCTTGTATAGTTACCTTGTGGAGACATGAGCAAGTTGACATACTCAAGTACGTCCAGGAATAATTCGTTGCGCCGGTACTTGATACCTTCTCGGCGCCATCCTATCTGCCCAGTTACCTGCACAAAATTATTAAAATATGCTTAATAACTTCTTATAAGAATGATCAATGAATATTTCCTTATTGGAATTTGAAGAAGAATCTCTTAAATATTTTTTATGTCATATAGATACCAGATGCCAGTATACTGGCATACCATTGGATGGACCATTCAATAAAACATTCAACAATTATATTATATGACAACTGAACTGCTAACATAAAGTGAGTTATAATGAGATAAAAATAGATGATTCATAAAAACAATAGCAATACATACTTGTGAAGTTATCTGAGCTTGTTCCTCTTTGGAAGCAGACTTGATACCCTGCTGGGTGATGAAAGTCTTCAGAACACCAGTGTCAGAGTTCTGAGGGTAGCCAAAGTCCAAGATTTCTGTAAATAATATAGAGGCTTATAATTTGTTTTGTTGCAAATTTTTAAAACTTATTTATCTGTCAAGTTGCTGGCTAGCTATAATTATATAGGAGCCGTACAAGCATTGTTAAATTCCTATCTATAATAAGCAAATTCTACAGATAGATAGCATATTGAAATCTGCCTTTACTTCTATTTGATAAGAGCTGATAAACTTTGTGGGAGATTATGTTGAATTTGTTTGACTTATTGTGAGTCATTGACCCAGTCTAAATATGATACACATAAAAGCTTTAGTTAGCCACTAAAAAATGTTGAAAAGCTAATGATATGAAGCGTGTCCCTTTTATAAAAACTCAAATAAAATAATCTTCCCTTTATTGAAAACTAGCTTTTTGTTCCTGAATGTCTTATACTCAAAGAAAAGACGGCACTACAATGTTAAAAAAACTCCATATCTGTATTTTCAGAGTATTCACTTACATTTTTAATTCATGCACAGACAACATACAAGATTATATTTGTTCAATAACCATTCTTAATATTTTAAACCCAGTTACCGTAGCAACCGGTTATTAACAAGTCCTTACCATCAAGCAACTCATAGATGAGCACAAAGTTGTTCTTGATGTTCTCCTCGGAGATCTTGCCGAAGTATGACTGCATCACGTCTATGATCTTCAGCAGGAACTCGAAAACCATGGCGGCGTTCACATTCTGCTTGGTGACGGCGGCCAGCCAGATGTTGGCACGCTGGTGGACAGATAATTATAGATACACAGTTTAGTAATGTTAAGATTATAGATACAGATGGTTTATCTACATAGCTTTTAAGGTTCACTCTGATACAGTTAATTTGTTTGGATATTTTTGGTGAGTCATTAACCAGATTTTATTAAATGAGAGGTCAGTGTTTTTTTTTTAACACACCCCCTTTTTTACAACTTATTCTAGCAGAATGTTTAGCTATGCATTTTTAGGCACACTTCTGCCTAAATATTTTAAAGGGACATGGAGTGTGTACCCTCTCATTAAACTGAATCATAAGCTGTAGGTTTACCCTGCTGAACTA
Organism: Helicoverpa zea; assembly: GCF_022581195.2. Taxonomy (NCBI): domain Eukaryota; kingdom Metazoa; phylum Arthropoda; class Insecta; order Lepidoptera; family Noctuidae; genus Helicoverpa; species Helicoverpa zea. The sequence goes on from NC_061467.1 coordinate 11,036,191, forward strand.
CTCTATCACTTACCTTGATATGAAAAAATGAAGTCCTAGCAATGTTGGTGACAGGCGAGCGCACTTGCTGCCTCGCATGAATAACATTCACTCGGAAGGCGTCCACCGCATTCCGCCCTATATCGTCGCGGTACACCCGCGAGATCAGGACTTCGCCCTTGTGGTTGTACACGAACAGGCCCCCAATCATCTTGATTTAGACCTGAGAACGTCCACAACAGTTTACATGACATACATTACCGACTTCAATACCATAAACCTCAGTTATGAATTCCTAGTACTCGCCGAAGTTAGGCGACGTAATGGTTTTACGTTTTACGGTCTGGTGATCTGCCAAAATCTACCCCCTAATCATATTTCATAATACGTGTCCTTCAAATCTCGAGCGCTGTGGGAATAAGGCATAGACAGCACTCGAAGAAATTGGGATGATTATGAATCAATAGGACAGGATACGGCCAATATAACACTAGATTTCAAACTGACTGAAGGATAATTCAAACTAATTATTAACTCACCTACGGTACTGCAGATAGTGACATGAGTTATATGAAATATTTTATTGTACTCGAATTATAGGAAAAAGCTAAATTATCTCATTTTTTATTAGAATTCGGTACAATAATGAAGTGGCGATACCGCCCCCAAAATGAAACGTCAATAGTATTTTTGCACAGATAATGAGATAATTTAAAATTATCTTTTTGCTAGCAACACTGGGATCGTCAAGAATAATGTCTCTCTACTCATTACAAAACCGCTACTAAAACGTCTCACGATTTCAATACAATCTTTTCACTTTTATTTGCCTTTCTAGAAATTAGAGTTTTGAGTAAAAATATTCTTCCAGTCTAACCGGATTCAGCAGAGTACCAGTGTTTTACAAGGAGAAGAAATAAGTAAATTACGGTTGTAGGCTAGGCATGGCCACAGTAGTGTACCGGCAAACAAGCTGCTTTTTTTAGGTATCGGGAAGAGTACAACTTGTACTTAGTTCTTAAGTATGCTAGTGAGACGCGGAGAACAACTGGTGATTGTATAAGAATTTTATTACTGAAAAATATTTGGCATAGTTTCATGTCACGGTTATTAATTTGGGAGTGATTCAATAAATCAAAAATACTTTAGGAGATGAGTAATAATAAATAGTAATAATACTTGTTAATATTATTATTTACAAAGGGACGAATTCACAGCACTAGAACCATAAAGTAGAAAATGCAAATATGAAAGGAAAAGTCTATTTAGTTTTTGGTACGCGAATTGGGTCGATTATGTCATGGCGGGTTAGATGTTTTCGGCAGTTGATTTTTATTGAATTTGTTTTGAATTACGCCGTCAATGATCTCGTTTGAAACGCTGTCGTTTAAAAATAAGCTTATTTGTATATTAGTGATCTTTTTATAAACTATTCAAATGCTGAAACGGTTGCAAATGGGCCTTCGCGCGTTCATGCTGCTCGCATCAAAAGTATGGAGTTGTTTTTGTTATATGTTTAAGAAGCAATATCGAGCGGTAAATATAAATAATAATGTGTGCCTTGTTACTTATGGGTATGTTTTTACGCAGGAGTATGAAAGTCTCACGTGGCATTTGATTTTCAGTTGGCTCAATATCAATCCGTCAAATATGAGATGTATCCACTTTCGCCCGTATCTAGACACAGGCTGAGTGAGTATTTACTATCTTATTTTATCGATAATATTATAACGATACGTCGTACGATTAATGACCGTCGAACTTATCTCAAATATGTTAATATTTTCATACTTTTTGTTGCATGCATATCTATTCTAATTATAATAATTCATTTGCCATTCATTCATATAAATAATAAGAGTTGATTTCGCTTTTGATATCAATGAATACCTACATTACAGTCACGGTAAATACTAGATTATCAGAAAACATGTACCATAACAAATAATATTTCTTGAATAAGCTGCATTCTAATTAGTATTGTAGAGATTAATATTTCAAGTCCAGTTCCTTCACAATTATATTCTGATATTAATATTAGTTATTTTATATCCTATTACAACCATTACTATTCACACCTAAATCCATCATTTAGATACATAATTTCATCTGAATGGGTTACGGAGAAGTCATTTTATTGATTAAACAATACAGTGCAGACATTGATATTTATAAAAGGCAAAATAACTAGTAATAAAAACATGATCAATCTTTATAAGTCTCTTATTATATGTAATGATACTTTAGACTTGAAAAACAAAATTGTAAAATGTTGATTCATCATGAATAATAAGTTTAGTGCTCTTTATCTATTTACCTAATTAATTTAAATGTTTCTCAGAAATATTTACTTTTTGCATGAATATGCTAACTACTGCCTGAGTGTACCTGCATGCTGAGGGATGCATAGCCCACATAAATATGGATCTCTTTATAAATCTTAGCAGCGTTGATGCCGAAGAATGTCTATTTCACATAAAGAACTTTCTATCAATTCATCTTTACCAAAGATTTTGTAATGATCAACCAATTTCATATTACATCCAGACTAGCTGAACAAGTAATATCAAGAAGTAGACACTACATATTTGCAATACAAATGTGCTATATCAATAAAATACAAGAATATATATTTTTTTTAATACTCAAACTGCTGTCTAAATGTGAACTTTGACCCAATGTGTCACAGACCTCTCTTAAAAAGGTGTTCGCTTTTTATAACATCTATTTATAGGTGATTATTCACTAAATAAAATTTTGAGGGTTATCCAGTTTGAATCTCAATAACTTAAAAGCATCAATTTAGAATAATATTTGTTTAAAACCTGGATAAACACAGTCTGTAAAAGGTTATTGTAAACGTTGAAAATTGGTAAAACCTGCACTACAGAGTCATACACAAAAGGAAGGACTAAAAGACATTTACACTATTATTTTATGTCCACAACAGAAATGTTTAATTTCAAAAATAGGTTAAATTAACATGTTTAACCTTAGATCGGCAAGTGTGGTAGGTTATGTTATCAATCTGTCATTTTCTTATCGGCTACAAAATTGTTTGCTTCAGATATCAACTTTATGTAATATTTCAATAAACTTAATTAATTTTCGAGGCTATTCATTCATTCAGTTTTAAATAAATTTTGGCTAATCTTTAAGCTAGACAATGTTTTTAGTTGGTTTTGTTCTATACTTCATTATGTTGATTTCCTTAAATTTTTTTAACAAAAACTTAAGTTGAATAATTTACCTTCACCAATATTAAAGGCCAATATAAAAGTTTTTATAAGCAAAAGTATTTAAAATAAAATGGCATAAAAATTAAGTAGGAAGTTGTTCATAATGAAGTCCTTGTGCCTGTATAAATATATCCAATGATAAAACCAAATTATCTTTAAAAGGTGTAAATTAGGCAAACATGTTGCTTCCTTTTCTTATCACTAGAATATCAAAATATTGCTTATCAGTGCATTCATTTTGTAAACACAACTAAGGTATATATTTACTTCACAGTGAGTTGTTGTTTTGTAAATCTGTCTACAACAGTGTGATATATTGATAAATAAGATTATCTTATCTCCTTCGCAGAACATACTCTGTTTGCTGATAGTGAAAGTATAAGATTCTACAACTATCCAAATGATGAATATGCCCCCTTTTTATTTGGATTTCGTTATGAGAACCATTATGTTTTAACAATGGTTCACAACAATAAGAATAGCATTTTAATTCAAGGGAAGCAGTAATCACAATTTACTTTTACTTTCTGATTTTATTTTGGCATTTCCTCTTGGGTATTGTCAAGTTATCACCAGTATTTAAAAATATTCTAGCTAGAGAACCTGACACTATAGTAAACAACACACTATAGTTTACTATAGTAAACAAGCAGGCTATTCTGTCAGGTTCTCTCTCTTCTATAAAAACAAAAATGCAAATATTGCTAAAAGCAAACTAAATCAAAGACAATGACGTTGCAGTGTTATCATTTGTTTTGTTACTTTTCATTTGCTTGTTAATTTGTCTTTTTATACCTGTAGTAGGATATAAGATACTTTTGAAAACAAGCATCCTACACAAACTTTTGATATTAGCAGTGGTTTCTCACTAGTGATTTTAGTGGCGTTTGACAAAATTTCGCGCATAAAATCACGTTCACGCACTTGAAAATTCGTGCGTATAATCCGCTAATTTGAAGCTGCTTAGATGTAGGTACACTGTCTCCTTTTTATGTGTTTTATGTATATGTATGATTTCTTACTTATATTTGCTTTTTTTCCAGGTCTAGTAAAAAGAAAAATGCTGGTACTAGATCTAGACGAGACGCTGATCCACTCGCATCACGACGCGATGCTAAGGCCGACGGTGAAGCCCGGCACGCCGCCGGATTTCGTGCTCAAAGTCACCATAGACAAACATCCTGTGCGATTTTTCGTTCATAAAAGGCCGCATGTTGATTACTTTTTGGATATAGTAAGTGGATTTTTTATTATTTTTTTCACCAACCTAGTGATATACATATACATAGATGACAAGTATTAACAAAAAAATTAAACCGACTTCCCAAAACACTAAAAAGCAAAAAAAAACTATTTCTAGGTGCATCGGCCTAGAAGTCGGTGTCTAATGGATGTTACTAAGTTAATTTTGCCACCGACTTCTAGGCCGATGCACCTAAAAATAGTTTTTTTTTTGCTTTTTAGTGTTTTGGGAAGTCGGTTAAATTTTTTTGTAAAAAAGTTTTTTATTTAACGCTTTTCAGTGATACGAATAGTTGTCACTATCCATACAAGTGAGAAGTTCTCATCAATACAAAGAATATAAGTCCAAATACGAGGTATTTTACATATTCAGTTGTCGAGTTCCCTCGACTTACTTTCTCTGGTCTCCATCATCAGATCAGCTCCAAACCTTCACTATTGCAAAGGTCTTGTCAATACAAATAATTTAAGCCCAAACACGAGGTTGTTTACATATTCAGTTGTCGAGTTCCCTCGACCCTCTCTGGTTTCCATCATCAGATCAGCTCCAAATCTTCACAGTTGAATAGTGCTTTTAGGCGTACACCTGAGTGTCAAGTTTTTACCCTATGTATGCCTACAGCTTTCGAAGGTTGCCCTCGATTTCTCAGGGTTTCCATCATCAGATCCTGACCTGATGACTATGGGACCAACTGGCAGCTATTCCGAGTCGAACAAAAAAAGAATCACGTAAATCGCTCTATAAACCTCGGAGTAATCGATGTACATACATAGAAAAAAAAAAAAAAAAAAACATACCGGCCGAATTGATAACCTCCTCCTTTTTGGGAAGTCGGTTAAAAAAGCAGCCATTGTTATTTTTATATAAGTCTGCATTCTATGATCGTTAAGCTACTGAATCCACACCCTTCGTATCTTTGAATTTCTTGGGAAGGAAAGGAATGTCACAATATTTATTATGCTTGTAGAGTATCATAACACAAGAATAGCCCCTTTTCCTAGAAATGTTAGGCAAAGGAGTGGCCTCCCACTTTCGCTAGTTATTATGTCCCATAATAAATTGCCTTTCCATGAAAGTTTCATATAATATACAATGTTAATATGTACATTGACTTGAGATATAGGTACCAGTAAACACAATTATAACCCTTCTTGAAAGTCGAGTAAAAAAATAACTTAAAAGCTTTATGCTTAACAATGACATGACTGAAAATGTAGGAATGACATGGTAAACATAGACAAATACCTTAATGGTGAAACATCCATCATGTTTAAGCGATAGTTTAACCTCATGCTACCTTCAAACTATTATTATTTAGCTGAAAGAGACATTTTGATCAATATAGGCACGTCTTATAAATCAGCCAGTTTATTTTTACGCCACGAACCTTCACAGTTCTTTGAAATCGTACTCATTAATAAATCGGAGAAGTATCAAGGCTAGACTACTGAAAGTTAAGTATAACCAACTTGCAGATATAATTATATGAGTCACGTATGCATTAAAATTTAACATTGCACTGTATGTACAGTCAGCGTCAAACGTAACTGAAAAAATCAAAATTTTAAAAATCCGTACAACGCAAAGGTTGGTGTTGGTAAAAGGTGTTGTAAACTTTACTTAACATCTTAAACTGCAAAAAATATATTGTTAAGTTATCGACGAGACAAGTCGATAGTTTTGAAATATTATAGTTCGGCCATTCAGAGAATGCGTTCCTGACACGTCGCGATTGAACTGACGACGTAACTTTGCAATGGCGTTGCAGTTACGATAAAAATATTTTTGCTGGTTGTTTACCGTTTTAACAATTGAGGAGCATTAAAACAACATTATTATATCAATAATCAATGAATGTTATAATTTTGTGCCAAACTGAGTGTCAAATAACTTGGTAAACAATATTTTTCTAAATCTATACTGCGCTATTACAAGGTTATGTCAGCGGTTTATATTTTGTAGTGCTGTGCTAAAAATAACAGGCAAGTATCGTAATCTGTTCTTATACAGTTATAATATAAAATAATACGTTTTGATTTTCTTTTTAAGAATTGGAAAATAATGGACTATAAGACTTAATTATAACTTTTATGAAATATAAAAATAAAACTATGACCAAACCGCATTTTTATACTTAGATTAAAAATGGTAACCCCAAATGGCGTTATGGGCCGCCATTTTGTGACGCTAAAACAGTCGTCCGTTGTCGTTTCGTGCGCATAGACCACGTTTTTCAAGTGTTTTCGATCTGTTTTTATTTGATTACCCGGCTTTTGTTAGACCGAGATATCAGGATTGATTCTGTTATTGATAATAATATAATTATACATGTAGGCGAAGATGATGATGAAGACACCACCTCCTCAAGCAAATCGGAGTCTGATTAATATTCTGTTCGCACATTCAATTCAATGTACTTGTAACAAAGAATAAATAAAACAATTTTATTATATGAATATTACCTTTTTTTGGTTTCCACTTAAATAACTAAAATATAAAACAAATGATTCCGCCAATTTAAAACGAAAATAATCTTAAAATAATGCGGCGGTTCATTTTGAAGGAACGGTAACGAACTCAGTGTTATGTTGTGCCCATCACTAGTCGTGACTAACTGATAGGTGTCAGGAACGCATTCTCTGAACGGCCGAAGTTTTTTATAAGATTTGGTTCACCTACTTTTGAACCTGGTTGTACTCTTAATTGATCCGCAATCCAGAGTGCTGATTCCGAGTTTTGTGTGCGTTCACAACTCGATACGTAATTATAAGTCTACTGAAATAAAGAGTCGTATGCTACGTCACATGATTTAGATATTACAATGGTCATTTATTTTGCCGGTTAATAATGCTTACACTCGCAAAAGTGAGCTGGAGTGTTATACGACCAAGTACCGATGACAGTCTTTATTAAATAAACAATTCTACGATAAGTGCTACGTGATTCAATGGTATGATAATCTTCGTATCGAAAAAAAATACTTGCAAAACTCGCACTAGGCACTCAGTTCCCTTTGTATCGAAGAATACACATATACAACCTACGTGTGTGTAAATAAGGAGGAATATAAACAAATAACAGTCGGGTTTAACCACATGTGGCGCGCGGTTACCACATGCTTGTAGTTAAGTTTCGTCCTGTGGATATGCTTGGGTCTATTCCTAGGGATGTGTCATGGACATGTTTTTTTTTGCCGGCTTTGATCATTGGGTTAAAGTTTGGGAACTTAGCTATAAATGAGCTTTCATAATGGTGGTCTAAATTGATTTAAATATGGAACTGACTACGGACTTATTTCTTAGGGTTCTGTACCCAAAGGGGTACCATACAAAAAAAGTGATTTTTATAGACAATGGTATGCACTTGGCCGGTCCTTATTTCGAAATCTTACTCAGTACAATTTAGAGGCACAATATAAAGTAAACGTGTGATAAAAAGCTTGCTAGGTAGCAAGACTTCGCATAAATCAAGCAGTAAAGATAACGTCACTTAGATATACAAAACGATTTATTTCCCTATTATAATTTCCTGCTATTATTTATTGATACGAATTCAAATAAAATAATAATTTATTGAATAAACACTACAAATGAAATAGATGCAGTGTTTGTAATTAATGATGATGCAATTAACTTAATTAAATAGTAGTAAGACCACCTTACGGGCTTCCGATACGTAACCTTGCTAAAATGTACGTTTACGTATGACGTAAAAGATTAAGCTGCAGTAGATGGCCAAAATAAACGTATTGTTTACATGTTCAGTACTGCCAGTAGTCACTTGTTTTGAGTCAAAGAAAGTTCTATTCTTCTCATAGAGATGATAAGTTAATTCCTGTAAGGATTCATTTGTTTATCGTTATGTGCATTATTTGTTCGCTAAAACACTACATAATAGATTTCATTAAAATACATTGTATGTAGGCGATCTTGGTTTAGATCCAAAATTGAGTTAATAAATCATATTCCTTGGTTTGGCACTAATATACCTACCTACTGTATTACTAGTACACTAAGCACGTGTCTAATAGATAATTATACCACTGCACGAATAAATTCAACAGGCTTATCTTCATTGCCGACTTCCTGATTATTTTCACCAGATAATGTAGGGGATTATTACTTTGTTAACTCGATATGCGAAACTGCACCTTAATTGCGTGGCGCGGATCATGAAAATTAATTTATTACGTTGAGATTATTTAATACATAGTCTTCAAAGCTATTTAAATGAAAGAATATTGTGCTCTTCTAAGTTGGGAAAGATCACTCGATCAGCATGCCTACTTAACAGTAAATGTAACCTCCATATCAGACATTTACTGATGATGAATCATCACAAAAGTTGCTATCTTTACGTAAATATTAGAATAGAATAAGGAAATTTGGCTAAAAATCAAGACGCCGCGTCTTATATACCTAAGCGAAAGCGATATTTTTTCGAACCTAGGCCCGAATATTATATTAAGTAACGAGGTTCTAGAAACTGTCAAATCCACAGTATTTCTTGGTATATCAGTCGATAGCAGACTTCAGTGGGGCTCGCATATAGCTGGCCTCGCGGGAAGGCTTAGCTCAGCTGCGTACGCCGTCAGAAAAGTAAGACAATTCACTGACGTAGAAACAGCTCGAGTAGTCTATTTTAGCTACTTTCACAGCGTTATGTCCTACGGTATTCTTCTGTGGGGCAAAGCTGCTGATATTCAAAACATATTTGTATTACAAAAACGAGCTGTTCGTGCGATATACCGGTTAGGTAGTAGACACTCGCTAAGAGAGCTCTTTAAAGAAATAGGCATTCTTACTGTGGCATCACAATTTATCTTTGCCAATATACTTTACATTAGGCAAAATATTCATTTGTACACCAAAAAAAGCGATGTTCACAGTATTAACACTAGAAACAAGCACAAACTGTGTGTACCCACTCACAGACTTCATAAGGTTCATGGATCATTTTTGGGGCTCGGTATTCGCTTTTATAATAAACTACCTCTAACTTTACTACAATTACCGTTTAACGCATTTAAATTACAAGTAAAGTCAATTCTTTCAAAGAAGGCTTACTATAGCATTAATGACTATTTAAATGATAAGAATAGTTGGTCGCTAAGTTGAACGCGAGGCAGCTCATTCTTGTTATCACTTTAACTAAATTATTAACTTATTATTATTGTTTACATTAATTGACATTACTTCGGACATTAATTCTGAATTATAATTGAGTTTATTTTTATTTACTTAGGGAAGTTTTGTTAAACTTTGCTTACCATTGTTTCTTTATGGCTTGCTAGTGACTGCAGCATTTCTTACATGTTCTACTTTTGTTGAATAGCAGCAAGCACGTCATGCTCCCTTAGACGGTATGGCCAGCGGTAGCGTTGGGGGTCGGGTTGTCCCCTTCCCTCAAAAATGTGCGAAGGGGGCGATGGCTGATCCTCGCGTTATACTCGTGAACGGGTGCTGCTGGCGGTACCAGGTCGTGTTGATGGCTATTGACACTTTATCAATTTTAGTATGATTTTCTATTAGCTTTTTTTTTTTTGAAGAAAATAATAATACTGTAGTCCTAGCAGGTACACCTTGTTTGTGTTGTACAGCTACAACGTAAACATCTATGCGCATGTAGGTGGGCACGCTGATTCTATGCTTATATTAAAATACATTTTTATTTTATTAACAGGAGGCTTTAGATACACTTAATGGACTATAAGAAATGCTTGAGTACTTAGTCTTTATAGGTGTAAATCTGTGTGCTAGCCTACTTGTGTTCAGTTTGTTTTTTTTTTTTTTCCTTTTTTAATTTTATATAATAGTTATCATGTGATAATGATATTTTTATGACTTTTTGACTTGTTTTGTATACATTCTGGTTCTTCAAACCTTACAGACAGACATGTGTTGCTGGGGAGTTTGTTGCGCCACTTCTTCTTCCCAGCAAAAACACATAGGAAGTGGTGAAGGGCGGGCGTTTTTGGGGGCTGTCTTTTGTTTTTGACGTTCGAAAAGTGCTGATTTATCAGCCTAATTTGAATAAACGATTTTGAGTTTGAGTTTGAGTTTGAGAACAATCCCGTACCTTTTTTTTTGTTGGGAAATCGTCAAATGACGAACCCTCTCACTGTAGGTGCAGCGTGAGGAAGTGTCAGACTCTTACCGACTAAAACCCACCATGTTCTTTCTGGAGACCATCATGTACCAGGGCCACAGTAAATGTTTCGAACCCCTGCAAAAAACCTGCTCACAGAAACAAAAAACAGCACCTATTTCAAGCAAACCCGAAATATTTCGTGATCTAATATCACACTGGGTATGATCCTCAGGTATCACAGTGGTACGAGCTGGTGGTATTCACGGCGTCCATGGAGATCTATGGGGCTGCGGTCGCCGACAAGCTCGACAACGGCAGGGGAATACTGCGGCGGCGGTTCTATAGGTAAATATTAACATACTTTCAATGCAATACAAATTCTAGGTTATGACCAACCAATCTTGGTTAGGGTTCTGGTATTTTATAAATATTATACAATTAATAAATACTTTTTGTTTGGAGAAAGTTTCGTCTTCATTTATGAACTGTGTACTCCTGTGTGCCCACTCCCACAAACTACGTCTTGGCAATTTATTTTTGTTATTTACCAAAACAATGAGTAGCCAGTCCGTTTCACTTTCACAGTCATCAAAACTAATTTTAATGAATTGGATAAAAATATTTATAAAATAATTCCAAGGAAGGGTCCTTATGAGATTCTAAACCATATTGAAACCACCGCAACAGGTGAATATATTTCTATTACAAACATATAAAACCATAGCAACAGGTAGCTTTGTTTTCTATGTCTCGGCACAACGTTTATAAATACAACATTATCACAGAAAGTACTATTTGTAGTAATGAGTATCTCACGCGAGCTATAATGACCTGCGCTTGCCGATACGGTGCGCGAATATCACGAACTACGACCGTATGTACTGTTAGTATGTCACAGAGGAGACATTGAATAGAGTGCTTAAAAAGACCTTCATTGACGTCATAAATAAGTATGTAAAACATACAAATACATCTGAATTGGTAACCTTCAGTTGTCCTTTTTGGGTAACTAATCTGTTAAAATGGTTGTTGGACAATTTGCATAGGAGGTTTTGCAGGAAACTATAATGCCTCTTATTATTTCCGTGCTTGCTAACTTTATAATACTTATGCATTTTGTTTATCAAATCCTAAAATGTCTGTCTCTTAGATGCGGATTTTCTCTCCATATTTTTGATATATTTCTATGAAAAAATATAAGTGTACGTATTTTGTTAACAGACAACACTGCACAGCAGAAAACGGTTCCTATACAAAGAATTTGTCGTCCATATGCGACGACCTCAACAGGGTGTTCATATTGGACAACTCGCCCGGCGCGTACCGGGACTTTCCAGGTTCGTTCATACTCAATATTAATACTATTATAATAAGGTACTACAGTTGTGTAATTGATATCTTGTATTTCTGTGAGTTCTTATGTTATCCAATGAATCGTCCATTTGTTATCTACTCTGTGGCTTTTTGGATAACGAATGATTTTGATTTCGATGTAAAGACAAACTTGGTAGTTTTTTATAATAATATTTCCCTGTTTCCTTTTACACCTCCCACTGCGTTTGTCTGTCTATGGCATTGTGGATTTTAAACGGGTGTACCGTTTTGAGTAGAGGGGTTTTTAAGATGAAGGCTGGTTTACAGTGGTGGTTTTTGGGTTTTATATTAATTATGTAATATCCTTTCCTCAGATAACGCGATACCAATAAAGTCGTGGTTCTCCGACCCGCTGGACGTAGCGCTGCTGAACCTGCTGCCCGTGCTCGACGCCCTGCGCTTCACGCACGACGTACGCTCCGTGCTCAGCCGCAACCTGCATCTGCACCGGCTGTGGTAGCCGCCACTATACGTGAGTGTAAACTGTGTTACGGCCTGCTGGACATATTACTCTAGCATACATTACATAATTACTAAGCTCGGATCCGTATCCGTACATAGTTACCAGGTCCATAAGCATAAGCCTGGATCCGTACAAAGTTACTAGGTCCGGAGAAAGAATGGGTAAGCCTCATCTTACCTGCATGAAATCAGCCGGCTGAGTAATGAGCGCGGGCCTGTAGCAGGTAAAAATGGGATCTTCGCTGTCTCTCCGTACTGAAACAACAAATCGAAGTCCACGGTGGTATTTTTATAAAATAAATTGACAAACTTACTAAGCTGCATGTATGCATGTACCAAATACATATTTTAAACATATATTTTTCTATTATTTCCAGATAAAATACCGGCTTTTGTACAAATGATGGACGCCACAGGCCTCCTGAACTTATTTATTATTTTGTCACTCGTTAGGCGGTTCAACTTCTATTCATATAGATTTAATATAGTTGAATATTTTTTTTAAGTTTTGTTTTTACGTAAATAAAAGTGATTATCCGGTGTAATGTACACACGCGTTGTGTATGTTGGTAAGTTACCTACATAAGTAGGGCGGAGCGTTTCTAAAACGCTGTTTTTGTTATTTGAACATATTTGTAAGTGCAAGAATGGGTGAGGCCTCACTGCGAGCGATAGGAAACACTTTACATCATCCTAAATTGAGCTTCAGTGTCGTAGTGCCCTTTACCATATCTGTAATTAAACTAAATGCATATTCACGAACATTATTTAATCGTAGCGACTGAAATATTTAATTGTAATGTTAGTTAAATACATTAATAAGCTCTGTGTTCGAGCTTCCGTGTGTTTACCGATCCCATAGAGTTTTCCATGACATTTATTTATTCTGGAATGCATTGAGTAGTCTCTCTTAGGTCCCAAGAATATTATTAATAAAAATGGTACCTAATCTTTGATGTGTTCATTACGTCCGCCTTTGATGACACGAATTAAAATGTACTAATGCCCTAGATCGATTTGTAGCTTGAAACTTGCAGTTGTTTTATGTAAAATATATCATTATTTTGTAAGCTTTTCAGACTTGCCTTATACATCCTTTTGCCAAAGTTGGTAACGAGAATCAGGGATAGATAAATGAATTTAAAATTTCCACTTGCTTACAGTGGGGCCACATTTCTTTCTGATGTAGTTCTGTCCCCCTCACTTTTATAGTGAGGAAATGAGACAAGCTATCGTCTTAAGGCTTTATTGTTGCACTCTAAAGGGCTGTCTCGAAATCTTGACAATTTGGTTCCAAATAAAAATAAATTATGTTGATATACCTAATGACTGTTAGTAGCTCATTTCTTGAGTGTACTGATTAGTATACTGAAAATGTATGACTGCTATATTATAAGTATTGTGTTGTGAATTTTGATAAATAAGATTTTGGGTTTATACATCTACATGTTCATATTGACGTTTTAGTATTTCAATCAGTCAGGCCTAATGTTATAGATCTTCCGAGCTGGCTGTGCAGGTGGCAAGATAGGAACATAGAGATTTAGGCCAGTATTGTCAATATTGGGAAATTCAGATACCCATTATTAAAGAGGGGTATTCATAATGTCACCAAATGTTGCCGTGTTGCGCCACAAAAAGTAACAGATCTGTGAATGCACCATAATATAATTTGCAGGGTAATTGAGTTTTGATTCCCACTATTTTTGGTAAATAACTTAAAATGGCAACACCAAGTCTCAGCTATATAACACTGATCTGAACAGAAAGCTCGGTGGGTTCATAGCAGTGAATGCGTAGGCGATTTGTATACAAATAAGTTTCTCTTTAAATGAACAGTTTAGATCAAATATATTAGTCAATTTAAAATCTGAAATGGCAATGTAATTGTTTATTTTTTCCCCTTATATTTCTAGACAGCCCTGAAATGAAATCATATCTTATTTTAGACTTATGAAGGTTTTAAAAGATATCGCCATAATTTTAAACACATTTTTTTTGTAAATAGAAGTGAGAAATCTATCCGTGTCAGTAAATACTTGTGCTGAATTATAAATACAACGAAAATCACTAGAAAGCTTAAACGACATAATAATCAACATATTGAGGAAATATATAAAGTAATAAGTTATGGCTATATCTATTAAAACCGACACGTACTGCCCACCAAAATCAAAGCTTGCTATTGTGAAACATATTTTGTTTATACTCGCCTCACTTTTTATATAAAACTTCAAAAAATTACTACCTTTTCGCCAATGTACAGGCCTGGTACCTAGGTATGAGATTTGCAATGGGTGAAACAACATGATTCAATGTTCCTTGCAAAGTGTGGGCCACGCCTCAAGCCGTATGACGCAATCCAGTACAGACTGGTTTGCACCTGCGGAAGGGTGCGCCTCAAACCAGTTGACGTGCTACATAGGATATTCTTCTAACAAACTCAAAATCTCATGTCTTGTTACAGACTGTAAAATTTTTATAACGATCTCCAATGTTGCCAGATTTAAAATGTAACAAAAGTCCCAGTTGAAAATTGTATGATTGAAATATAAAAGTGAGGTGTTTTGCTCAAACAGTTATTTTTAAAAATCATTTGTACCAATGCTTTATTTGCTAGTTTATGAATTTGAGTCAATATCTGTATGAAACATAAATACTTATGAAGTGTTAATCCATTCTTTTAATAAAAAATCGACTTAATTACAACATCATGTGTTATGTTTTTGATTTAGACTTGACTTAAGTTAACATGAAGTCAGTTTATTATGTTCCTTGGCCAAAACCCGGATACCCGCCTTCCAAGTAACCCAGTTCGAATCCCACAAAAATAAAATTGGTACAAATAATTTTATAATCTTCCAGTGGAATAACGAATGTATGTAAATATAATTTTATAATGGACAGTCTCGCGTGATTTGCCTATTTTTGAACGCGCAACGTGATCTCTTAGTTATAGTTTTTGTTTTTACCGCTTTTTAAAAGCTTTTCAATATTATGTTGAATATCTCCACCGACAATACAATTTTTCTTATTGGTTAAAATTCACAAGATTTTTTTCCTTAACAAAATATGATCCAAAACAATTTTAATTCAATCCGGAAAACTAAAACTTTTTACTATATAACTTTATTTTAAAAATCGGCAAATCACTAAGGGTGCGTTCACACGGACTGTGTTTTCTAACTACAGTGTATCGCATCCTTAATCTTTTGTAAATCACACGTGCTGTGATCCTCTCTTAATGACAATAGCATAGTGTACGATAACACGAGATATCTGGTACAAATGTATGCCGAAAGTTACGATTACATTTTTGTTACTACAAACGCTTCATAAAGTAATAAATCAAAATCACCGGTTTTTTAAATAATTAAAATTAATCTTTTTTTTACATAAAATCATATTCACCGTGTTTTATTTTTCATAGTTGGTCTAACCTTTCCGAGTTTTCATTCGTCACTTTATGAAACGGTTCTAGATAACAAAAGTATAAAATTTTAAAACATGTTATGATTCTACGTCGAGACTCGGCAAGTCTTCTTAGTTTAATCCCATTAAATCGTGTATAATGATTAGTTTATATTGAATTGTTTCTTTATAGAAATAAAAGTTCTTTTTTAAACCAAATAGTTGAGATAAATAGTTTTTAGTAATTAAAAATGATAATCTGTTAGGACTCATTTACCGATGGTGTTTTTGCAAAAACTTGTATGTATGTATGTATTAGTAAAATTTTATTAAAAACTATTTTTCACTTTTATTAATAAAAATACATAAAATATGTAAATGGTTCACACTTGTACATTGAATTAAGACAATTCAGATGAGACTCAAAAATGTTATCTTTTTTTATGTTTTTGCAAAAATTACATGCCTACACTGATAACGGACTGTTAACCAAATTGTCGTACAAGGCAGCCTTCTTGCTACTCGAACTACGGTTGCTAGCTAGAATAAAATTACTGCAATATCATTAATGGTAGAAAGTTGTCTACAGAGGTAACTATCCACCTTCATCAATTGGCGAAAATATTCCATTTCTGTAGTAGCAGGAACGCCGGCCATAACATCGTGATTGACAGTGCAAAGTCTCCCAAGATTTTCAAATAAACCTTATTTTAGTTTATAAGGCTGATTTATTCATTGATTGTGTAATTATAGAAGGGGCGATGAAGTCTTAAAAGGTCTCGTCAAGTTGACAGTAAATGTATGGGGTAAAGAAATCCTGATTGCGACGACAGGCGAACAGATTTTGGTTATCCTAGACTTCTTATCATACAGGTCCTGAAATGTTAACAAAATTAGCGCACGTTTTTTGTACGAATATATATGAAATAAAAATAAAATGGTAATTTAAACTATGGAATAAACATCCTTTTTAAGAATTACTTTTTTAAATCATATTTTTTTCATGCATTGATATAGAAATGTGCTAAGATTGTTTCAGAACAAGTATGATAAAAATGGATTACCTATTGAAATAAACGTCCTGAATGTGTACGGGGATCGAAAATATGTATATTAATTTACAGTCTCAAGGTAACCAAACGAGTTGCCTATGCGTCCATTATAAATATAATGCCCCAAATGCATTTTACTTTCAATTCTACCAAGAATTTTCTGAATATAATTAAGTTTTTAACTAGTGTGCCCGAGAAGGCTCATGTAATGCAATTTTTTTCATGTACATAATATACTTTATCTGTAGATATCATAGATCCATTTTGAAAATTCACAGGGTGATTCGTTTTACAGTGAGATTACAAGTAATTTTTCTGTTGATAACCCAGTTAGACGTGCTTCAAATGTTTTGTGTGAGAAATTATGAACTTGTATTCATATTATTTTTTCACATCCATATAATACTCTTTTTAGTACGGTTTTGCTTAAGCAAATTAATATGACCAAGACTACTCATAAAGAACATTTGAAACATCGAAATAAATATTGTATTCACAAAAAGCATAGCACAATTTATAACTGTATGGAATACATGTCAAAATTAGGTGTTATTTTTTCTAAAAATATTCCCAACTCATCCTTTATTTGTAAATACCGAAATGGCGAAGGCGCAAGCACACTTAAATACAACCAATCATAGAGATTTCCATGTAAATTGTAATGTATGGATTTAAAGTCGTTTTAAATATTTTTATTGCAGTGTCATCATAACTAACAGTATTCTATAAGTATTTTTCACCATTAGAATTAAATGCTACGCCATTTTATGTGGCGAAACACATTTTTATATGCACCCTATTTTTAAAAGAATACTAAATTAAAATTCTCGTAAATGACAACAATCTAAGAACAAATTATTCTTTCAATTATCATCAAAAGGTTAAGTATACATGTAGTCATGTACTTAATGAATGACGCTGTGGTTAAAATATGTAAATACGACTGTAAACTTTGATAAATGTTTACTGTTTAAATAGAAACGTGGACACGCCAAATGATGGCGATTAAAAAATATTGAAAACTAATATTGCGGTCTCAACTGGTTGTTCAAAGTTCAAAAGCGATTTGTAATATAGCAATATTAAATCGATTTCAACAAATTCCATTGTTTTATTTTGTATTTATTTATTCAGCTCTGGCAACATCAACCAGTTATTCAAAAGACAACACCAGCTCAAAAAACGTTCTTACAAAAAAAATTAAACCGACTTCCAAAAACACTAGTCTAACACTAGTCTAATGGATGATACTAAGTTAATTTTGCCACCGACTTCTAGGCCGATGCACCTAAAATTAGTTTTTTTTTGCTTTTTAGTGTTTTTGGAAGTGTTTAATTTTTTTGTAAAAGTTTTTTATTTACAGCTTTTCAGTCATACGAATAGTTGTCACTATACATATAAGTGGAAATTTCTCATCAATACAAAGAATATAAGCCTAAATACGAGGTATTTTACATAATATTCAGTTGTCGAGTTCCCTCGACCTTCTCTGGTCTTCATCATCAGGTCAGCTCCAAACCTTCACTGTTGCAAAGGTCTCGTCAATACAAATAATATAAGACCAAACGCGAGGTAGCTTACATATTCAATTGTCGAGTTCCCTCGACCCTCTCTGGTCTCCATCATCAGGTCAGCTCCAAACCTTCACTGTTGAATAGCGCTTTCAGGCATACACCTGAGTGTCTTTTTACCCTATGTATGCCTACAACTTTCGAAGGTTGCCCTCGATTTCTCAGGGTTTCTATCATCAGATCCTGACTTGATGACTATGGGACCAACTGGCGGCTATTCCGCGTCGAACAAGAAAAGAATCATGTAAATCGGTCTATAAACTTCTGAGTAATCGATGTACATACATAGAAAAAAAAAAAAAACACCGGCCGAATTGAGAACCTCCTCCTTTTTGGGAAGTCGGTTAAAAAAGGTGCGGGTTGGATTCCAGCTGCTTCTACTTTTAGGTATAATGTATGCCAAGTACGATTGAAAAAATACATTAAAAAGCGAATGAAGTGTGGAGAAATTAAAGTGTAGGTACTTTTCTCAGACTCCTTGAGCTATTCTTATTCCTTAGTACAGTTTTGTATGATGTCATTCTTTACACAAGTATGAACATGCGTAGTGATTCAGTTTTTACATTAATGACATCAACCACACCTTTGAGATTTGAGATAGTGCAGATACCGAGATTATACTAATTGAGGTTTTGAATAGGAATCAGAAAATAACATTGTTGTCAAGCCTTAGCAACACTCATGTGGGCAACTGCTTGATTTCCGTAGACGAAAAAAATATTCTGGGGCCTATACAAATGTGTAAAACTGTTGAGATAAATAGTTATGTGGATAATCATTGTAGAAGATATGATAGATTATGAGGTAGCTGTAATCCAAATTACTACATGTTATTTCAATCTTATGAAAAAGGTAATTAAATAAAATAAAGGAAGTAATTTGATGAACCCTTTAATTTGAGACTATTTTTATGATAACATTCTAACTGAAAATTGTCAAAAACTATTATCGCCGGACCTATGTGTTTACAAAATGTTAGACAGGATTGTGGGAGCATTTCAAAATTAACACAGTTTTGTAATCAAACTAATTTATATTTGTACAGGATCAATGTTATGTAGGCCAAAATTAGTTTTCGTCAAATCATGCTCCCTTATTGTAATGAGACTAAACAAAAATATCTCCACACAACATTAAAATCTGTCCAAATGTATAATTTTCTTACAGGTAAATAACATTGTCAAAGAGCATTAGATGTACAAGCACAGAGATGGTTTTAAATTTTAAAGATGTTTTCTAAAGTATCAACATTTTTTTGTTTTATTTATTCATGTTTTATGATTTACAATAAACAAAATGGTCGTCGATTTAATTCGACCATGCGTATTTGAAAGGTGATTTTATAGTTTGGCAAAGTACATATTCCATTTCAGATTAGAAATGGTGACTTTTAAAGGGAGTAGATGGTAGATCCCTTTGGAAGTTCTGACTTCCTGGCAATTGAACTTATTTATTTTCAGTGTGCCTAGCACAACACACCATCCTTAGAAAGTTGATTCTTAGGAGAAATATGACTTACGAAATTATTTTTTCTCCCTAAACAAGTGACTAAATTTTACATCTTTGAAGAAAAACATTTTTAACCAATATTATCATTTGATTTCCCCTGTATCTAATGTATATTAGTCTTCTGTTTTGTATAACATTCAATTCTCATACTAAAATTTGACTGAAAAACTAGATATATAAAAAACAAAAGGGACAAATCTTACTATTAGCTACTGACAAAATTTTACATGAAATAAAAACATTTAACATACAATAAAACCTAAAAAATCTGATGCCTACGCTGTAATGAGTTACAATAGTTCTTGTAAAGATATAGCAAATTTTTGCAGTCCTTATAATATTAAAAGAACTTTTTTTTTCTTTTAAAATTATGGAAGTTTAATGTAGCACATCAAGTCAATAAAAATATCTCCTAGAAAAGCGTATTTGTCAAAGTAGTCATAGTATTGTCTTTAAAAATGTTGTACATATAATAATATTGCAAAGAACTCATGGTTAGAACTAAGTTGAAGGTACTTATTGCTCAAATATAATGGATTTTGAATATAACCTTAAGCTGTAGCCAATATAAATATCACAAGTAGCGGCTTAAGGGACCTTCTTGACTTCTGTCCAAATTAAAAGAAGTTTAGTCACTAAAATTCATTCTCTGTACAAGTTACAGTCAAGGTTTAAAACTTATTTAAAAATACTCCAAACAATGAGTCACTACAAAACTAGAGGGTCTACACAACATTTTAAAGAAGATTCAGTTTATACTGTTTGTTTATATTCAAATTACGGCTGTACATTTTATACTTTAATGTGTGCAACTGTTGATAGCAGCCACTTATCAAAGAATGAATTTTATGACACAGAGAATGCCTTTTCTGAAAAGGATTTAACATAAGCCTCATGCAATTTGTTCACAAAGTCAGCGTCATGTTTCAGTAGATAATTGAAAGCTTGGAGCAGCTGGTTCCTAGTGAGGGGCTCAGGCGAGGGCTGGACATCTCCACCCGTGCTGGCCGTGAACATGGTGGGGGGCATCAGCGCCGGCTTCTGCTGAGTTGACACAGTCTCAATCATAGGATACATTCCAATATCTTCCAGTTTGCTACCATTAAAAGAGCTTACCGTGTGGCTGATGTCCTGCGATTGATTCAAGTATGTGGCCAGCGGAGATGTTGGCTTTGGAGAAGAAATGTGCATCAAATTCAACTCACTCTCCAATGGCATAATGCCATTAGTGTCACTTGAATCCAACGGGCCCTTCTTCATACCAGATATCCTTTGCTGACTTGGTTTATCAATAGGAGTCGACTTCAATGGGAACCCACAGTTTTGTCTTATTGCTGAATCCAAATTCATATTGCCATTCGAGCTTTGGGCCTCTTGTGGCGTCACAGAGCGTTGTTGTTTCTCTATATGCTCAACAGAATGTGCAGGATTGCTCATAAGCCTCTGCAGCAGCTGCGGCACCTCGCGCGCGTCCGTCGGACGAGGCCCAAAGATCCCGGGCGACGGCAGCGAGGACACCGCCGGCATCTGCGCTGCCGCACCACTCCCGGCTTTCGCGAAGAAATCCATCACGCTCTGCGACGTCATGTCCGGTGCCCGTGACGGAGTTGAATCACATTTGCTAGCAACGAGACCCTTGTTGGAGTTGAAGTCGTCCTGGGCCTTGCTCAACATGCTGAATATATCGACGGGGGCACTTGGTGTTGACGCATTGTATACCGCATTCTGTGGCATGTTGTCGCCAGGTACTTGCTTCAACGACTCTTTGATCAAAGAATTTAGTTTTGTCGCAACTCTAACGCACTCGTCTTTATCATAGAACCATATGCCGTAAATACGACACTTGGCGTTCCGATACAAAAGAAAAGGTTCCTTCAATTGCAATTCTATTCCTTTCGACACTGGTTCGATTAGGTTATTCGTACTCAATCTGTTCATAATCACTAAACTATGGTACGGTTCACCATTTCTACTGTACACAAACAAAGCACCCTCGATGTTAGTTTTCTCCCATTCGTTCTCTTCGAATGTATAAAGCGCAACGTGGGTAGCACTGTCGATTATTTCTCTGGCGTATGGATCTGCCCTCTTTAGGGCAGCAAAATTCATACGTAGTCCGGTGTCAGCCATTTTATAGCAACAAAATACAAGTTTTTACACAGCGAGCAAGCATCACAGCAAAATGACAAGAACGAATAAATTCGCCATTTTAGAACCGTTCCATACATTCACTCAGTTCCCTTACAACCTACCTCCAAATCTATTTATAAATCTAAAAACTTATTGCTGTGTTGATTACATATATTTATTAAAGAGCCTTTAAAACTTACGTTTAAAACTATAAAATGTGATAAATAAAACAGTATTATTTACAAGAAAAACAAGTCAAATAGAAGATAAAATCTGAGTATGCCGGAACGTTTTCAACAAAAAAAGTGAACAAATCTCCAAACAAAACTCGGAATGAGGTGCAAAATAAATGTTGTGGCGGTTATTTTGAATCTCAAATTAGCAATGAGAAAATAGGTAAGTTCTACAAATATAGGCATTTGTAGAAATTATTTTCTCGTTACTAAGTTGGGTATTTAAGTTGTAGGAATGATTTACTGTTTCATAATAGAGGCTTATTAATTATCTGATCTGTGATGTGATATCATTCATATAGATTATATAGGGTTAGACCACAATGTTTCGTTCTACATCTGCTTTAATTATTATTAATTAATTAATATATATGATTTTTATCGGAGCTTCAAACACGGTAGAACAAGTTGCTAATGCAGTCCCAATCTCAAAAGAAGGAAGCGTCATCAGGACATCCCACCCGACTTCAGGCTTAGCTCAAAGTACTACAGGGTAGGCACGAAAACCTAATCTTTAGGGCAAGCGAAGTAAATTTCGATGAGCAGATTAGCTTACTCCAAAACACTATAGTAATATGCATAGCTATTATAAATCTACGACATCAATAGTGAATTGAGACCGAATGAAACTACGAAATAACTGACCCTGGAAACTCCAGTGGCCAATATTGTTTAAGAATTTATATTGTGTAGTTATTACTTTTTGTATCAGCTATATTACTTTTTGTATCAGTTAAATTTCATTATTTTATTCAACGTAATGATGTAATTTTATCTCTGAATACAGAAAAGTTTGACCTCTGTCGTTTTGCACTTGTTTGAGTTGAGTAAGATATTGATAAATCGAATGCGACATTCCAAGTACCAAGCCGAAGTACTTTATCATAGAGATGTCAACTTAAGATAAAATGTCGATATCGATAAAGTGATTGGATGTATAGAAAAATCTTTACAAAATATAGAACTGACTTGTAAAAACTAGAAGTCGGTGTTTAGAGGAATGTATACTTTATCACCGTTTACGATGTTTTTAGAAGTAGGTTTTATTTTTAAATGGATTAGATTCAAATTCATGTATTTTCTTTTAATCTCAACTAGTAAAGTTAGTAATAATCACAGAGGTTTTCGGCACTTGCACTTTAATTGCATTTTTACGTATTTCATCAATATTGACTTTCATTGTCCGAATTAGAAATGGACAGGACAGCCTGAAGTTGTGGAGTATAACTGCAATAAACTGTACTCCAATTTGTGAACATGACATTTACTACATCGAAAACTGAACATTTCTAATAAAATATTATTTTTATCGACATCTAACGGTACATCTCTGGTCCGGCTCACCACACTACAAAACGAAAACGTCAACAACGTCAAATCGACAATCGTCATTCATTTAAAAGTTTGCGCGTGTCAGAGACGGCGGTTCATAATAAAATAAATGAATTTCGTTAATTAAACATAACTGCGTCTCAGTTTTAAACAGTAAACTTGAATCAGCTCCAGCGTTTACTGGTCAATGTTGGCTGGAAGTTGCGTTCGTTTTTTGTAATTTGGACACGTGACGTTTAGGCTAAGTTTTAGTAAACAAGGTAGGATGTCCGGTGGTAAAGTTTTGGTGATCGGCGGCGGTGGTCGGGAACATGCGTTATGCTGGAAGCTGGCTGACTCCCCGTTTGTGGCTCAAGTGTATGCGGCGCCCGGCAGCGTCGGCATCGCCACAACCAGCAAAGTGGAATGCGTCGATCTCAACATTAAAGATTATCCCGTAAGTTTCTTATTAGAAAAGTTGGTTCAATACTTTTTCGTGCATGTGTATGTTATAATAAATGTAACTTGATACCATCCCAGAGAGAAGGATGAAGTTTTGATCTGTTTCAAAGTCAAAGTATTTATTTAATGTATTAAAAAACAAAATAATTAATTATTTAATGATATTATCACGGTTATTTAGACTTAACGATCAGTGGGTCATTTTAGGAGTAAATTAACATGATTTACTTAAAAGTTAAATATTTAATTCTACCTCTAATGCTAATGTCTATTAATTACTTTAATCCATCATTAAGTAGTTTCTCATCCAAAATATAATCACTTGATTGTTCTTTGTTAATTAGAGCATGTCTTAATTGATTTATTTTAAAGAAAAATACTTTGTTATCGTTAGCTTGCTTATCAGTAAGTTATTGAAAGTTTAATAACTATTTTATTTTGTTTATCTTTGACTAGTTTTGTTCCCACAGAGTTTTCCATGTTCTATTAATTAAAACTATGTCATTTAGTCATCACAGATGATGTTATTAATTTCTATTAGAGATGCCATTTTGGAATTGTAACTGTCATCTCCCTAGGATAAACACAGCTGAACATGGACCTCCCTTATTGATTACTAAAACTAGCCGTTTTCTGAGCTACTGCTCATACCCGCTTAAAAAATAGTCTATGTTCACCAGAAATAGAGTAGCTTTTCAACAGCGTAAGAATTTTTTTTATGTCAAGAAATAAGCATACCAACGAATAAAATTACATACCAAGGAATAAAATATTTTTACTTCTAGAGATTACATGCAAATCTATGATTAATTCCAATTAACTGTTTCCTACCTCTTCAAAGTGGAAATTCAGTCTAGTTTCACTATCAACTTAATGAAAATTTAAAAAATAAGTTGGAGTTTTCATAATGTTTTTGTCTCAATAAAAGTATAATGCCCATGGATTTAATTATGCACTTCATAAACATGTTTGTTCAATTTCCAGTGTGGTGCAATAGACACTGAT
This sequence comes from Helicoverpa zea, assembly GCF_022581195.2. NCBI lineage: Eukaryota > Metazoa > Arthropoda > Insecta > Lepidoptera > Noctuidae > Helicoverpa > Helicoverpa zea. The sequence continues at coordinate 11,061,262 of NC_061467.1, forward strand.
GATATAAATCTGGATAAAAATACGCAAATTACTAAATTATTATGTTTGCGAGTGAAATATACTCGGTTTTTACATCATTATTGCTATAGCTACTAAAATGTACAATACCAATCTTGTCTCAATTTTTTTTTTAAAAACTGTACAGAAAAAAATTAAGTAAAGCACAAACAAGTTCAAAGTTTGTGAGTTTAACGATTTATTTACGATAAGTGTTCGTAGCTGATCTGATAGGACAAACAATCCCAATATATTTTTTACGTTGAAGTAAAGTTTGATTATAATAGAAAGTAAAAATCTTCATGTAAACAAAAATAAAATTGACTCATGTGCGAACTGCAAAAATAATGGTAGTCACTAAAATATGTACCATTAAAATCATTAACCCTAACCCATTAGGAAATTAATAAAACAAGTTTAGTAGGTAACAAAAACGGGTGCCTAATCTCCCCTAGTAACAAACAATTAGGTGCTAAGGTCAAACAGCAAGTGTGAAAGCATTCCTACAAGTTACAAAGCAAATAAAAAGTATAAGAAAAGTGTTCATGCTCCCTAACCTTCGCTAAACTATCAGTATCTAACATAGATATAAAGTCGATGACCTTAGATTATAGTCACAGTTGTACGAAATGTGCTTTTAATTGAGTTTTTATCACGCGGTAACTGTCGTTTGGTTAGTTACCGGGATATGTACCTACGGTGATAAGTATGACGGGAGATGATGTTTGCGATATTTATAGACGGATAAAGTTGTTCAGACGTAATGATATTGGAGTGCCGAAAAGTTGACCCCTTATCTAGAATCTTCTTATTAAGTAAGATGTTCTTCAACTTCATCCAGACTTTCAAGTTGTGTATGTTATTTGCATGCTTATGACTGATGGCATAGCAGTAGAAAATGCTTCGCAAATAATTTGACGTACAACTATAACTTTTGAAGCTTATCGTTCATTATCGGCCTTACGGACATGGAATCCTCTTACTTATATACCAAGGCATATTTGTCCAAAATCCTAATAATTCGAGCTATGTCTTCATTATTTTTTGAGACTTTGATATTTAGGACTTGGCATTCAGTAGCAACAGGCAATTTCAGCCTATTATAATTTGACGGAGTCTCGTTTAGCGATGTAGGTCATCCAAACTGACGATGCCCTTCACAATGTTTCGTAAACATCTGTTAGGAACATAACGAAACCCTTTTCGGGAGTTGCTCACGGCGTAGTTCTTCTTTCGTTATGCCAATTGACACAGGCTTAATAAAGTCTAAATTTTGTAATAATTAAAGCATAAGGGATAATACAGAATCCAAGACCCAAGTTGGCCAGACTCCCCACAAACATGCTTCCAGTAGGCTGAACACGAACGATCGATTCTCAAGATGTATGGGTCGTAAAACTGACCGAACATTATCTCATGTTATGATTATTTTAATTGGACAGACATGCAATATTGCCTATAACCAGGCCTCTGTCACTTGACGTACTTGCGCGCGATAAATGCCTACCGCTCGCTGGGTTACCGGTAGCCCCACGCGGCACAGGGCTTTCAACAGTCACACGCGCCGCGCGCGTTCCAATATTATTATTTTTATTTCGTGGCATGTTATGCTGTTGGTTTTTATTAGGTTTTTTAAGCTACCTAACAAACTCATGGATTATTTTGAGTTGTGTTGGTTTATATGCAACTATTGTAAGATTTAGAAACATTTTATATTTATGAACTTATCTAGTAATTCTATTTTTTTTAAATTAATTAATACTTATCTACTTTATGATTTTAACAACAGAGATCATTAGGTACTTATTTTACTTTAAATACCTACTTAGTTATATGAACTGTATTGTGAGTTTTGTAGCTCAAAACACAACTCGAGTGTAAGTAAGGTAGTTCTGGTCCAACTTAATGACGACTCGGAACATTACGCGTGTCGCTACGCAGAAACCAATTTTAGGTATGTATCAACACTCGACTCGTTGTACCATATGGGGTATGACACTTGTGCTCGAAAAATAGTTGGAAACCGCCTTTGATTTTGACGAAAGCTTTACTTCAGTACTTACCTATGCTTACGTATTAGGTAATATTTAGTAATATGTACACATACTCCATTTTAGTAGGCAATACAATAGTTAACTAAAGAAAAATATTCTTGATATTACTTTTTATTTAAAAATTCAGTTTTAAAAAAGGCTATCTTAAAATAAGTGTAACTTTGTTTTCCTACTTAAATATTAATAAATTGTAAGAAGCAACCCTAAGCACGGCCACGGCACGGTTGCGGTCACTGAACTGTGCACTATCGCATTGGAATAACAATCAAGCGCTCGAGCTTTTAAGGTTCATTTTATAACGCAGCTAGGAATTTGTAGGTAGTTGGGGAACTTGTAGGTGCTTATAACAGTAGGTATAGACTTTTTTGTATGGAGTGATTTATCTGTTACGTAGTAACTATTATATAATCTGTGCTATAACTTAAACCGACAATAGTACTCTACTGACATAGGAGTCTTGCGAATTGCGCGAGCCGATAACAGCTACGATATGTTTTTCATTTCTTCAGTTATCAACGCGTAGGAATTATTTCAACAGGCGTGAAAACAACTGCCAGGGGTCTGGCCCTTATGTAATTAGTATTACAGCAGACATTGTAGTATTGCTAGAGCTAAACATTTCATCATCCTACATTGTTTGTGCGTTGATCTGCTATCTTTAACTAGTGTCACATGTACCTAATCTTCTTCTTCGTTGCTAAGCTGACTCTTGACTCTTGCCCTAGCGTTCATTTGTTTGGAATTCCAATTTTGAACTTGGTCTTACACCATTTTTAATCGCTACTGTTTTCACTGCCATTTGTTTTGGCTGTCTAGGTCCTCGATAATGAATCGAATCATGAAGCATATTTTAACTTTTACTGATGCAATTCCGTAAACTTTGGGATACTTTCACATTCATCGTTATGTTTGAGAAACTTGTTAGACACTTCTGTCGTTCATTATTTAGTGCGATGGAAAGTGATGCAGCAGCAATATGAAGATGTTTGTACTCAATTCACTTTTGATTTGAAGGTTGACCTGATAATGCAACTTGCACTTGCATTTAAATTCTAGTAGGTATAAAATCAATTTAAATTGCTTCTGACCTAACTGGAGGGACCGAGAATATTCCTCGTTGACCAACACAGATACCTAAATAGCTCACATATAAAACGAGTCGTCAAATCAAGTGAGTACACGCGACGCATACATAGGTACCCTCGATCAAAAACAACTGTTTATAGATTTTAATAGACGCTCGTGTATGCGCGATAACCCGAAGGTATCTTTATCTTGAAGTTCAGCACTTGCCGGACCAAGTTCACTTGTCACTCGAAATGCTGCGTTTAGCGTAATATGTATCTATGACAGATCTGAGGGGTAAGCAGGTGACGTAGTCGGGAGACTGTGGGTGGCAACAATAGCGTGGGACTTAATTGATATTGATAATCAGAATATGCAGAGACAAAACATGTCGGACGTTGAAACATCTGAATAGTCAGTTTTCGGAATGTTCAGTTCTTATCTCATTATAATTAAGAAGTATTCAAAATGTTCATCAAGTTTCAACTATAAATGAACTTCAACTTCAAAAACTGCTCTCTAGGTCCTATATTTGTAGATGAAAGCCCCTTCCAATTTTTCTTCTCAATATATTTTGTTTTTTACTTTACCCAAACATTTCTATTACAGGCCATAGCAAAATGGTGCAAAGACAACGAAATAGACTACGTAGTGATTGGCCCCGAGGATCCCCTAGCCAATGGCATCGTGGACAACCTCGCTCCCTTCGGCATCAAGTGCTTCGGCCCCACCAAGGCTGGTGCCAGGATAGAGGCCGACAAGGACTGGTCCAAGACCTTCATGAACAAGTACCAGATCCCTACCGCGAGGCATAAGTCCTTCACCGATGCTGTTGCCGCTAAGGAGTTTATTAATACGTAAGTCTTTTGTTTTTATGTTTTTTTTTTTAGTTGGATGCAGGCGAGGGCTTTGGTTTGCAGTAGGTAAGGTGATTTTCTAGATGGATATTACCACCAAAGACAGTTATTGTCATCGAAAACTCTGGACGCCTCTACAATGTGGTCCTTGAATACTTCTTTATTATTTCTCCTGTATATCAAGAAGTAGGCAGAAATGGAAAGATTTGGAGGAGGCCTACGTCCGAAGACGGACAACCTAGGGGCTGTGATGGATGGATATCAAATTGTCCAAAAATCAAGAAAGTGTTTAAGATGTTATATCTTCTTATGCGTCCCGGAACTTATAACTTGTTTATTGTTTACACACGAGCCCCCTTTCACAATCTCTATTCCGCACTATGTTTTATAATACTAACTCAATAACTTTCGATAAAAGCATACTACATGCTTATGTAATTGAGATTAATTGTAGCTAACCTGTGACTATCGGCTGTCCAGCGCTACTTAGCTGCGCAAAGAGTAACTTGCGGTAATCTTATGTTTATAATAAGAGTACATTGACGATAATGAGGTGATAGGGAAATTGGATATGTCTAGTTTTCTCTGGTAATAGTGTCCGCGTTTATAGTTCATAGGCTACCTCGTAAGTATAGGTTACAAATGCTTTAGCAAAGTATCTTCTTGGAGAAAACTGAAGAACTAAATCAGAGTGATAATCTTGATATTTACTAAGAAGAATTCTACAAATCCATATCCCTTTTCGACATAGACAGTTACATAAATGATAGTACGACAGTTCAAGGCTCATAGTCGTGTCGATGCTCTCAGGCGCGATAAAATGTTTCTGGTGAATTCAAAACGAAGATAAACTTAATTAAGTCAAAGGACATTAAATCAAGGATGTGCAATGCAAATAAATTATACAAACAACATAAAAATAACTTCTGACATTGGCCCACTTGTGGTAATGAGAAGAAAGATAATACTCTCATTATAAAAAGATTGGCTGTAAATAGAATAGCCTTTGGACATTAATGTGTGTATGTATGTGTGACGTCAATATCAGGGTTGTTGAGTCTAGATGATGGCACTAGGATATGCCGAAGATGCCTGTAATACCGCATTCCTCGGTAACATAACATGCCCATATCATGACAGCTGGTTTCCATGTAGCTTCTCGTTCCATGCCACTTTCATACTTCCTCTTATACAACGTGTTGATTTGCATTTGTGCCATACTTCAGGAGGAGGACATAAAATACGTAAATAATCGATTGAAATTACAGTAGATGGGAAATAACTAATATGCACTGCTTTTTTGTCATTGTAATGTCGTGGTATTTCCGAAGTAATTTAATTTTATGAATGAAATTTATGAGTGATCGTTGCGTATGCCTTGTGTTTGCGTTTGCGTGAGGGTGCAGCACAGTTTTAACGCCAGTAACACACGCGCCAAGTTTAAACAAGGCTAGATGACATTTACGGAATTCCGAAAAAAAAATAAAGAAAAAAAACTACGTACCAATTTTTTTATTGATTTGGGTCGAGAATCATTAGCATAATTACCTCCTTGAATATGGCACGGATGCAAATCAACAGCTTGTATACTTATTCCTATCTCGTAACACAAAATCCTTTTTACACTTTCTAATTGCACACAAAAGAATTGATGATAGAATCTACTGCTGGGAGTTTGTTGCGTCATTTCTTCCTGACAATGACACCTAGGAAATAGTGCAGATTACCTATAGGTGTTTTGGGGGATGTCCTTATATTGTTTTTAAGTTAAAAAATTGCTGATTTACATTTTGAATTTTAATTAACTCTACTTTTTTTCCTCAACAGTGCTCCCTACCCAGCCTTAGTAGTGAAAGCATCAGGCCTCGCCGCAGGCAAGGGCGTGGTGGTGGCCGCTACCAAGGAGGAGGCTTGCCAAGCTGTTGACGAGATCCTTACTGATGCCAAGTATGGTTCAGCTGGACAGACTGTCGTTATTGAAGAGCTGCTCGAGGGTGATGAGGTTTCGGTTAGTATTTTTATGTGTTTATTATTTAGTATATTTTATCATCCAAAATTTTAGGAAATAAAAAAAGCACATCCTTACTAATGTTATAATTGCGAATGTTAGTGTGTCTGTCTGTTGCGCAAAAACTTCTATACCGATTCGTAGAAGGGTACAGAGACAGTCGGTGTAAGAAAGGACATAAGGTACTTTTTGCAGGAAAAAGGTGGAGCCGCGGGTAGTTTATAATTAAAATTAATCAAAATAAGTCTGCACTTTGATCGAAATGTGACAGATGTAGGTATATGTGTATTCTTGTAGATGCGTAAAGAAAGGTCGACGTTCAATTATCTGAGAAAAGTGTTGTTGCGTGTATAGACGCACGTAGACACAGTTCCCACACCTCCTTCGAATACTATTAATCTTTGCATAACTATAGGTATTTACTTATATTGATAAATGTAAATTACTTAATGTGCATTTAATATGCACTTGTGGCTTCCAAACTGTAATTATATACAGGAAAATAAAAAAAATGACATCAACGTACAACATAGAAATGAAAAGCACCCCGTCTTACTATGGAAGTAATAATTGGAACACTAAAAACTTTCCAAAAATGACCCCTCTCGTTATGGTATAATGTGGACACGAAACTTTTTCTTTATAAGCCTCAAAAAGCACCAAGTTTGACCCGTACATTACAATAGTTGTTTATCCAGAAACATTAACGTATCTGAGAACGCCAACACAGATGATATCAGGGGTCAAGTCATCACATATTTTTTTAAACACCCATTGGGGTTCCGATAAGGAATGATTTCAGCGCCAATTGTAATTAGTCAGTATTTATTGATAAACCTTTGAGAAATAATAAAGTTGTTTGTCATTCGATATTTTAAAGGTCATAGTATGAATATTGAGATGTTTAGAAGACATTGTTTTCATTGTTGATTATATAATTTCTGATGATTACATTAGTCTCACGAGTTTGCACGTGACACTGCATTAAGCAGATAAAATAATTATTGAGCATTTTACTTCTTTTAATTTGAATGAGCTACTTTAACTTTCTAATAGCTGCCGATTCGAATTCTCAGGCAAACAAGATGCAAAACACACAGCACATACCTACCCTAGCTGATTATTCTCAAAAGTACAATATATGAAGAACTAGCTGTTCCACGTGGTTCCACCCGTGTTCGAATAAATAGCAGCTTTTCTCCTTTCTCAGGCTTTAGACCATTTGTGTACCAAATTTTATTTAAATAGTTTCAGTAATTTTAGCGTGAAAGCCTAGACTTACAGATTTCTCTTTAAAATTTTAGGAAAAATATGATGATAAGATGGCGTAACTCATGTTCTGCCAAAAAAATTTGCCTAGCTTTTTAACTATAATATTTACCTTACTAGGTGTATTATCATCATCAAATTGAAGTTTTAATCAAACACTGAATTCCCCACCACACTAAATTTTCACTCCTTCCAGGTGCTGGCCTTCACAGACGGCGAAACGGTCTCCATGATGCCCCCAGCTCAAGACCACAAGCGGGTTGGTGACGGCGACACGGGCCCCAACACTGGAGGAATGGGAGCTTACTGCCCATGTCCTCTTATCACCCCAGACCAGCTCCTGGATGTAAAGGAACAGGTCTTGCAAAGGGCGGTCGATGGGCTGAAGGCTGAGGGAATTAAATATGTTGGTGAGTTGGTTTGAGGACTTGATAATAAATAAGTTTTGTATGATAAAAAGAAGGATATGAGCAAAAATGCTACAATAAGTCATGAGTGCAAACTTGGGTCTTTAAAAACCGTGGCTTGGGCACAATTTAATTGGCAGAAAAATAACTTCTTTGGATGCTTTGATTTCGAAGCCTTTACAAAGGCAAAGACTTCGAAACTACTGAACCTATTGAAAAGTTATTTCACTATTGAGAAAATACACTATCCCTGGGTCATATAGGCTTTATTTTATCCGGATACGACTAGATGATTGGGTTTCCTCTACATAAGAAAAGATAGACAGTCATAAACAGGACGATGCAGCTTTTACATACGTCCCTATTTAACATGGCGAGAAACTAATCCATGAGTGATCGGCCGACAAAAGTTCTATTATGTATTGGCCAGATAAGAACCGGTTCTAACCGCATTAGTGCAAGACATGATGCACTCTGGCATCTAGAGTTCGTTATCTATGTTTTATAAACTATGCCGATGTACCGCGTGGCAGTAAGAAAAACTGGCTTCTGACTGTTGTAACACGGTATAGTTTATTCTTAGAGCAGCATCATTAATTCTTATAGGCTTTTCAAAACATAGTGGGGATGGTTTCCAGTCTAATGTTTGCAGCTGAATACCAATGCTTTACATAAGACGACTGCGTATCTGATCTGCTCAACTGAATATTGCAGCAAAATATTATTCAAGTTTTGAAATTATGACAAGGGTAACTAATTTGTTTAAATAAGTAAGACATTTTGATAAAATTAAACGTCAGTCAATTTTAACTGCTCTTCAAATATACTTTTTTTCACTGACACGCTTACGAAACTTGCTGTAGAAAACTTTTAAGTAAGAGTTAAAGTTAAGTTCCGATCTAGTATTTTGGGGTGATCGATATAGATAAAGGGACACCTCCTTTTCGCGTGCAATTCAACTTACATTTGTAAATATTTTAAATATTGCACACGTCTGTAGACGTTTATAATTACTTTTGATAACGTCATTACGAATGCCTTATCATCAATCCAATGAGATCTTTTACACACGAATTTCTCAATAAGCAGTACCTATTTTATTTAATAACAACAAGCGTATCATTGGAAAATTCCTATGTTTTATGTAAGTCATAGGTTATCCGCCTTAAAAAAGTGGTGGCAGTCTATTTTGGAACTTAATCCTGGGACATAGGGTTTTAATTTGGGGTGGTCTTAGACCATAGTCCACGAGAGAAAGGAAATGCTTTAAGCTGCCGCATAATTCTAATCTCTATCTAATCTTGACGTTCTTATATAGATTCCTTAGTATGGATAACTAGAATCTATTGAAACTCTGTTATATCTGCTTGTTGGACGGAGTTAATGCTCATTGTAATTCATAGCGTTAACTGTCGGATCTTATCTAGGCATGCTATTATTATTAAGCTTAAGAATTGTTTTTTAACGCTCTAATCTCAGGACTTGAAAATTCCATCAGTTTCAGATAGCAAATTTATCTAGGAAGGCTATAGTCTACTTTTAGCCGGGTGCGTGGAGTGGTTTTCACAGGAAGTTAGTCCAAAGATATGAAAATCTCTTCAGCTTTATAGATGAAAGACACTAAGACATAGGTACTTGCATCATCGTTAACAAGGAAACTATTACGAATAAAAGGTCACAATAGATAATCAGTGGCGGCCCTAGGGGTGTGCGAACTGTGCCCTCGCACAGGGCCTCGCGCTTGGGGTGGCCTCGCGCTACAACCCACAACTGGCTCTCAATCCAGTCACGGTTTTTTTTATTTTTGCTTAATTCCGAGTTTAATTTGAGAGTCCTTAAACAAACAATTTAAAAAAATTCGCGCTCGTTACGCTCGCGGCTGTGCACTTGACAGTACCTTTCCTTATAAATTGATTAGAGAAATTTTATGTCCCAAAACTCAAAAATTTTCGCGCTCGCTACGCTCGCGACTTCACCTTGCACCTTTATTATACAAGTTTAGGTGCTTTGGTGACCCAAATCTCAAAAAATTTTGGGCTCGCTATGCTCGCGGGTGCTTTACTTTCCACTTGTTTTATTTTTTTCATCCTTTTTTAGCCGAACCTAGAAGGTAGCGCCGCTTTTAAGTCCTTTTATTTACAAGAAAATAACTCATAGTTTCCGTATGAATGTGATTGCACGGTCGTGATCGCACCCGGGCGCTACATGAGCTAGAGACGGCCCTGAATCAGTTATACGAAGAGCTGAATATTATCTCGGTGCTGAAATATATATTAGAAAATAATTTAACTGAAATTTATCCCACTACCGAAATAGTTTTGAGAATTCGAATAATAAAATAATAATATCGAAAAAGCAGTTTTTCGAGGCTTAAAATTATTAAAACATGTTTAAGGAATTCGATGACACAAGATCGACTTTCAGCCCTTGCTAATCTTTCGATTGAAAATGACGTTGCTCATTCATTCGATTATTCTGCTTTAATTAAAGATTTTAGTCTTAAGAAAAGTCGCAAGCATCAGATCATTTTAATATTTGTTAATTTTGTGATTCTTTAAATATAAACTGTAGTAAAAATAAAATTTTATTAATTTGTGTAACTTGACCATTTCTACTCAAACATGACGTTTAGGTAAATCAAAACACCAGCTTACTCTCGCAATACATACTTTTCACATAGGACAAAGGGCCTCGCATAGACCTGCCGCACGTAGCCTCGCAATGGCTAGGGCCGCCGCTGTAGATAATTGTGTAATTATAGAAGAACCGATACAATGGCTTAGATTATGGTTACTATGAAATAAACATTGTTCATATCTATATACGTAAGCTTAATTTATCAACGTTTGTGATACAGATAAACTAATTAATTGCACTAAATCTTAACAAAAATGTATCTAATTGGTCATAGCAAACTGGCCTGAGGTTTTTATTTCATTCTTGGAAAGGCATGGAAAATGAGAGCAGTTTCAACGTAGACTGTATTCAGCCATCTTCTAATCATCTAAAACTTCTCATAATGTTTAGTTGCATATAAGAATCAAATGCAGGTCAAATCTGACCTATATAGGATGCCATATATGCCTGACTATATTATCTACTTCCAAACTTTATGATGTAATTACGTGCAATGACTATATTTTTTACCAATTACATTAAAAGCCACAACAAACACCAATTTGCTGAAAAAACACGAAATAACTTCAATAAGTTTATCATCGAATCGAGCAAACAGATGCTTTTAAACTGATCAATTTTACGTCACACACCGTATTACGTATGTCAATGGCATTTGACCCCATCATTGTTTATACCAACCACAGACGCACAATTAACACTAGATAAACACTGAATAACACGATTTCATCTAAATTAACACTATAGGATAATACACTTTATTTTTATCAGTATAAGGTCGCTTTTTAATTGGCAAAATGGGCGATGGCAATTGTTTTTTAGTATTGCGTTTGTTTGTTTGCCTGTTTTGCAGTTGCCAAGGCGTTCCGTTATAGATAAATTGTAATAAGACAATGTTTTTTTAATTGGAATGTGGAATGAGATTCAGTGTTACGTTTGTGAAGGCGTTACATCATGAAATGCTTAATTTTTTATGTTATAAGTCAAACTGAAATTAAAGATAAATGTCTTGATTTTTTCATTTCGTCAGAACATTCTTTTGGTTTGATGTAACATGTGGATTTGTGATGAGAGGGAATGCATTTTGGATGTTCTAAATTATGCACATGTTTCTGCTTGTTTATCACCAAAATGGAGTAACATTCTGTAGAAAGATTAGGAGATAAGGGTCAGATATAACATATAAAAATAAGTTGTAAGATGTTTTAGCAAATCTTGAGGTTCAAAGGAATATGTCGTTGTTTTCAAGTATCAAGAAAAATGTTGCAATGAAACGCCAAAGATGCTTTTAGATGCAAAAATCTTGCAGAGTGTGTTTTCTGAGCTTGAATCCTGGCGACAAATTATAAAGCACCATTCTTCCATGTTCCGACAGTCAGTTTATCAGCGACAAAACCTCAAAAAAAAAAATCTCCTAATTTCTAGGTGTCCTATACGCCGGTATGATGGTGACCAAGTCTGGACCGATGACTCTGGAGTTCAACTGTCGCTTCGGCGACCCGGAGACACAGGTCCTCATGACATTGCTAGAGACAGACTTGTACAAAGTTATGAAGGTACGTTTGTAAACGTTAAAAACTGATTTACCTGTAAAATCATTATCAGCCTTTTGCCTATTAGCCCTAGCCAGAGATGAACCTGAACGAAAAGACAGGGTTTCAGAGATAAAAGCTGTACAAAGTTTTTTCGCTAGGACTTATTACATTATCATTTTCTGTTCTCTGAATGTTCATTACTGAAATCTAATATTTCCAAAAGATACCTTATCGCTTCTTTCCATCAAAGAGACGGTGGGAGGGACATGCCTTACTTAGTTCTTTTGAAGACTTCCATAACCAGAGCAGTCTTTTTCTTTTTGTTTGTCAACTTAATAATATATAATATGGCTCTTATTTTGACACATTATTTGATTTCTAGGCATGTGTGGAAGGCACTCTGAAGCAGATCCAAGTGACATGGAACACCAAGTTGTCCTCTGTCGGTGTTGTCATCGCTTCCAAAGGATATCCTGAGACATCCACTAAGGGTTGTGTTATCAGTGGTAAGTTGATTTGTCCTTATACATATATTGGAAGGATGAATTACCATATTTTTGACCTTTCATTTATGATACTTTGTCATTTTCCAATTTCAGTCAGTCAGTTTTTGATCGTAGACGAATTTTGACTCCTGTTTCCTTGTGTGATTTCTTTTTAATAAATAGGCGTGTAAAATGACCTCGACCTTCTGCTGCAGACGTTGACCTCAGACCCTTGAGAATCAAATCCTAATACAAAAGTAACATTTATTCAAATAATCGACATATAAAAACTGTGTAACAAAAATGACCTTGACCTTTCCAGGTTTAACCCAAGTGCAGTCAACGCCAGGCATGGTGGTGTTCCACAGCGGCGTGGCTCGCGGCGCCAACGGCTCGCTGGTGACGTGGGGCGGCCGGGTGCTGCTGCTGTGTGCCCGCGCAGCTTCCCTGCGGGCGGCGGCGGCGGCGGCCACGGCGGGGGCGGCGCTGGTGGACTTCCCCGGAGCACATTATAGGAAGGATATCGCGCATCGGGCTTTTACCAAGTATGTTGGATATTGATATTTGATTATTATGTGTGAAATTAGGTACATAGTACATGGTGATTTTGAGTGGTTTGCGATTAGCTAATGGACAAAACATTATTATAAAAAACATTATTATATCTACTTTGCATTACGTGAAGTAAAACTTCAGCTGGAGCAGATGTTTTTTTAATTATGTTTTCAAATTAAACTAAAATTATTAAATTTAAAAAAGTTTTTGGCTGCTTACATTCAAATGGTGTTGCCCTTTTTGTTCTATTTACTCTTTCATATTAACACGTGGCGTAAGTAATCATACTTAATTTGCACAAACATTATTTTATCTCGATAGTTGCACATTTGCATGACATAAACACATTTAAACAATATTTTCAAAGAAATACATAAAAATGCAATGTATTTTGTTTCAGCATGTATGCCTCCGACAAAGAGCGCGTCATTTAATTGCATTCCCGAATATATAAATAATTTAAAACATTCCTAATTCTAATTGGAACTGTTTGTTGCATTTCTTAGCTTGCATTTATTGTGGGATATTGAGGGTAAGAATCATTTACGAAGAATCTCATTATTGTTTTGTATTTTTTTTACAATAAACTTGTCTTTCGCAAATTGATTGTTTATTTTCTCATCCTTTGTAAGCATCGCATGTTGGGGTTATATTTCATACAGAACATATAGCTTGGTAGAGAAATAAATCCCCTGTCTGTTGAATTTCCACTGTTTTGGATACTAGGAAATAGATTCGACTAGAATTATATATTCACAGAGTAATACAACTTGTTCTTTTACTCACAATTTTTTGATACTGAGCATGGGACTGACGAAAGATTTTAAAACATTTGTCATCAATCGTGAATGCAGGCTTCAATTGAGGGTTGAATCATTTCAAAGTCCCATGTACCTTTCATGAGAATTTAACTACAAAATTTTAATATTTGAATCAAGTACTCTGAAAACATTGCAAGGATACCCCTGAAAAAAAGTGACTTATGGGAAAAGTATTGTGCAGACGGTACCTAATCTTGTATACTGACAAGAAAAAAATAAACATTTTAATCTCTTTAAATCATACACTAACATCAACTGAATAAAATAAAATAGGAGGTCATTTCAAATCAAACACATTGAGCACAACATGGAGGCACAAATATGATCTATTTTTTTAATAACGTTCACACATGTATCATACAACCTACTGCAAATAAATTAGGTTAGGTTACCAAACCCCAACTAAAAAAATATTAACACGTCACAAACTCCTCAGGATCAACGGCCTATCATACCTTCAAAGTGGAGTCGACATAGACGCGGCAGCTACCCTCGTTCGTGAAATCGAACCTATCGCCACCGCCACACATCGCCGCGGAGTGCTGGGCAGACTCGGCTGCTACAGTGGACTGTTCCAACTGTCCGCCATGGACCCCAGTCTAAAGGACCCCGTGTTAGTGCAGGGGACTGATGGCGTTGGGACTAAGTTGAAGGTAAGGTGGTTAATACGTAGATGAGGTTAAATTGGGAAGTGTTGGGAGGGTGCAGATGCTACATAGGATTGTTGCAACTGTCCGCCATGGACCCCAGTCTGAAGGACCCCGTGCTAGTGCAGGGGACTGATGGCGTTGGGACTAAGTTGAAGTAATAGAAGCTAGTAGTAATAGATGAAGTTGAATTGGGAAGTGCACTCCGGTTTCAATTGGCGGTTATGTACCCCAGGCGGGGAACTAAGTTTTTTGTGTACTTTATCTGTCTTCTTCTTCTTCTTCCTGTCCTGTTCCCAAGTCATTTGGGGTTGGGGCAATATGTATTTTTCTTCCATACCTCTCTGTCAGATTTGATACTTACAGCCATTCCCTTCTGCTTCATGTCCTCTTTCAGGCAATCAATTTAGCTTTTCCTCGGTCTACCTCTACCTCTCCATTAAGTGTAAACTTTATGGTAAATTGCTAAACAACTTAATCTTTATTCCAGATCGCAGAACTTATGCACAAATACGACACGTTAGGCCAGGACCTGGTGGCCATGTGTGTGAACGACATCCTGTGTGCTGGAGCTGAGCCCTTCGCGTTCCTGGACTACATGGCATGCGGCCGCCTGCAGGTGGACGTCGCCACCACCATCGTCAGGGGGATCGCTGACGCTTGCATCATGTCTGGCTGTGCACTGTTGGGTAAGTAGGGGTTATGACTTGACTGCAAAAGAGCGAAATTAACGGTCCCAACTATGTTCTAGTCGGCTTCCAGCCTAACCTGGTGTAGATAAATACCAGTGCTTTACAAGGTGTGACTCTGACCTCCTCGACCCAGTTACACAGGCAATCCAACCTCCTCAACCCAATTACCCGGGAAACCCAATACTCTTAGACAAGACTGGTTGTCAGACTTACTGGCTTCTACCCTTCAAAAGCATTGATATGACGAAGTTTTCACCATTGCTGAACCATGTTAAAAAAGTGGGTATAGTATTCAAACAAAATGGTGCCCATTGGTCTTTTCTCACTCCTATCGTAACACCCACCTTTATACTTCCATA
Organism: Helicoverpa zea; assembly: GCF_022581195.2. Lineage (NCBI taxonomy): Eukaryota > Metazoa > Arthropoda > Insecta > Lepidoptera > Noctuidae > Helicoverpa > Helicoverpa zea. The sequence continues at coordinate 11,076,650 of NC_061467.1, forward strand.
TTCTAACATATCCTTTCTCCCTCAACAGGTGGTGAAACAGCAGAAATGCCTTCAATGTACGAGATCGGCAAATACGACCTCGCGGGCTTCGCAGTCGGAGTCGTGGACAATTTGAAGCAGCTGCCTCGTTCTAAGGAGATCAGGGCTGGAGACATAGTGCTGGCACTGCCGTCTACTGGCGTACATAGCAACGGTTACAGTTTGGTGCAGAAGATCATGTTGGAGACTGGTCACAGGTGAGATATAGTCTTCTATGATAGTTCTAGAAGCTTCTATGTCGTTCCAAGGAGAACAGGGCGGGAGACATAGTGCTGGCACTACCGTCTACTGGCGTACATAGTAACGGGTACAGCTTGGTGCAGAAGATCATGTTGGAGACTGGACACAGGTACACATGACATTGGATTCAAGACTTTCCAAACTATCTATTTTTAACAACGTAATTATTATTGAACTCATAAAAAGAGAGAGTTGCAATTCGAGTCTACACACCAACATCAACCATTCACCAGCTCACGAATTTCAATTGACTAAAAGACCTTAGAAGCCTTTCTCATTATATACCTTAAAGTTTAGTCGAAAAGCAAGTCTTTTTAAATTAACATTTTACAATGAATGATGGTGGTTTATAAGCATATTTTGGCACACAATTCCTTAAAAACAAATCCTTTTGACTTTTTTAAGATAGAGAAGCCAAATAAATTCACAAATAAAAACAATTCTTCCTCATCCCACAGATACCAGGACCCAGCAGCCTTCAGCACCACAAACAAGAGCTACGGAGAAGAATTCCTCGCCCCCACCGGTATCTACGTCCATGCCTTACTCCCGGCCATCAAGAAGCAGTTAATCAAAGGCCTAGCCCATATCACTGGCGGTGGTCTACTGGAGAACATTCCTAGAATACTGCCACCGGGGATAAGAGTTAGAATGGATGCTACTAAGTTCAATATTAAGCCGGTGTTCGGATGGTTGCAGGCTAAGGGTAAGTTCTAAATGTTTAAAAAATGCATGTTTCAATTCATTAAATAAAATATTTAAATTTGCAACCAAACTCAGATTTTATAAAAATAAAAACGTGTTTATATTCGACTCCATCACCATTACTATAAAGTGCATTTCCCCAGGTGTAATATGTATCTCTTCAACTATGGATTTAGTATAGTGTTTTTTACAGATATCTACAATCTAAATTCGACCTCATTACTATTAACATAAAGTTAATTTACCCAGGTGTTATGTAGTATCAGAAAATATTCTTACATTCAACTGGGGCTGTTGAAACCAGGGTTCACTTTAAAGGAGGTTTTCTTTTTTGTTCAGGGTTAATACGTCATAACTCAACCGTCCCCATCACTCTAAATTTAACCTTATCTGCCTAACAATAAAATCCACATTACAGGTGTAGTATCAGACTTCGAGATGCTCCGTACCTTCAACTGCGGTGTGGGCATGGTGGTGATCGTAGACCCCGTCTGTGTGAAGGAACTGCTGGAGCTGGTCGATGGAGAGATTGCTATTGTGGGTGCTGTGGAGCAGATTGGGAAGGAAGGTAAGGAATAGCTAATTTTGCATCTAACAATCATTTCCATGGTAAATTGGATGAAATAAAAGTTGCAAACTGTTGAGTTTAAAAGTCCTTAGGAGTCTAGCTCCTCATGTATATTTTATATGCTTCTTAAATTAACGCCTGCAGCGATGAATATTCGCCATAATTAATTCGATATCTTGGTACTTGGTCGCCGCATTGAAGCATTGTTTGTGAATTTAATCTACATAGCATTCCAAACTATACACTTACTCAAAACATTTTTTAACTAAGGCAATGTTTTCTTTAGTAGCATTAACTAAGTAATGATAGTGAAGCGTTCCTCTAGAAATCTATGTCTTTAACACTGTATGTATATCCTATTTTTTCTCAGGAGGTCACCAAGTGGTAGTAGAAAACTTCAAAGAAGCGATGCATCCCCTAACATCGCCCTACGTGACCGGAGACCGGACTTCCCCTCAGAAGTCGCTGTCTTACAAAGACAGTGGCGTGGATATTGAAGCCGGCGACTCTCTCGTGTCATTAATCAAGCCTTTGGCTAGGTGAGTATTGTTATATCGTGGTGAAAATAGTAGGAAGTTTTGCAGAAAATTTTATAGTCTCGTGCTAACACATATATTGTGATAAGATCTAACGATTTCTTCAATTTAGATCGACTTACGGCCGATAGAATATTTTTAACGCCCGTTAAGGACATGCTCAAATCAGAACAATTACGCTCCTAAACATATACTTCTTCTCATTTTATATACTATTCCTTGGTTTTTTGTCTGTAGGTCTACATCACGTTCAGGAGTGCTCGGTGGTCTTGGCGGTTTCGGTGGCTGCTTCCAACTCAAAGCTGTTGAACAGGAATACAAGGTACAATCACTATTAAGAAGATTATATTAGATATTACTATATAGCCTATCCTTTTCCCAACTATTTTTACATAGATCGACTGCCTATCTGGTTTCTACAACCCAGTTACAAATAAAAGTATATTTGCCAATTTATTACATTATTGTTTTATGCAAGACCACTTTAAACTTCTACATAGTTCAATCTTGCAATTGATATAATATTTTGCAGAAAATAAAATAACTACCAGTCACGAAAAATTATCCCAAAAAATAACACTAATCAAAAATTCCTTTTCTCCACAGGACCCGGTGCTAGTCCTAGCCGCCGACGGAGTAGGCACAAAATTGAAAATAGCTCAAAAGATCAACCAGCACGGCACAATAGGCATAGACCTGGTGGCCATGTGCGTGAACGACATCCTGTGCAACGGCGCGGCTCCGCTGACGTTCCTGGACTACTTCGCGTGCGGCTCGCTGGACGTCAACGTGGCCAGGAACGTGGTGTCCGGCGTCGCTGAGGGGTGTAGGCAGAGTTCTGCTGCTTTGATTGGTGTGTTTTTTGTTAATTTTTTTCTGTCATTTAAGATAGTTTTTAAAATAAAGTTTTTTGAAATTATCATGTAATAAGTAAAAGTACATAAAATTATTCTAGCCCTAATATACTCCGACTTTCTGGTTATTTTGTTTTAGTTGAGTTAGCGCAATATAGTTTCCGTTTTGTGTAGTCTGCTAAATTATAATTCAGAAATACGACTAATCTGCCTCTCGACTCGGGCGTTAATAAGCAATTCTTATCTGCGTCGAATATCTTATTCGAACTAATTCGAACTATGTTTGGACCAGATTCAGTCTTTTTTTTGCAACGGCTTGTAAACGCCATGAATGTAAAAAAATATACTGAGTGATGAATGTAATAAAATGCAACTTTATTTTTATACATAGGTAGTTTAATTATATTATATTGTTCACAGGTGGTGAGACGGCAGAGATGCCGGGTATGTACGAGCCGGGCGTGTACGACATCGCGGGCTTCGCGCTCGGTGTTGTCGAACGATCACATATACTGCCCAAGATCAATGATATCGCGGTAAGTTCACCATTTAGTATTTTTTGTCTAAAATCATTTATTCAAACATGGCAAACAGTACTTTTTGATCGTCAAAAATATACAAAAGACAGCCCTTTGGGAGCCATCTTTTACGCCCACCCTTCACCTTGTTGTGAAATATTAGTTTTACGGATGAGAACGTAAAATACAGAACTTAGGAGTATTGTGAAATAAATAAAAACAATCAGCGATAACCTAGTCATCATTTCTCAAAAATAGTAACGTGCTGAATATACTACAAAAATCTTTTTTTTAACTTGTCTACGCACTCCAGAACGCTTTCGTTAAGTTTACAAAAAAATTAAATCTATTTGTGTTTCAATAGGTTGGCGACATAATCATCGGTCTACCTTCCAACGGCGTCCACAGCAACGGCTTCAGCCTCATACACAAGCTGATGAAGAAGACAGGCCTAACGCTCAAAGACAGAGCACCTTTTAGCAAAGAGGGACTGACTCTTGGTTAGTATATTATACTTCTTTCACGATTGTTCATATAGTTATGTATTCTAATGAAATTATCGATTGTTTTATAATATGGATTCGGTTGGTTAAGAAAATAGAATTATCACTTTTGAGATGGTTGGTCTTGATTAATTCTTGTCGATTCAGTAGCGTCAATCTTGTACATGCTTATGGCTTCTGACTGTCTTATCAACAATCTAGGTGTGAACCGCGTATGTAAATAAAATAAATAAATATTAATCATAAAATAAATATTTAGCAATACAGTGGAATTTTATTATGAAATGGCACAACTATGAGTCTCGTAATTACCTATGTCTTGACTGAAAGACCCTTGCCATTCGTAGACACTATTTCCGCGAATAAGACATGGCGATCACCTATCACGATGTATGGGCAACTGCCGGCAACGAACGTTAGCGACAAAACGGGTAATGTTAGTCATGTCCAAGATGCGCTATCTGATTTATCGATAAATAATCTTCAACATTTTCCCCACCAGGCGAAGAACTAATAAAACCGACTCGCATCTACGTGAAGTCCGTGTTACCAGCACTTCGCAGCGGTCGGGTGAAAGCAGTGGCCCACATTACCGGTGGCGGCCTGTTGGAGAACATCCCAAGAGTTATACCTGATGCTGTGAGAGCCAGGCTTAATGCTCACTGGTGGCATGTACACCCTGTAAGTGAAATTTATTTATGTAGTTTTTTCTCTGTTATGTTGAGGTTTTCTAGTCTAGCAAAATGTATACAGCTAGGTTCCAGTGAGCAGTGAACTAAATGGAACAACTGCTTGTCTGATCTCCCGCGTATTGCCAGCTATGTTAGAAATCTTCCTAAACACCATATTTCTAAGTTTTATTTTCAAAAAATCTACCGGCTTGAAGTGCTGTTATGGCTGTAATTTTCTTGCAAACTATTTTTTAGTTTATCTAAAGAATATTTATACAATGACTGTGTTCTAGCTATTACACAAATGCAAACCCTGTAGGGGCATAGGGCTCCGTCCGGAAAACCCGTTAAATGTTATTTTAACTTAAGCTAGCTTAGCTAGAAATAAACTTACACTCACGATGTCTCGCATATAAACTAACATTGTATTTCTTTTCAGGTGTTCTCATGGATTGCGGACGCTGGTTCAGTACAAGACGAGGAGATGTTGAGAACATTCAACTGCGGTATCGGCATGGTGCTCGTTGTGTCACCTGAAGATCAGGCTGAGGTAAGTTCTAACTAAATTATTTAATTAAATTAAGGTTGAATATGAACTTTTTTGACATGGAAAAAATTTCAAAGACAGCCTCCAAAATGCCAGCGGTTCACCAATCTTGTCGTATATATAAGTAAAATAATATTTATATTGAGTGCTTTGGATGAACGTCGAAAATAAATAAACAGTGGCCGCAAAATGTATGAATTTGTTATTTTTTGCACCGTTGAATATCCCACATTGAAGTTGAAAGTTTTTTGTTCGACGGGCGTGAAAACGCGTCCTTTTATTCAAAATTATGACCTCTTTAAGGTTTTGCTAGACTTTGCTAGATTTTTGTCGAAAAAGGGCGGTGTGGGCAAGAAAACACGTCTTTTCATTCAAAGATATGAACTTTTTAGGGTTTTGCCAGAATCTCCTAGATGCAATTTTTCGAAAAAGCTTCTTAATTAATTTATATTTACTTAATTTATATTTTCCCAGGTGATGAACACGACCCGCGCGTTCGGCGCGATGGTGATCGGCAGCATACAGAAGCGGCCCGTCGCCGGACAGCGCGTCGTCGTCGACAACTTCGCCTCCGCCATGGACTTCACCAGGCGGATGCCGCTGCTGCCCAAGAAGAAGGTACATTGATGTCCTGAATTGTATACCATTTTACAGCTACACAGAAGATATAATTGACCTAACTGCCTTGTTGATCTAGTAGTCGCATATCGCGACTGCTGTCTCCGGGTCTCGAGTTTCATTCGCGGTTCGAGCCGACATTGTTTTATGGGTTTTAAAAACTTTCAAAAAGTAGCCTGCTGTCTCGAAGTTGGTGATTGATATACCCGTGCATCGGAGAGTACGTTAATGTCGGTCTTGCTTGTGATCTCTCTCCGGTGGTGTTGGATTGTCCCATCGGGCGCATAGGGTGAAGAAGTAGAGAGTGCACTTGTGTCTGCTCAAATGCTCGTATAAATGCCCTGCCCAGCGGGCTGGTCGCCGGTGGCCGATATATCGGCCTGGAGGACATCAAAACAAATCGATTAATTATTATTTTTTATTTAACAGGTGGCAGTACTAGTATCAGGCAACGGCAGCAACCTACAAGCCCTATTAGACACAACCCGGGAGGCAGCGCAGTGTATGTGTGCGGACATCAACCTCGTCATCTCCAACAAGAAGGATGCTTATGCCTTACAACGAGCTCAGAAGGCTGGAGTACCTTCCCTGGTGAGTAACCATCGGCCTAGCCTTTTCATCATTATACTGTTACTGTTACAGCCTTTTTTTTTTTATCGTCCCACTGCTGGGCACAGGCCTCCTCTCACAAGGAGAAGGATTGAGCGTTGATCACCACCCTTGCTCAATGCGGGTTGGTGATTTCAGACTTTTTAGTCCAGGTTTCCTCAAGATGTTTTCCTTCACCTTTTTATCAGTCATTGGTGTCTAAGATTACTTAGAAAGTACATAAAAACTTAGAAAAGTTGCATTGGTACTTGCCTGACCTGGAATCGAACCCACACCCTCATACTCGAGAGGTTGGTTCTTTACCCACTAGAAGTTGGCTACACTTTGCCAACTTCAAGGCGTTCGTGGTGCGAGTGCCGACGTGTTTCTTGCACCTCGTCTTGGACGAAAACTTCTGGCCACAGGACATGGTGTTCCGTCGCTTCCGCGGACAAGTGCCACAGGACCGCACAGTGACTTAGTGCATAAGTGAAGTGCTACTAACATAGTTTTAAGTTTTTATTTACTAACAATTTTGTATATCATATTATGTATGCTAGTTTTAAGGTATTTATCTATGGGCCTTTGATGCCTGAGAATAAAGATGATTTGATTTGATTTGATTTACCCACTAGGCCACCACGGCTTTTTCATCATTATACTAGACTCTAGTAATTATAGTGTCAGTTCCTAGACACTATCTGCCATGGTGTGGCAAATTGCAAGATGCATTTTGCAGCATCCAAGCAGGTAAAGATTGAAAGCATCAAGTCGGAAACCAAGCAATCAAACAACTGTGAAGTTGGAGGCATACATTAAGGGGTCAGAGGAGGTAAATTAATCAAAAGAAAAGGTTTTATTTGCACATAAAGAAAGGACCTTTTGAAACCCCAATGATAATGTTGATATTATGATAATTAATACGTGAGTGGACCATGGACATAGAGGAATATAAAACCATGAAAACCAACTTTCAGGAATCAAAAGGCACCAAAAGAAGAGTATAATGTTGATGACACATTACCAGCTTAATCTTGATCTTATCCACGAGTGTATTTATTTAACACTATTCTCGTTTGCAGGTATTCAATCACAAAGACTACGCGTCACGGGAAGACTTTGACCGCGCGGTTTCCGAAGCACTAGAGGCACATAAAATCGACATCGTCTGTCTTGCCGGATACATGAGAATCCTGTCAGCTGAGTTTGTTAAAAAGTAAGTTTTATCTACGAAATCTTTAGGATTTCTTAGATTTGGAGTCATCCTTCGAGCCTTTTTCAAGATTTGGATGTCTATGTGCAAAAATAGCGTTTTTGGAAAGTTCTGCTCTGTGTGAAAGATGAAACTTGTAAAGACCCCATAAAACACACTTGGGGAGTCGATTGAGGAGTGGAATCAGAATCATAGCTTGAGATGCGAATTTAGAGTCCGAAGTCCTTGAAATAAATAGCTAACAAAAAGACGTGGCGAAATAATAGCTAGCTTGACGGCTTGTCAAGGCTTACTTCTACAGTAATTTTAGTTTGTCAGTTCTTAATAATTTCAGTTACAATTCTACATGTAATTATATCAATGATCTCATGATTATCCGCCCCTGATAGATGGCACGGTCGCCTGCTGAACATCCACCCGTCGCTGCTGCCGCGTCACCCCGGCCTCAACGCGCAGAAGCAGTGTCTTGACGCAGGGGACAAGGAGAGCGGCTGTACAGTGCATTTTGTTGATGTGAGTATTTTTTACCTGTATTTAAAACTACTACGTACTGTTTATTAAAGTTTTTTAGGTGTTTAAATTCCTAGTATTGCTTTAGTGGCCATATTGGTATTCGTCTTTTCGTTAAGAGTTAAGTTAGACCATTCCCGCAAAAAGAATTTATACAGCTCCAATTTACTAATGTGAAGAAATGTTGAGTTAGATATTTGAATATGCAAATGTTATTTGGTGCAATTTGCGTTTGGATCTATAATAATGTTTTTGCTACGTTTTCGGGGAGTCATAGTCTCTTTATAGACATACCTTTAAGAGCCAAACAAAACAAAAATCACCATCACTTCCGTTTAACCAAACCCTTATCTCATATTTCACAGGAGGGCATGGACACAGGTGCAATAATTCTCCAAGAACGAGTCCCAGTTCTCCAAAAGGATACCGTAGAAACTCTAACCGACCGCATCCACGAGGCGGAACACCGCGCATACCCGCGGGCGCTGCGCCTCGTCACCACCGGCCGCGTCCGGCTCAACCAGCATGGTACACTTATGTGGTACTCTTAGGAACTGGATCTTGGAAGATACATAGCCAAAACACCCACAAAAAGCAATGAAAATGTTAACTACACCGTTAAAAGATGTCCGCTTAGGCACGTCAACAAGTCGAATATAACAATACATTTTCTTATTATACTTGAAATTACAATAGAAATATACGTGAATTACAATAACAAAATTAAGTACACTATTAAAAGATGATTTCTGAGTAATGGTATAAACAATATAGCTCAATATGAAATCTTTTCCATATTCTAGCTTGAATCATAATTTACCTCGCCAGTGCTTTTATGTATCAAAAATTCAACTCACCTATTTTTTACATATAATATTCCTCGGATGTCAGTAAAAGTATGAAATATGGCAATACTGTCAGTTCTAAAGAATGAAAGTGTTGCCATATTTTGAAGCTTGAATGTGCTACTTTGCTTCCATCAAAACTATTATGAAAGTTTAGTATAAGGGTGCGTCCACATCTGGCGAATGCGCCGCGAATGCGCAGCACGCGAGCCGATCGCGAGCTGTCCGCGAGCTGCGCGCGTGCATTTTTGTTCGTGCGCCGCTTCTGCTTGGCCCGCGCTTGCTCGCGCGCGACCTAAGCGCCGCACGCGAGCGGCGCGCAGGCGGCGCGCGACGTCTGCCATCTTCGATAGTACTGAGCCAATATACGGAACTGTAAGGGCGAGAACTGATTGCGCGCAGATCGCGCGCCGCTCGCGCGCTCTATACGAGCCTTGCGTGAGTTGCGCTAAAGAGGCGCACCGAACTATTGCAGTGACTGCACGCGCGCAGCTCGCGGACAGCTCGCGATCGGCTCGCGTGCTGCGCATTCGCGGCGCATTCGCCAGATGTGGACGCACCCTAAGAAACCTAGGTATCTATGCAATAACTCGAATACTATAAAACTATAGACTTGAACTTTTAATCTCAATATTATGGGACCAAATTATATGTTGTATGTAATATCTATATACACATGTTATACATTCCTATTGTTTAGGAATTTCATTGAATTTTTATTATTAAAAAAATATTTACTTCAAAAATATTCATTTGTTTAAAAAAAGGTTGTTATGAAAAGATTAATATAGTCTAAAAACTCGAATTTGATACTAATTTGTATATAAGTATAAAGTTATCACATTAGATAAGAATATTATATTGCCCTGTTAGGCACAGTTTTGATTGAACAAATTTTATAAAAAATATGCTAAATTGCTCAAAAACACCTAGGTGTGTAATAAAGAAAATTTAAAAGTTTACTGTTAAAAAACAACAAGTTTTTTTTTATGAGAATTGTTAAGATAAACTATAGATTGTTATTTCAAAGGCAGTACTAATAAGAATAAATCAAAATGCATGTTTATAAATGCCATTTTAAATATAAGTATGTTAAGTTTTACAGTGTGTTTGAAATAAAACTTTTTTGTATATATTTCATGCTTTTTATTCTCCTGTCCTGTTACTATTTACTAATATCACAGATAAGATACTAATCTATAAACTTTGTTACCATGTTGCGCTACTAAATAAAAAAATGTATTTATCGTGGTGAATTTTGTAGTGGCAAGACCGAATTAAAACTAGCTGACTAAAAAGCAGTGCTATCATGAATAGCAAAATTACCTCTATCTATAAAATAAATAAAATCAATCTATTAACTTTTTTTAAAGTCTTTAAAAGTAAACAAATCAATCAACGCTTTAGAAAACATCCCAAACAAGTCCCCACTATCGTTATTTAAATATTCATTTTTAACAACATTTATATTTTCAGGTTTTTTAGGTTTGACTACAGAATGGATGCCATTTTTCAAAATGTCATCGCATATTTTGTCAAATTCTACATGAAACTTCTGTTTATTTAACAAAGGGACTATTAGATTGTATTTATCTATCTTCATATTTATTGATGATGCTAATTCTTTGTTATGTTTGTATATAATCTGCCATTTTGAATATTCTTCTTCTGTTAATGGGTATGGTCCTAATGGTGATCTGTCTGAGGATATCTCTTTTTTCAAGTCAGCTATCTCTTGTTCTATTTCTTTTGCTAGTGTTATCCATTCGGGAGTAAAGCCGTTGTTTATAAGTACCTGGAAAATATAATTTATCAATAATTTTTCCCTGCATAGAAAATTTGTGTGGACCTAATGGTAAGCCTTGTGGCATCCCTCTTTTTTAAAGGTACTTTTGCTTTATTATTTCATTTTGAGAGCATTGTTTTCTAAAGAATATGTATTTGGAATTCTTTGTTCATTTGTTCATGCTTACCTCATTCAACTTATGAGTTGTAAAATCAACATAAGGATTATTGTTTTGATTGTTCAAGGGCTTTCCTTTGCCACTTAAATTTTCAAACTCTCCTTTAGACATAGATTCCTGAATTAAATCTTCAACTAGCCTATCAAAACCATATTTGGTTTTAATATCATGTTTCTTTCCATACTGTCCTTTTTTCATTAAAGTTTTTTCAGTGGCCATAGATTTTTCAATGCGGTGTTCCATTACGTTAATGGCAGCTTTCTGGGCACGAGCTTGGGTGTATTGCTTTTGTCTTTGGAAAATAGTTCCATGGCCATAACCTTCATAGCTGAGGTACTGCCGATGTTGTGGTGCTGTGTGCTGGAGAACCATAATTATTGTTTGAATTAATAATATGTTATTAATCAACAAGCTCATGCAAAGATTTGTTAATGTATTATTAAGTACCTATTAATATAGAAGGTTATTGAAATTCCAACTATTTGATGTGTCAATTATCTTTAAGAAGATGCAAATGTTTTTATAATACTTACCCTTATATCATAAACAACTTGCTCCACTTCCTCTTTATTACTGACTCCAGTGTTATGCTTTGTGAGAGTCCTGAAAGCATTTTCTACTTCCACAAACTTGTCCATATCTGCCTCCGGTGACCCAGAGTCTGGGTGGTATTTCTTGGCAAGATCTAGGAAAGCTTGGCGGACCACGTCTTGCTTGGAGTCTAGAGGAATTTTTAGAACATGGGAGCATTCCTGAAAATTGTGTTAACAGCTGTAGTAGTATAATTTTATATTTCTGTCTATGATTTTGGACATATTTTCGGACAGATTTCAAGTTTTCGGCTATAGCAATCTATGTTGTTATTAAAAAACTTACCTTAAGCTTCTTTTCTGTTGCTTTTGAAGTTATTGTTCTCGCGCTGATAAGATTCGCACCAAAGTAAGATAAAGCCACATGATCGACGTGTTTGAAAGTACTAGTCAGCAATGCCTTTTTATTCATTTTGTTTACTATTTATTCATATTTTTGTTACGTAAAGAACGTGTTTTTGTAGAAAAATAAACCAATATTTTTCAGTGTCAAGTGTCAATGTCCAAAATATACTCATCAGATGATTTTGACATTATCATCTGTGTTTACGAAGTATATTGAAGAAATGTCGAGATTCTCGCCACAGAGTGTCTTTGGTTAGCACGTGTGCCTAGAATTTTCAGCTGTTTTAAGTGTTTTGGTGAACTTTTGTGACTTAGTTTTGTGTTTGTGTGTTGTCTTTTTGTTTGTTACCAGTGGTGTGTTGTTATTTCGGTAACTAACCAGTTTTTTACAAGCATAATGGATCAAAATAAACCCCCCGATCCCGATCCTCCCGACATCTCTGCATATGCTCCACTTTCCCCCAACTATCCGCTTTCCCAACTCGCTGATGTTGCTTGCAGCATCGCGGACTCCCAGACCCTATCAACCTCGAATACCAGGAAACGCTCCGGAGATGATGCCAACATTGGCGTGTCAACCCCGCCATCAAAACAACAAAGAAACCTAGTTGGCCGCAGCAGGTACTCTGCTACTGATAAGGCACCTTTTATCGTTCATGTCTCTCGATTGGAGCCCCAGCCTAACGCCGGTACCTCTCTACACCCTGTTACTTTCGGAATATTCCTACAAAAACATAACATTACCAATGTTGTCCGTGATGGTGTTAAAAAAGTTGGTAGGAACCGTGTGTCTGTAGAGTTTAAATCCCCTCAGGATGCAAACTCATTTATTATCAACAGCATTTTACATAAGAACTGCTATGTTGCCTCTATCCCCACTTTTAATATAACTAGGATGGGTGTTGTGACTGGTGTTCCCACAGATTTAAATGAAGAGGAAGCCCAAAAATACTTGCAGGTCCCTTCAGGTTGTGGTGAAATCCTGAAAGTTCGTCGCATAAGCAGGAAAGTAGTTATTGATGGAGTGACTGTATTCAAGGCAACAGAGACATGTGTACTTACCTTTGATGGCCAAGTATTACCTCAAAGAGTATTTTGTTGTTACACCTCCCTTCCGGTTCAGCAATATGTTTATCCCACCATCCAGTGCCGTAAGTGCTGCAGGTTTGGTCATGTGGAACTAGTGTGTCGGTCCAAGCCTCGCTGCAGTAAGTGCGGCCATGATCACCCTGGTGATGGTTGCAGCACTTCTGAGGCGGAGGCATTCTGTGTGCTCTGCTCGGGGAATCATTTTGCAAATAGCAAATCATGCCCCGAGTTGGGTAGACAGAAGGCCATTAAGACGGTTATGGCTGAGAAGTCCCTTTCATATGCTGAAGCTAGCAAATCTGTCCCACTTACTTCTCGCAATTATGCTAATGCTGCAAAAGCTATTCCCGTCCCCACTCAGTCATACCGCAAAACTGTTTTCCTTAAGCCAAAGACCCATGCCCCTCTATCTCCCTCTTATGATAAAGCTGCCCATCAGCAGATTATTAACTCCCCTGCACCTTCACAGCCTGATGGCTGCGCTCTGAATAACCCATTCATTGATAGTAATGTTTCCTCAATAATAGATATACTTATTAAACTTCTTTCTACAATTCTATCCACCAATAATACCCAATTACCGTCCAACGTTGCCTACCAACTAACTAACCTTTTATCAAATATTAGAAATGGCGCCTCGCCAAGTATTCCTTCAATGGAATGTGAGGAGCGTGTGGCATAAAAAGCACGACCTCATATTCCTCCTCAATAAATTCAAGCCTCTGGCTTGCTCTGTAGCTGAGACTTGGCTCACCCCGAGTCTCAGTTTTAATATACCACTATTTAATATTCTCAGATGTGACAGATCTGATGGCTATGGAGGGTCGGCTCTCCTTGTTAATAATCGTGTCCCCCTCTCCACCTTGACTCTTCCGGTTCTGGATGGTGATATGAATATATGTAGTTGCGTGTAGAATTGAGGGTATCACTGTTTTATCCGTGTATATTTCCCATCCTCAGCGTAGGTTTTTAACCACCATTAGGGACATTTTGAATAACATAGTGGGACCTGTGCTCGTCATGGGTGACTTCAACTGTCACCACTTTAGATGGGGTTCCAATCGTTGTGATTCGTTTGGGGAAGGTTTAGTAGAAATCTTGGATGATTTTGACCTTTGCATCTTAAATGATGGTAGCCCTACTCGTAGATCCCTTCCAGGACAGCAAAAGAGTTGTGTAGACCTCACATTCTGTTCAGTAGAGTTGGCGGCATCAATTCATTGGGAATGTACTACTCTGACGCATGGTAGCGACCATTACCCCATTGTTGTAACTTTAATTAATAAAACCTTTTTAGAGAAAACGTCTCCTCCACTATTGAAGTACAACTTGTCCAAACCTGATTGGTCGAGGTTTGCATCTTTACTGGAGGAGAAAATTAGTATGCTTCCAAATTTAACTTCAAGTTTTCAAGATTCTTCTGGTCACTGCCATGCTAAGAGCTGCTACGATGGCTTTATCTCGGCCATTACCTCAAGCGCAGACTCTACCTTTCCGTTGCGCAACTGTGCCAGAAATAAAATCCCGTCACCCCCGTGGTGGGATCAAGAATGCACATCGGTTATTAAAGAAAGAAAAGAGGCCGAAAAACAGTACAATGATGCGATGAATAGCGACAATCTTATACGGTACAGACGAGTGTTAGCTCAATCTCGGCGGCTTCTTCGCAAGAAGAAACGCCGCGGTTGGGTTAAGTTTTGCACTTCTCTATCCCCTTCCACTCCCATTTCAGCAGTTTGGAAGAGCATTAATCGTTTCAGGCGAGGCTGCTCCCCATCTATCTCTTCCCCTATCTCGAGAGAAACTGCTGAATCCTTTTTTGACAAGATAGCTCCAGCCTATGTTCCTTCTTCCTCAGAACTTCTGCTCCCGCCTGTAAATATTGTGGATGATCCTATGAATGAACCATTTTCGTTAGAGGAACTTGATACGGTATTACGTCATGTTAGGGATTCCGCCCCAGGCATAGACGGCATACCGTACTCATTTGCAGTTCATTTTGGTTTTGAAGCAAAAAAATATTTTTTAGGAATAATAAATTATTGCTATCAATTTGGTTGGGTTCCTGAACAGTGGAAAGCTCAGATAGTAATTCCCCTTTTGAAGCCCGGCAAGACTGCTGATGATCCGAATGGCCTTAGACCAATTGCTTTGTCCTCAGTGTTGGCCAAGATATTGGAACATTTAATTAAAAATAGACTTGAGTGGTTGGTGGAGTCTAGGGATCTACTGCCGAGTAGTCAGTTTGGCTTTAGAAAGGGGCTTAGCACCATGGACAGTGTGGCAATTTTGGTTACTGATATCCGTACAGCCTTTTCCAAAAATGAATCCGCTGTAGCCACTTTCCTTGACATCTCTTCCGCATACGACAGCGTCCTTCTTCCAGTTCTCAGGCAAAAATTGCAACAGCTGAGGATTCCGGGTAAGATGGTACAATGTATATGCGCACTCCTCATGTCTCGCTCTTTGATGCTCAGAGTGCAGGGGGAGGTATTTGAGGTGAGACAGACGTGGAAGGGCCTTCCCCAAGGCTCAGTTCTAAGCCCCCTACTATACAACCTGTATACAGCAGACATTGGCTCCTGCCTTAATGCTGACTGCCACCTTTTACAATACGCTGACGATCTAGTGTTGTATGTAGTTAATCCATCTATTACGGACGCTGCCTCATCTCTCTGTCTCTCCCTGGACTCTCTGCACACATGGCTTTTGGACCATGGTCTCTCGTTATCCGCCCCAAAAAGCTCGGTAGTGATTTTTTCCCGAAAACGACTGATCCCTCAGGTCTCAGTTAACATTCAAGGACAAGATATTCCCATAGGTAACAAATCAAAATTTTTAGGCGTTTTCTTAGACTCAAAATTATCCGGGATTCACCACTTTAATTATTTGATCAAAAGATGCGAAAGAGCAATCTCCATCCTAAAAGCTCTCGCTGGTGTCTGGTGGGGGGCCCATCCCTTCACTATGAAACTGGTCTACAATGCCTTAGTCCGCAGTATCCTGGACTATGGGTCACACTTGGTGATTCCAAGCAACAAAGGTGCCTTGGCCGGTTTAGATAGGATTCAGTCTCAATGCCTTCGAATCATCTCAGGTTGCATGAAGTCGTCGCCTATTAACGCCTTGCAGGTCGAATGCGCTGAACCTCCTTTAGCCCTGAGACGTCAGTACCTCGCTTCCCGTTTCCTATCCAGGGTTATTCCCAAGTCATCTCACCCCCTCATCCCAAAACTCAGAGAGCTTGACACTCTTTGTCACAGCTCCAAATATTGGGAACACAAAGAAATCCCCCTATTCCTAAAAGCATATCGGTTTTTTCAAAATTTAGAATCCCCCATTGCTCCACATCCCAGACTTCCTTTATTTAATTACCCTTATGAAGTACTTTGCTTCACCCCTAAAATATTCTATAACATTGGCATATCCAAAAACTCCCCATCTGCAAATTCGGCCTTTAATGCGGTTTTGGGTGAACGATGGATTGGGTTTCAAAAGTTCTTCACGGATGCTTCCAAATCAAATGGTGGCTGTACTGGAGCCGCGGTTTACTATCAGAACTCTAAAATAATTTTGAAATTCAGATGTCCGAAGGAGTCTTCAGTATTTACAGGCGAGTGTGTGGCACTATTGGAAGCTTGTCGTTTTATAGAGTCCCATGAGATTAGCTGTGGAGTTATCTTTACTGACTCCCTTAGCTGTCTCCAAGCCATATCCCAGAATCCCTTTAGAACTAAACTCCATTGTCCTATTGTCCTGGATATTAAAAAGTCCCTTTTCTCCTGCACTAGGCAAGAGAAAGAAGTACACTTAGTCTGGATCCCTAGCCACTGCGGTATAGCGGGCAATGAATGTGCCGATGCATTGGCCAAAGATGCGTGTTCATCTGAGTCCGCTGATCTTGCACACTTCTCCCTTCAAGGGCATGACCTGCTAAACCTCCCTAAATTGAGTCTTGAGACCTCGTGGCAGGAATGGTGGAACATCTCAGGCAAAAGGAAGGGTAGCTCTTATTTCGCCATTCAACCGGTTGTAAAACCAAAACCGTGGTTTTCAAATTTCAAAAGATACCCTAAACGGGTAATTTCAGTCATGTGCAGAATTCGGTTAGGTCACTGCTGTACACCGGTCTTTCTGCGCAAAGTTCGGGTGCAGGATTCATCCCTCTGCGAGTGTGGACTGGATGAAGGTACCCTGGACCATATATTTTTTGACTGTCCTATCAACTCATCCTTTGATTTATATGGTCGTCTCCAAAAACTTAAAATTCCTCTCCCGACTAACTTCCGTTCCCTCCTATCCCACTCCTGTCCAGAACTGCTCCAGATGCTGTTGATGTTCATTAATCAAAACAATATTAAATTATAAATTGTGGCCTATATTTAGGCCACAGTTTGTATGGTTGTGGTATATATTATATGTTATGTGTTACTAACATTTTGTTGTTGTTTTTATATATGTAAATATATTTCTGTTTGTTTCAGTGCCGTCCTACTAACACATTAAGTTACACAAGATCGGCCACAGCACCATCTTAAATCAATATATATATATTTTTAAATTTATTTTAATTAAAAGCACTTCTTGCTTCTCATCCCACTTGTCATTGGCAGAATCGTCGAAATTGACATCGACACGGATTGCCATATACAAAAATAGAATAGAATAGAATTGAAGAAATGTCGTATTATTTTAAAGTTAATATTTTATAATTTTAATTGAGTAATTCTAGAGCATTATATTATTTTATTCTGCATTTAAAAATACGATCTATATAAATAAAAATTAATCCTTTACATTTAATTGTGGAAAAGATAGCAACCCTTGTAAAACTTTTGATATAACAGGTATAAATAATCGATTAAAGAATATCGATTATCGACATAAAGGATTCTATCTCAAGAATTAATTATTGATAAGTTGAAGCATTTTCTTAGCGCATTTAGCAAATTCACGCAGATTTTATTTTTAATACAGCTTTTTGTGACTGTACAAAAAGTTGTATGATAATTAATTTTAACTTATGTTAAAATCGAGTCACAATATGTAACGACACTATAACTCTTGGCATAGCCAACTGGACAACACTAATTCGTTGACATTTTCGGTAGAAAGCGTAAAATTAGCGTATTTTTGTGTTGCGATTAATTAACGCGCTGTGTGACTATTGTTAATTAGGTAGTGCTATGTGTATGGAGTGTCGAGTATAGAGATTGTGCGCTATTTATTTGTGATACATAATTATATGTGCTGACACTATGGCATTCACTGCGGAAGATGTTGCGAGACGCTATCCAATTCACTGGTTAGTGTGGAACAATCAGTTTGAAGAGCTAAAGTCGCTATTGGCCGCTAATAAGGTATACTACAACAGTTTACAGTGTGATTTGAATGATTGTTTTCTTATTTGGCGTCGCCGTTTGAGGTTATAACCGGGTCTGATCCCGGCTATTGAACTATCGTGGGTGTTTTTCTAACGTAAATGATATAAATCTTTTCTTTCTAGATCTGTTTACTCAGATAAAAAATAATAGCTGTTTGTATTGGTGTTTCGCCGTGTTTATTGCCCATGACCTTCTAGATTCTTTATAGCCAGATAAAAGAAACATTAAGTTCTTAATTGAATTGAAAATAAACAATACGTGATATTTTTCTCATGCACTTATAAATTAAATCAATTAAAACTAATTGCAGTGGGTATTACATCGGAAAAACATCATTGTTATGCCTGAAAAAGTATAAAGTGCACATATCAATAACAGATAATAAATGAATCATCATAACATAGACACTGAGTCACATACAGGTCTGATTAAAACCTCCTTAGTACTTTATTTGCATAAATTGGCAACATTTTGTGTAATTAAAATTTCAAGACACGAATTAAATTACCCAAACTGATTGTCAAGGTGATATGAAGCCAGACAGGACCTTACAATCTCATTATGAAGAAGCCTTAGTAATTAAATTGAAGGTTGAACACCAATGTTTAAGGTTACACATAATATTCTTGTATTTATGACTATATTTTCTGACATGAGTCTGCTTACTGGGAATTGGATTATAATATTTGAAATTCTACTTAATGTAGTATGGTAATATGATTCAAAATGTATTGGCTACTTGAACTATTTTCAGCCATGAACATGGTGTGTCATGTTCTGAGAAATCAGTTTTATGTTTAAAATACCATTGAATGTTTAAAGAATTCTGATGTGAAACAGCAACTAGTAACAGAATAATTTATTATTAACTAGCCATTTTCCTGAGGTTTCACCCGCACTCCCTGGGACCTACTGCCCATAATGCAATAAAATATAGCCTATGTTAATTGGGAAAAATGTAGCTTTCCAACATCGAAAGAATTTTTTAATTTTTTTAAACTAGTGATTTTTGAGATTTTCCATTACAAACCAACAAAAATACAAGTTTTTCCTATTTACAATATATTAGTATAAATTGATTTACTCATTGTAACTTGAATATTTTCTTCTACATTTTCCTTATGGGAATAAATAATCAAAACTTCCTATTGAAGTGCAAACATAATAATGTTTTGCATAAACATAACATTGATACATTATCACTAAACCTATGAATGAATCACTCAATCTAATCTGACAGCTTATCACTGAAACCTTGGAGCTTTGTATTCATTCATTTGTTATTGTTACAAAACAGGGAAACAAGGAAACTTGCTGTAATAAATTAATAAACTAAAAAATACAATGAAACAAAACAAGGTATTTTTTCGCCATTAAAGTTAAACTTGAAAATAAATATGAATTATTAAAGCATTTTATTTTCCTAAGCAACATCATTTTTCACTAAGCAAAAATACATTTTTGCTTTTGCACCTCAAAATCAATAAAACACTTATGCCCATTTTCACCAGCAAATACCTAAATTTAGGGATCCGCTAAGAGCATTTAGGGAACACTTAATACGAATTTCGTTTTCAACAAACGTTAAGTGTCTCTTGTACCTTTAAGTATTGGGGGAGCCCTTATTCCACTTAGAATAAGGGCTCTTTAGAATTCTTTAGAATAAGGACACTTTAGTTAGGGAAAAGTTAAGAGATTGTTGGTGAAAACGGGCATTAGAACACTAAAACACTGTCTACCTAACTGTAGATATTATTTGCAGAATGGTAACAAGGATGAATATCATTACTGCTTACATCATAACATGTTTAGCAAATTAACTTCAGTTAGCGAGATTTTCACGCCTCTGAGTGGGCGGTGATCGTGCGCGCGCGCATTTGCGATCTTGTGTACGGAATGTTCATGACATATAAAACCTCATTGGAGGATGTATTTAATTTAAATTTTTTCTAAAATGTCAAGAACAAAAGAAATGAATGTGATTCTGTACAAATTTTTCCCTGTGAGCACGTTTATATAATTTCTTCTAAATTAATAAAAGTATTGTTACATATTTACACCACTTGGAAAGCCTTTTTCTTTTATGTTCCCAATGGCCACACCAGCGTGATATTGAAGAGCTCTAAAAAGCTGGCAGTACAAAGTGGGCAAAAATTAAAAAAAAAAAGCTCAAAATTTGTTGCTAATTTGTTGCTAATTAGTTGCCAAATAATCGATTTTTTTGCTTTTGCCGATTTCGAGAAATCGTCAACAATGCTAGCTTCACCATAAGCTGGCATGGATTATAAGATAAAAGTAAAGGTAAAATAAACAAAATCACTACAAATTTGTTGCTAATTTGTTGCTGTATAACCAAAATAAATTTGAGGTGCAAAAATATTTTTTTTTTTCAAATATAAATTTTTTATTTGCTTTGCGCGCTTGAATGTCAATTGTTTCATGAAAAAAATATGAAATAAATTTGTTGCTCGTCACAGAACTGTTCCTTGTCACTTAGAGAACCAGCAACTAAATAGACACCCGACGATCGGGTGTCTTGAACTTCGGTGACTAACAAACCGGCCATGCTGGCTTGAATGTCGATTTTTCCGGTGAAAAACGTTGAAATGAATTTGTTGCTCGTCACAGAGGTGATTAATGTCTCTCAGAGAACCAGCAACTAAATAGACACCCGACGATCGGGTGTCTTGAACTTCAGTGACTAACAAACCGGCCATGCTGGCTTGAATGTCGATTTTTCCGGTGAAAAACGTTGAAATGAATTTGTTGCTCGTCACAGAGGTGATTAATGTCTCTCAGAGAACCAGCAACTAAATAAACACCCGACGATCGGGTGTCTTGAACTTCGGTGACTAACAAACCGGCCATGCTGGCTTGAATGTCGATTTTTCCGGTGAAAAACGTGGATATAAATTTGTTGCTCTTCGCAAAACTGTTAGGCATCGATCGGAGAACCAGCAACTAAATAGACACCCGTTGATCGGGTGTCTTGAACTTCGGTGACTAACAAACCGGCCATGCTGGCTTGAATGTCGATTTTTCCGGTGAAAAACGTTGAAATGAATTTGTTGCTCGTCACAGAGGTGATTAATGTCTCTCAGAGAACCAGCAACTAAATAGACACCCGACGATCGGGTGTCTTGAACTTCGGTGACTAACAAACCGGCCATGCTAGCTTGAATGTCGATTTTTCCGGTGAAAAACGTTGAAATGAATTTGTTGCTCGTCACAGAGGTGATTAATGTCTCTCAGAGAACCAGCAACTAAATAGACACCCGACGATCGGGTGTCTTGAACTTCGGTGACTAACAAACCGGCCATGCTGGCTTGAATGTCGATTTTTCCGGTGAAAAACGTTGAAATGAATTTGTTGCTCGTCACAGAGGTGATTAATGTCTCTCAGAGAACCAGCAACTAAATAGACACCCGACGATCGGGTGTCTTGAACTTCGGTGACTAACAAACCGGCCATGCTGGCTTGAATGTCGATTTTTCCGGTGAAAAACGTGGAAATGAATTTGTTGCTCGTCACAGAGGTGATTAATGTCTCTCAGAGAACCAGCAACTTTTCGTTAAAAATCTAAAAATCAGATCTTAACGTTTTGAGGTTCTAGGAAGCTTCCTTGACCACTTCCACGAGGGTGACACCCTAGCTGTATATATGTGTAAGAATAAGTATGTGAATCGCTTATAACTTTCGAATAGCTTGACCGATGAGTACCAATCTTTGTCATTCTAAAGAAATTTCATCAAACTTAGATTTCCTGAAAATTTAAACCAACTTGGTCTAATATATAATAGAAAACAATATAAATCATTACTGAACGAACTGTAATTATTTTTACAAACAAAAAAATATCATCTGAGTCACGATTTCTTCTTTGGCATTAAAAATGAACTAAGCATTGAGTACTTTCCAGAAACTATATATTGATTAATTTTAGTATACTCTTATAGCCACGTAATCAACTGGTAACATTGGTGACTAGTATTCAGTATTAATATTTTTTTATTTTTCAATTTTATATTTTTTTCGCTTTTTTTTTTGAATTCTATTTTTCTAAGCCATCCTTGAGAGCGCTAATAAGCAAAAAAAAAATTATCGAAATCGGATGACCCTAAAAGGCCATTCCTGTAACTTCCCGCTAGATACATTAAGCGTTCGAATGTTGCCGTTTGTTGCGATGTTTTTGAGCTCGTCAATTTATGAGAGCTCAACAATTTGAATTGTGTGTTATTTTGAGCTCTCCTATTTATTTAGTTGCTGGTTCTCTAAGTGACATTAATCACCTCTGTGACGAGCAACAAATTCATTTCAACGTTTTTCACCGGAAAAATCGACATTCAAGCCAGCATGGCCGGTTTGTTAGTCACCGAAGTTCAAGACACCCGATCAACGGGTGTCTATTTAGTTGCTGGTTCTCCGATCGATGCCTAACAGTTCTGCGAAGAGCAACAAATTTATTTCCACGTTTTTCACCGGAAAAATCGACATTCAAGCCAGCATGGCCGGTTTGTTAGTCACCGAAGTTCAAGACACCCGATCGTCGGGTGTCTATTTAGTTGCTGGTTCTCTGAGAGACATTAATCACCTCTGTGACGAGCAACAAATTCATTTCAACGTTTTTCACCGGAAAAATCGACATTCAAGCCAGCATGGCCGGTTTGTTAGTCACCGAAGTTCAAGACACCCGATCGTCGGGTGTCTATTTAGTTGCTGGTTCTCTGAGAGACATTAATCACCTCTGTGACGAGCAACAAATTCATTTCAACGTTTTTCACCGGAAAAATCGACATTCAAGCTAGCATGGCCGGTTTGTTAGTCACCGAAGTTCAAGACACCCGATCGTCGGGTGTCTATTTAGTTGCTGGTTCTCTAAGTGACAAGGAACAGTTCTGTGACGAGCACCAAATTTATTTCATATTTTTTTCATGAAACAATTGACATTCAAGCGCGCAAAGCAAATAAAAATTTTCTATTTGAAAAAAAAAAATATTTTTGCACCTCAAATTTATTTTGGTTATACAGCAACAAATTTGCAACAAATTTGTAGTGATTTTGTTTATTTTACCTTTACTTTTATCTTATAATCTATGCCAGCTTATGGTGAAGCTAGCATTGTTGACGATTTTTCGAAATCGGCAAAAGCAAAAAAATCGATTATTTGGCAACTAATTAGCAACAAATTAGCAACAAATTTTGAGCTTTTTTTTTTTAATTTTTGCCCACTTTGTACTGCCAGCTTTATAGAGCTATATTGAAGAACTAATTATTTAACTTTGTGGGGAACACGGAACACCTTTATTGTAGCTATAGCCATAACTATGACATATGTGGGTTTATGGCTTCCGCATCTATAACGGTTATAGTTAATCTTTTACAGTTGTATTATGTTTGACAAGGTCCTGTTTAGCATCTTCAAAAATATTGAACGTAAGGAATCCACGTCATGCGTAATCTGATTTGTGACGTCCACAAAGGGGTAAACGATTTTGTTAAAGTGGTTTGGTTTGTATTTTTGTGTTGCTTTGTTATTTTGGACCAATAACAGATAGCCCTAACAAGAATTGCAAAGCCAGATATCATAGACATTTTTCAGCGACAGCCATTTCTAGACCATCTGAGGTCAATGTTCAATGTTCTTTAACCATGTAAAGAAGAAGGTAGCTAAGAAGGTCCACACATCACATCATCATCCACATTATTTTGTCAACAGATAACACAAGAGGAGCTAGAATCCAAAGACTGCAGGGGGCGTACTCCCCTGCTACTAGCGGTGACACTAGGTCACTTAGAAACTACGAAGGTGCTCATAGAAGCCGGTGCTGATGTTAACTGCGAGAAGGATGGATGGACAGGTAAGATGGAACTACTTCTAATGGATTACGTAACTTTTG
Source organism: Helicoverpa zea (assembly GCF_022581195.2). Lineage (NCBI taxonomy): Eukaryota > Metazoa > Arthropoda > Insecta > Lepidoptera > Noctuidae > Helicoverpa > Helicoverpa zea. The sequence goes on from NC_061467.1 coordinate 11,100,875, forward strand.
AAGGCTTTTCGGGTGCCAGATAGACTGTGTTGTTATACTGCAGTACAATTCGTAAAGGATTTCCGTTAGGGATTTCGAATTGGACTTTCTAATCCAGATTTATAATTTCGTAAGGTACATGCTATTTACTTCAATCTTCAATGTTAAAAGAGACCTTTTGAATAGTTTCAGAAGAATTGAATAATCGCATGATAAAGGGCCGTTGTTGCTTACGCCCCTTATGTTTAAATGAGATACCTAAAATGGAATATATAATCATGTGCTAATCGTAAATTGAAACGTACTACCCAATCAATTAGTTCCTATGCCAACTGTACCATAATTGATACATTACCTACATATTTTAACGAGTACCTAATCCAACCAAAACAAACTGTTCGTACTTCCTCCTGCGCGACCAATCTGTCTGCTAGGTCCGCCATTTAATTATAATTTTATTCATAGCAGCCATTGAGTAGTCCATATTCACTACACAGACATTATTTCTTCGAATAATGCTTATAAGGCGCCTTCTCAGATAATTATCACGATGGAATACATACAATGCTCATTTAGATTCCGCTTTCTGATACATAATGTTTGTTTTTGTGCCGACGCGATGGAAATTAGATGTATGATTGACTGCGTGAGCTCACTTTAGTTGGAAATCAAAAATAATTGCGAGAAAATGTAAATTTTAAACCGATTTCTTGTTGCGATGTTGTTTGTGGCTTTTAGAAATGTGAAAGAAAGCACGCCGTCTACCGTCTACGTCGTTACAAGCAAGGGTTGATTTATCGATCTTCAGTTTGAAGCAGTCTAATTAAGGTCATTGCAGATTCTCAGCAGCGAAATTTTACATCCACTTTTGGCGTAGCTCAGAACCATTTTACGTGTGTATAAGGATGTTATGACAGAAGGAAAATGATATTTTCCATATATGTATACCAAAAATACACACGTATATTGCAATATACTGGTTTGATGGTACAGTTACGGCCGTTCCGAATATGCTATCTATCGGCTGTTGTGCTTTCTATGCAATAGGTATTTGACATTATTTTGACGTATTGTAGCGGTGCAAGAAGCCACAGCGACGGGTAACGCGGAGCTCCTCTCACTGGTGCTGTCGCGGAGAGACTACCAGCGTCACGTGCTGCGCTCGGGGGGTATCCCCGACCTGCTGCGCCGGCTCAGCCTCGCGCCAGACTTCTATGTGGAGATGAAGTGGGAGTTCACTAGCTGGGGTGAGTGTTTTATATATCAGAAGAACAGGATTCAAGACGGTCAAGGATGCCAGAGTCAGACAAAGCAATTTGCTGTTCCCGACCTGTTTGAAAGCAGCTCAGTAACTGGTATTTTAAATAGAGGACATGCCTATCTGACCTCATTATTGATCCTCACTATTTGCAGATTTTTTCGAGTCTGCAATTGTGATGTCGGAACGGGTTTTTCACCATGGATTCTGAATATCTATACTTTCTCAACTATCTATATCTCAAACTAAGTGAGAAGATTAGGTCTCAATTCATCGCCGTGCTGCTGTCACCTATCAACAAGCTCTTTCTACTTAAGTATGTCAATTTAAAGAACAAAATTCACCAACTATACCTTTCTAATCCACAGTGCCTCTAGTATCCCGGATGTGTCCATTCGACACGTACAAAGTGTACAAGCGAGGCGGCAACGTACGCGTGGACACGACGCTCGTCGGCTTCGACAACAACCGATGGCAGAGGGGCGATAGGACGTATATATTTAGGGGACAGGGTGAGTCTGGATACAGTTACTTTGTACGTAGTTTTACGGGAATTTCTTTATACTTATCATGACAAAAAAAATGTTTTAAAAACTAAAAGACACGCTAGTCATATATTGTCATCAGAACTCGAAGTGTGTGCAAAATTTCATCCTAATCGAAGACCGAGAAGTGGTTCAAATTAAGATTCCAAGATTTTCTTACATAAATAGTTACAAGTGAAGCTTGATATTAACGCTGGAGAACCCTAATGAGCTATTGACGATCAATTTTACTGTTCTAGGTATCCGAGACATCGAAAACAATTTTCGACTTTGTTATACCTGTGTTATAATTTTTCCTATAAAATTACATAAGTAAATAAGGCTTTACCACACTCCCATGTTTTGCTTTATAGAAAAATCTTTTTTTTTTGCTATTCAGCTTTTATGGTTAGCTCACAGGGGTCTTAATATCAATTACCATCAGCATACCGTCTTCCAGGTCGCACAGCAAGTCTAATGGAGCTAGACCACGAGTTGGGCACATCCTGGTGTGAATACCTGGAGCCCATGTCGGGAGACCGGGAGTGGCCCGCGCCGCCCCAACACGCGATAGAACAGCGCCTCGCATCGCCACTCGCTATCAACTATTTGGACACCGATAAGATTAGTTTTGAAAGGTGGGTTGTACAAAGTTGCTGGGGAGTTTGTTCCATTATATGTTTGGTATTCTTCCCAGCAAAAACACTTAGGAAGTGGTGAAGGGCGGGTGTTTTGGGGACTGTCTTTGCTGATTTTCAGCTTACTTGGAATAAATGACTTTTTATCTTTTTTTTATCTCCCGAAACACAGGTTTCAAATAAACCTACTTCAGGTGGTTTACTCTAACGATTTATTAATTTTAAGTTTTTTTTTAAATATAATCAACTGAGCTACTTGTTACCATAAATTGTGGCCATGTTTTTAATAAATTTTATTTTATTTATCAAATTGGAAAGTGAGGTGGGGAGGTGGTACATTTCGCCAGGATTTTAAATTTTTTGTGTATTCCCAGAAATAAGAGCGGCATCTGGGGCTGGCGCCAGGACAAGTCTGAGCAGGTGAACGGCTACGAGTGCAAGGTGTTCGGCGCCAACAACGTGGAGCTGGTGTCCAAGACCCGCTCCGAGCACCTCCCGCGCGGCGCCGCCAGAGCTCCCGCGCGAGCCCCGCTGGCGGGCCTGCTGGCGCTGGCCGACCCCGAGCTGCCTGCCGCCGCCACGCCGCTGTCGGACAAGGTGGGCAAGCTCTAATGATACTATACAATACATGAAAGACCCCGCGTTTCCCTCGCCGGCCCGAAAGTAACGAATTGCTCCGCCAATTATTCAAAATTTTAGTTTTATTTATTCTTAGGAAAGCCTACAGACAAATGACAATTTTAATAACTTAATGTATGTATTTCTAATATTTTTCTAAACTTAACATATTTTATATTTAACAAGCTTTCCCGCTGTTTTACTTGCGGAATTTCTGCCCGTACCGGGATAAAATATAGCTTATGTTAATCGGGAAGAGTGCAGCTTTCGAACAGTGAAGGAGTTTTTCAAATCAGTTCCGTAGTTTCGGAGCCTTTAGAATACAAAGAAAAATGTTCATTCTTCCTATATTAGCACACATAGATAGATGAACTAAATTGCATATTAATTTCTAGCCCGAAGAAGACGAGTCACCGAGCCCTCGGAACAGCAGATCCCGGGACGACCTAACCTACATCCCAGTGACGTGGCAGGAGTACTTCTCGGACGAGGAGCTGGACCGGGACATCGGGCGGCCGCGGGACGTCAGCACTAAGGTGCAGAAGTTCAGAGCCACGCTGTGGCTGTGCGAGGACTATCCGCTAGAGGTGAGTAAAAGGTTGCGGGATTGTTCGAAAGAGTTACCGCGGCCCTGGTACATAAATGGCTTAAGAAAGAACATGGTCGGGTTTAGTCAGTAAGAGACATATACACTCCCTCACGCTGCACCCACAGCAAGTGGTGTCATTTGATGATTTCCCATAAAAAAAGGTAGTGAAGACATAGGAATAATACATTTTTGGATACTAAATCCCTGATGTGTTACCATACCAGAAATAAGATTTTGATTCAGTGACCATAGTATTGAATACTTTGCGATATAAATATTTTTATTAGTGGGACACGAATTTCAGAAAGATCATTTTTTTTTTACAGTTACAAGAACAAATAATGCCAATCCTAGACTTAATGGCCGCGATATCGTCGCCACACTTCGCCAAGCTAAAGGACTTCGTTCAAATGCAGCTGCCCGCTGGCTTCCCTGTCAAAATTGGTAAGTTCACATCACACCCTGTATATAAAAGTTTTTTTTTTATTCCTGATGATAACGTTGTAACTTGGTCCCCTTTTTCCATTCTTGATTAACTATATTTACTAAAGTGGGGTAGTACATAGCGGAGTACATAGAGAATTGAGTGCCCAGGTCCCGATTGCAAAGGTAAACATCGAACTTTATAACCAGATTCGAAAAGTCTTACTAACAGAGTATTGCAATTTGATGAATAAGTGCCAGGACTTCATTGTAGTTCTCAATAATAATAAAGGTTGCTCACTTGGCCAGTTTCCTCTTAATCATGTTTCACTGTTAAAATAATTGAAATTGTAAAAATACTAAATTCAACTTCCAGAAATCCCCCTCTTCCACGTACTAAACGCGCGGATAACATTTGGCAACATATTCGCGACTGAGTGTCCAGTGCCATACATCGAGTGCATACAAGAAGGTGATCGACTGTCTTGTGTGGTGGACGACCAGTGCTTCGCCATCGGCCGGGGGTATAGAGACGCAGCCGGCCCTGATGATAGACTGTCCTGTGGGGTGGACGATGAAGAAGGGTTGTTGCAGTATGCGATACAGCAGAGTCTTATGGAGACTGGGACGCAGGATGATCAGGTATGTTTTATAAAGTGTGTATAAATGAAGACTGTCCTGTGGGGTGTACGATGAGGAGAAACTGTTGCTGTGTTACTTGACATTTTTCCGCTGTTGGGAACAACTATGTTCCAAATGATATGGGACTGACTGTATTGTGTTTCCGATGGGTTTGATCAATCCATTGAGTAAAGCACATCCTGTAGATACTATAATCATAGTTTTCAGCTATTTTTGGTTTTGTCACAAAGATTTGACCACTTGATGAAATGTCTTGATTGTTGAATCACGTCAAGCCTTGTTGTTACAAGCTTCAAACGTAGCTACATCTGAGTGTGACCTGTACAAACTTCGTCAGGTGGATGTGTGGGAGGCGCTGCGCGGAGCCCGGCCGGCGTCGCCCGCGCCGCCGCGCCTGCGCTCGGACGACACACAGCTGCTGGCACATGAGGAACGACAACTGCAGAGGTATGTCTTCTTTATTCAAATATTTTGGCAATGAGCAGTTCTATTCATTTTACCGCTCCGAAGTTAGCCACCAGTGACTTCAAGCTAGTGAAAATGGGTGACTTCAAAGCGGCAAAGTCTTTTAGAGAGAATTGTATTTAGCAATTTCAAAATATTTTATTCCAATGTCCAATAATAAAGAAAACAACTTTAGAGAGAGCAATTTTTTTGCTATAATGTGTGTACAAAGTACAGTTAAATATCTTCTTAATAATATTGTACAATGCGAATGTAAAAAGTTAATATTTACAGACGTTGGCGGTTCCTTTGGTAGACTTATCATAGTGTGTGTTTGCTATCAAATATAGATATTGAAATAATTATACGTATAGTTTATTTTTTTATTAAATTTATAATTATGTATTACCATTGCACATCGTGTCATATTGCACGTACATAATATATTTTATAAAAAAAAGTATATAACAATATGTATCAACTGCGGGTGACACAGGTACTGTAAACTAAAACCTCACTAAATTAAATTATATTTTATTGTACGTCAAAGTCAAATTTTAAATAATTGACATAGCCATTGCAGGCTCTTGAAAGACGTTATACTAGTTGCACCTCTCAAAGTAAACGCTTTAGCAGCAACTATTCTCCAAGCCAACTTAAGTAGTGATCCACGCTAGCACATAGCTCACAGCTAGTTCCCTCACAGGGCGATCGAAGCCTCCCTCGCCGCCGCGTCCCTCGACCGCGCGGAGCCGCGGCCCGCCAGCCCCGACCGCGCGGACTCGCGGCCCGACAGCGCCGACAGCGCGGACGAGGAACTCCGAGCTGCACTGGCGGCGTCAGCTCAGGAACAAGCCAACATGGAGCGGCAGTTACAAGCGGAGCAAAGGGCATTGGATGAGGCGCTGAGATTATCGTTGCTGGATAAGTGACCTAATGTTATGGTGTGTATGGTTCTTTTTTAGTTATTTAGGTGTATTTGTTGTTGGAAGTCTAATTTGAGAAATAAGTTTTTTTGAGGTCGGGATGGAGTAACTTTAAAAGCCTCTTTTCATAAGAAACATCATATAAGAAAAGCGTTAAAAATAATAAATCAAAATCTACTGATAAAAGAAACAAGTTGAATAATTGGGGTACCTCTGATAAGCAAATGTGTAACAGTCAATTCCATTACTTCCATTATTCCATGCTCAGCTTACGAAATGACAGTCTAGTAATAAAATATAAAGGTTGACGATGAAACTAACTTAAACATATCTTTTTTCAGATCTCAGTTCCACAATCGTATGTATGAAGCGTCCAACCAAAATAAGACTTACGCCTAATGTACTTCTAGTAAGTAGCTAAAATTTATATTTACTGACGGGTCTTTGTAACACATGCTTTTGTTCATAACACGTCATAGAAAGGGTAATATTTTATGTATCAAAAATACAACAAAGCATTTAGTGTTCTTATGACGATTTTTCGTTTCGATATCGATAAAAATTATCGAACACAGCTCAAATTATGTCGATATAACGTCCAAACTTAGTATTGCTATTAAGGACAAGACAGTTAAAGCAGACTGGCGGATAACAAACTACTACTAGAGTAACTTCGTATAAGTATTTCAAATATTTTTTTGTATGTAATATCCGAGTAAATTGTATAGTAATAATATTTAAACAGCATAACTTATAATTTCTATAAAGTTGAAATCCCTAGTTTGTGAAACAAAGACCCGACTTACAGTGAGTTATACCATTTAACTATAACGATAACCGAATCATTTTCAGTTGTGAAATCCATTTGACCATTGGTTGGCGATTTCTCGGCTGGTTATAGTTTGCTTATCTTTATAGTGAAATGTTGTAACTAACCCTTAGATTTTTGACTGTAGAATATTTATTCATCGTTATGTAATAATTATTATAGTGATGTACGTTATTATTTACACTGAGTATGTTATTAATAATAATGTACATTTGTATTTAGTACCGCTACACGAGTGAGATGTAATTGTAAATTGTCGATTCAATTATTTTAATGGAATTGTTCTGATAGGTACATATTTCAGAAAGTATTGATCTTTTTACCTTTAATTGAATTTTGAATGAAATCGTGGCATATAAAATTGTTTAACCAACAAACATCACAAATATATTTGACATCACAATATTTCCCTTTTTTAAATTATGCTTGAGTTTTTAAATATTTAATTAATTTCAATTTACAATTATTACAATATTTAATTTTACAGTTTACTTCAAAACAAAATGAAGTTCTACTTAATAATACACATTTATTTTAATAATTAAAAAAGATAAATGTTTAAGCTATGGGTATACATACAGGGACTTATTCTGTTACTTTTTAAACAAAATATGATCACCGAATTGGTCTTGGTCAAATTATCAAAAACTAAGCAACGATGGCGGTCACACACATCTAGGCAAATATAACACATACTTACCTAGACAAAAAATTTGGTATTCATCACAACCTTATTATTATGATTGTCACAAACTGACCAGAGTAGTCGCAACTCAAAACCCAGCTTTTGAAAAAGTAGAACTTTATATTCGGTGAAATTAAACGAGTATTTGTACTGTCTCAATTATTATTATTACTCTTTACTATAAGTTAGTTGATCTAGACTTGGCATTAGTGCCTAGGATTAGTGTCCAGTGCAATAATTATTTAATATTTTAATGTTTATATTTTACACTTGATTCCTATATACCTGCGTCCCTGCAGTTAGACGAAATATGACCTTAATGTGATTGTAATAAGGTCGATAGTTGATAAATAAGTTCACAATTCTGAATATATAGATTTTTGGTGTGAATAGCGTAATTAGAATCAAATGTATATTCTCTTTAAAATATTCTATTATATGAGGTTTTGTGATACGAATACGTTATTTATACTTATTATAGATTCTTGACTGCCAAGCAATAATCGTTCTTCTTGGATACATTCTTGAGCATTTAGAGTTGATATTTCCTTGGCAGTTTTTACAGACGGACTGTTTATGGTAAATAAACTGACAAGATTTACTTGGTTAGCAAATAGCATTTGTTAAACTATACACACTCAAATACATATATTTAGTTTTTGTAGATAAAACAGTGAGTAGAGATTATTTTCTGAATAATAACGTTTTATCACAAGGTGCCTAGTAAATATCAACTCTAAATCACAAATATAACCTATAGTTATTGTCATTTTAACAATAGGAAACATTGTAAGTATGTAACGGGTAATAGTTAAACGTAAGCACGTCTTTAAATGAAATGTACAGCAAAAAAAAAATATTTTGTCAACGCATGAAAGAATTATTAATAGCAATTGCAATAGTTGGCAATAGCGCAATCTACCTCTATTGCGTGTGTCAAGTACTAAATGTAGTGTAGTGATACAGTCTGATTTGTGACGTCTTACGTTTAAATATTACCTTTTTATTCCTTTTATGAGGGACCGTATTATGACACGTCGGATGATTCCAGATTCTGGGGTGATTTAAAAATTGACGTATTAAGCTGAGACAGATGATCTGACTTTGTCTCATAATACGGTTCCTAAATAAAGCTTTGGTTTTCTACCATCGTGACGTAGGTGTACCTAGTAGGCCACTATAATGGCATAATGTTGTATACTTGGCGCTACTTCGCAGCTGTGATTTTATATTTAATAATGTATTGAATATTTTGTATGGTAGTCCAAAGATTGTGCTGTAGACTAAATTTCGCATTGAACACTAAGGCAAGTAATACACTATTGCGAGTTTGGTGAATAGTGTGAATACAGCCTTAGTGTCAAAAGCTATTTAAATCGATTCGATCTCATGTAGTATTATTAGATCAAAAGGCATAATAAGCAAAGTATTATTGCAGTAAACTTACAGATAGGACAGTATTTATAACACTGCCATCTGTTGTGTGTATTCGGAACTATTTAGTCACAACTTGTTATAGCGCCATCTCTTGGTGGGTAGGTGAAACAAGCTAATGTCCATGGAGTTAGTGATGCTTAGGTTTTGTAATAAGTGTGTGTACAAAATATTTAATACATGTCCACACGTATTTATATGACTATATACATATTGTACAAAGCTATTTCAATTCTATACTTTCCGATCCCAGTTAAACATTGTACATGTACAACCCTGTCGAAATGTGTAATATAACGTGTTATTATACCTAATTATATTTTATGTATATTGATTTTTAAATTGTCGTTTTATTTTTAATCTGTCCGGTGGTTTACAATGTTTTGCCCATAGCAAATAGTAATAGCAGTTTTTTTTGATGTACCGGGCAAAGAAGATATCTGTCGATAGATTGCCTTGTTTTTAGGTGGGGTGTCAGGGTAATAATGAAAAGAAATAAATACGCACAATGTTATCTATGTATTTAAAATTTAATTTTCGTTACTTATATACAAATTACAACATTCACTATCAATAATAGGTATTAGTTTGTCCTATATTTACATACGTAATACACTTTAGAAGCGTAATTTCATTATTCAAGTCAATAAATTACATCAGGAAACTTTTGGAATAGTGAGTAGTCACGAACAAGAATAACCAACAACACTGCGTCTCCGAACGGGGATGGAACCGGCCAATGCCGGCTGTAACCGGACAATACCGGCTCTAACCGGACAAAACGGGCACTCATACGTGACACCGGAATAGAAAAAATGGAATTGTACATTAGAAAAGTAGTTTTTATATCAATAATATTTTTCTTATACTTAGAAACCGGCGTTCGATCCCCGTTGTTGCAAACTGCGCGAGAATTGTACTTACTAATTACTACAAATTGATAAAGATTCCCAAGGAAAGTAACGAGAACAATTAAAATCATCGAAAACTTAAAAAATAACGAAATAAATAGATTTTTTTTTAATAAAAAGGTATTATTTTATAATTTCTAACATCGAGTTTGTGTTCTTATAACGTTTTCATACGAATACTGCTTACACAATAAATAGTCATTAAAAAATAATAAACATAATATTTGAAATCAATTCACAAACATAATTCAATACTTACAAATATAAATTGCACAGTGAGTTAAATAGTAAATAGTAACAAATCAACTGGTTTATTGCATATGCTAATATCAGTTTCTTAATCTTACGCATAATAGTTAGGTACAATGTTACGGGGCTTACCGAAAATCCTAATTAATTGATAAGAATTCATTTCATAGACCATTACGATATTTTTACAGAGTCATCAATGAGTGCAAAAGCTTCACAAAAAGTAGAATTAAATTACATTAATTTTTGCGATGATTTATTTATAATAATATTGTGGTTATAAGAACACGAATCGACGCCATATTACGACGCTAACACAGACTTAACTGGCTAAAATGAGAATAATTCATCGACACTACAGATTATATTATAATTATTATATTCAGATTACTCGTTTATTATGAAATCCTTGAAGCAAAACATCACATTGATTGACACAAACGAACATTGAGATAGTTTAACAGCTAAGACTGGTTAATGTCCACATTGACTACATCGTGGGTAATGTGCAACAATACTTGAATGTTGATGCAATTATATTACTTGTCCGCAAAGTTACGAACACCTAAACTTAAATTATGTGAAATCATTTGCATTTCTATTAGGTATTACTAATAAACATTGAATAATTTAAACGTGTTACAGCACTGTCTACTAATCCATGTAGGTAAATGTAATTCCTATTATAAGATTGTGACGATATTACATGTTCATTAGCCAACGAAAGTAACCTCTTCGCCTTTTCTGGGGACTAAATATATTTGCCTACTCTCATTTTAACCAGGTTGACGCCATGGCGACTGCTGCTAACCTGAATTGATGCTAACCGTAGTCGCCCTGAAGTTCTGTCTAATAATAAATGAAGTTAATGCAGGTCGAACTGTCGCACACCCTTGTTACAATGTTTAT